>NC_091064.1:4398333-4712500 GCF_000393655.2 Nicotiana sylvestris
GGGCCTTTGCTATATCGAGAAGGGTCGCCGGTACCTGTAAAATTCGATAAAATTTTCATGTATATATGTGCAGTGGCGGAGCCACATGCACCTAAGTAAGGGGTATCAACCGACACCCTTCGTCGAAAAATTATACTGTTTAGCTCGGTAATTTTTTAAAAAAATATGTATATATACTATATAATGACACTCCTTGACTTTTTTGTGAATTTGTTTCTTTATATATTGAGTCTCCTTAATGAAAATCATGGCTTTCTCACTATACATATATATATATATATATATATATATATTTAGAAAATAGTGATATATTACTAGTGACATCTTATATACGAAGCAAATTTTAGTTGAATCCAAAAATGTACCCCCAAATTTCAAATTCTCGATCCGCCTCTGCTCATAACCAAATACAAGATAAAATAATTTCATATTTTATCCCGAAATTATTATCCTTTATCCCACCAAACAAACGATCCGTAAGATAGTTCAATTTTAACAAAGTAAAAATGGTAAATGTCCTTCCCATCCTAGTTATTTTTGGTCCTAAATCTTTATTCTAAGTTTCTAACTATTTAAGCAAATTAATTGTACTTCTCAATCGGGTTAGAAAGAAAGACAGATCAAAGAAAAATAAATCAATACCTACTTTTGTCATGTTATACAATAATATAAGTTGCCAACTTGCCCTTTGGCAAGCACTCTCTGATCAAAGAGAAGCCAATTCTCTGCTTCATTCCTTTAGAATTTAGATATACATCCCGTCAAACTTCTCCATAATAATTTTGTTTGTTTTAATATTTTTTAATTGAAATAATAAATACTATTATAAAAAAATTATATTATATCATAAAACGAAAAATTAGTTTCAAAGAATAATTACTCATATAGTAAAGTACTACTATAAATGATAATTGTTATAGAGAAATCTGATTAAAATATTTAAACAGAAAGAAAGCTTTTGGGAACCAATACATATATACTAAAACTTCAGCATAAAAAAATATAAGAAAAATAAAAAGGTAAAGGATTTGGGAGAAATTCAAAAATAGCTAGATTTACAAGTGGTCATTCAAAAATAGCCACAGATTCAAAAATAATTGAAATTTAGCCACTTTTTATGTAAAGATAAATCTAAACGAAAACACTGTTCAAATCCAAAAATACTCCAGCATAATATACTGGAATTCCAGTATACTTATGCTGGAACTCCAGTATATTATGCTGGAAGTCCAGTATATTCAGTACAATATACCGGTCCAGCATAATATGCTGGAAGTTCATACATAGTTGCTCCAACCTCCAGTATATTAAGCTGGAACTTTTAATGTTTCAGCAAAATAGTGACTATTTTTCATTGACTTTACAAACGCTGGCTATTTTTCAAGGACCAGTCCGAAAATTGGATAGCCCGTGCTATTTTTACCCTTTTTTAACAACTGACATCCGGAATCTACCGACCCAATTAATTCAATTTTGCGCTTCGTAATATTTATTTAAGGAGAAGCACTCCCTATCAAAAAATTTATTCCTAAAACTCAACAACCACCACCACAATAATATACCTAGTATAATCTCACGTAATGGAATTTGGAAAAGATAGCGTGCATGCAAATCCCACCATATTTCCAATAATCCTACCTTGTAGAGATAAAGAGATTATTTCCAATAAAACTCAAAACCCTAAAATTCTAATTAAATATGGAATATTTCATCTATCCCACCATATTACTAGCAATAAGAGTATTTTCCTTTTTTTGGCTTTTTTTCATTTTTAGCCCGCGCTATAAATTATTTATATTAGGTAACCGAAAAAACATACTATAAAATTTGTATAGTTGTTATATATAACATACAATATATATATATATATATATATATATATATATATATATATATAAGATATATACGATATATATTTTTTTAATTATTATTTTGAGAGAGGCTACACAATTTTATTTTCTCTTTTTGTCTTTGTATCGTTGTTTTAAACAAATGAAATTCCTAATTCGAACGTCACTTAAGCTCTAGAACTATCCATTCCTTAAAGTTGTATTATTGTGCGGGGAAATTAAAATGTCACATCAAACGAATTGGACCTTGCAATATTGAGACTTAAGAATTTATTCTCCAATTAGGATAATGGAAAGAGGGCCCCACAGTGTGAACATCAAACCTTAGCTTTTACACATGTACATAGTTTATTGACCATTCGATTACGTCTTTACTCAAAAAATAATTGAAATTGTTAATATAATATTTATATCCCTTTTATTCTATCAGAATTTATTTCATTCCAGCTCAATATAAGATAATCTAAAATAGGAATTTTTTAAATCACACTTATATACATGATAAGATGTAATTAAACAACAATTAAGGTCTACTCCTAACTTATATCATTTTCTATGAATTTATGCTAGTATTATGCTCTTGGCACAAACAAGGTGCTTCATAATTTAAAGTTAGGGGGCTAAAAATGATTTTGATCTTATTTGTACTTGTTTTAAAACGAAATTCTGTATTTTGAGCCCTTAAAAACCTCTTTTAGCATCATCTCGATTTGTGTGCGCAGTCCGGGCGTATAGCCGGAAAGCCTAAATATGAAAATATGTGAAAAATAATAAATTTTGACTATAAAATAATTTAATTTGACTTCGGTCAACGTTCTGGGTAAACGGACCCGGACCCGTGATTTGACTGTCCCGGAGGGTCTGTAGGAAAATATGGGACTTGGGCGTATGCCCGGAATCAAATTCCGAGGTCCCAAGCCCAAGGAATGAATTTTTGAAAGAAATTATTTTATGAAATTGTTTATAAAGTTTGAAAATGAATTTTGATTAGAATATGTTGGTATCGGGCCCGTATTTTGGTTCCGGCGCCCGGTACATGTCTTATATATGATTTAAGATGATTATGTGAAGTTTGGTAAGAAACGGAATCCGTTTGACGTGATTCGGACCTAAAATGCAAATTTTGATGTTTAAAGAAGTTTTGAGAAATTTTATTGATCTTGAGGTTTAATTCGATATTCATGATGTTATTTTGGTGATTTGAGTATACGAATAAGTCCGTAGGGTATTTTTGAGGTTGTGTATATATTTGGTTTGGAGCCCCGAGGGCTCGGGTGAGTTTTGGATAGGGCACGGGGTGAAATTTTGGACTTAAAGAATTGCAGGCCTGCAGGCTTCGCAATTCCCAAACCCATGTTCGCAATTTCCAAACTTCGGAATTCCCAAACCCATGTGCGCAATTCCCAAGCTTCACAATTTCCAAACCCATGTTCTCAATTCCCAGGCTTCGCAATTCCCAAACCTATGTTCGCAATTCCCAGGCTTCGCAATTCCCAAACCCATGTTTGCAATTCCCAGGCTTCGCAATTCCCAAACCCATGTTCGCAATTCCCAGGCTTCGCAATTCCCAAACCCATGTTCGCAATTCCCAAGCTTCACATTTCCCAGCCCATGTTCGCAATTCCCAAGCCAGCAGCGGTCGGGGTTCGCAATTCCCATATCAGAGACCTGCAACTTTTATACTTAGACGATTTTAAACCCATTTTTCATATTCTCTCAAAACATAAACACACTTAGTCGATTTTTCAAGGACTTCTTCTTCTCCAAACCAATTGTAAGTCGTTTTAACTAGTTTTCTTCAATCATTAACATCTTTTAGCTTGATTTCAACTTCAAATCAATGATTTTCGTGGGGGAAATTGGGTTTTTTGGGTAGAACCTAGGTTTTTCAAAAATTGGGGATTTGGACCGCGATTTGAGGTCCAATTTCAAAAAAAATTATATATTTGGGTTCGTGAGGGAATGGATAATCGGGTTTTGGTTCGAACCTCGGGTTTAGACCATGTGGGTCTGGGGGCGATTTTTGACTTTTTGGGCAAAACTTTGGAAAACTCATTTTTATGCATTCAAATTGATTCATTTGGCGTTTATTGATGTAATTAAGTAACTTGTGACAGATACGAGCGAATTAGTGGTGAAATCAAGGGGCAAAGCTATAATTGAATCGTGAATTATGTTTGTGGCATCGAGGTAAGTGTTTGGTCTAACCTTAGCTTGAGGGATTAGGAATTGAGTCTTATTTGCTATATGGTAATTGTTGAGTACGATGTATAGGCATGGTGACGAGTATCTATACGTTGGTGTCTAGCATGCCCGTGAGTCTTTATATTGTGATTATCATATCTTCGTTGTATCTTTCATGCCTTGGTGTTGGTTTCTAAATATTGTATAAAGTTTGTGGAAAGAATTGTGACCTATGAACATTGAGGAGTGTTGGCTCAAGTTGTATAACGAATTGTGAAAGTATAAGTGACAATTGAACTTTTAGAGCATTGGCTCGAGTTGTGAAGTGAATTGTGAAGTAAAAGTGAGAAAGAGAAGAGATCATTATGTTGTCACCCTTGCCGGGCTATTGTTGATTTATTTGTTATCTCCCTTGTCGGGATGTGGATATTATTGATGTTGTTCCCTTGCCGGAATTTAATTGTTGACTTGTTGCTCCCTTGCTGGTATTCTTATTGCAAATTTCCTTTATTTTCTTGCCATATTATTTGTGATTGTTGTTTGGATGAGGAAGAGAGTTAAAACACGAAGGATGATGTCGTGCATTGTTTGTTTTGTGAGCAAAGAGTGTAAAGCACGAAGGGTGATGTCGTGTCGCACGATGTACCATTCCATGCCTATTATATTGATTTCATGATAAGGATGAGAGTAAAAGCACGAAGGTGATGCCGTGCAATTTATATTGATTCTTATGGTGAGGACGAGAGTAAAAGCACGAAGGGTGATGCCGTGCACTTGTCTTTGATTTACCTTATTCTTGTTGATAATTGAGTTATGTTGTCCTTTACGTTTATTTACTGGTTTTCTATTTTACTTGATTTTATTTCGATGTTATAGATTCCCTTACCCTATTTGCCTTGTGATTGTTGTTTGGGTGAGGAAAAGCGTAAAACACGAAGGGTGATGCCGTGCATTGTTTTGGTGAGAGAGTGTTAAAGCACGAAGGGTGATGCCGTATATTGTTTTGGTGAGAGAGAGTAAAAGCACGAAAGGTGATGTCGTGCACTTGTTTTTGATTTCCTAATTTTTATTGATAACTGTGTTACGGTTTCTCTACACTGAATTGCTGATTTCCTTTTGATAGAGAGTAAAAACACGAAAGGTGACACTAGGTTTTGGGTGCTTTAGGTTGTAGAGTTGTAATAGATGCAGATTTCAGATATTTAGTTTTTATCTTCCGCTTAATTATTTAAAATTTCGCTGTTTTCATGTTATCGTCTTATAATTGTTTTAAAGAAATAATTGAGTAATGAAATAAATAGTTAAATGATTGGCTTATCTAGCTCACATTAGTAGGCGCCATCACGACTCCCGAGGGTGTGAAATCCAGATCGTGACATTATTATATGTGTATATTTTAAATTTATTTTTATATCTTCTTAATTCAAATAAAAAATAATTAGTTGAGTTGAACCTGTAAATACACCCTAAATTCGCATCTATTCGCACAATAATGTTAATATACATATATAGCTACCTACTACTCTCCCTTTTCTTATGTTTCATTTTATGTGATAATCTTTTCTATTTAATTAGTTTAAATTATTTTATGTTTAAAATTAGTAACTTTAAACTCTTTAATTTATATTTAACTTGTTTTCGCTACGATTTCGGTGGATTCCCTTGACTAAGATACTACTTATAAGTCGCCGACTCATTCTTCAACGTAACAGGCACACAATCAGCTCCCTTGCTTCTTGCATTGCTTGAGACCTTTATGATTTCATGTTCTATTTCACTCCCCGATAAAAACGTGTTGCCACAAGCTTAGTGGGCGTTTAGACATAAGAATTATAAAATTCTGAAAAAAGTAATAAAAAAATACAAGTGAAATGATTTTTAAAAATTAGAGTTGTGGTTGGACATGAATACAATTTCGGGTTATTTTTAAATTTTTGTGAGTAATCTAAAATGAAATTTTTAAAAAATAGCTTTTTGGACTTTTTAAAATTTTTAAAAAAATTTAAAATTTATCTTTAAGTGAAAATTAAAAATTTTATGGTTAAACACTGATTTCGAAAAGTAAAAAAAATTTGGAAGAAAATGGGGGGAAGAATATCGACAAGAAAAAAGCGGGTACCTCGGCACACCACCGAGGACAAGAGATGCTTATCGGACGGATAATTACTCTTAATAATTTGGCTTATCGGTTATTGGATTATAAATATAATAATCCGCTAGCCATCCAATAAGGCAACGAACGAATTGGTATCGGATTAACAATTATAATCGGATGGTTAACGGGCGACTTATCGGTTAAACCAAATAGAATATCAAAAACATGTTGTAGAAAAACTGTTAGCCATGTTGTAGATCCAAAGTTGGTTATTTTAGATGAACCGGTAGGTAGTGGTAATTAGAATTCTTACTTTTATGCTAAAAATAATTTCTGTTCAACATTTTCTTTTCTTGACACCTTTATACTGGTATGGATCCGATTATACGATGCTAAAAAAGGGCATGCCAATGACCCATATAATATACAAGGCATGTCACATCACCTCTTACACCACACAAAGTCCAATTGACGAATGCCATCATTTTATTATTGGGTATACTTTGTCCAAATTATAGTACTATATTATTCACATTGATGTGTTGTTGACAGATTTATTACTAGTAATTTTATAGAAGTCGTTCCAGACTATTAACTCAGAAAGCATTATCCAAATACATGGCAACTTACTAAAAAGGCCGTAAAAATAGCACGGGCTAGCCAGTTTTCGGATTGATCATTGAAAAATAGCCATTATTTTGCTGCAATACGGAAAGTTCCAGCATATAGTGGTGATCTTCACGGACATGGTGGAGTATTACCTTGAAGTCTTTCATGGATGACTTCTCAATGGTCGGGAATTCTTTTGATGATTGTCTAGCAAACTTGGATAAAGTGTTGGCAAGATGTGAAGAAACAAAATTAGTGCTCAATTGGGAGAAATGTCATTTCATGGTTGAGGATGACATTGTCCTTGGCCACAAGATCTCAAAGGATGGCATTGAAGTCGACAAGGAAAAGATTGAGGTAATTTCCAAACTTCTACCTCCAACTTCGGTGAAAGGCGTGCAGAGTTTCTTAGGCCACACGGGATTTTACCGGCGTTTCATCAAGGATTTCTCTAAAGTGGTGAAACCGTTGTGCAAGATTTTGTGCTAAGTTCCATTTTAATGACGATTTCATGCGATCCTTTGAAGTACTAAAGCTCAAGTTGAGTACTATCCAGGTCGGTGCACCTGTGTATGAACTTTTAGCATATTACGCTAGAACTCCAACACGCGGAAAGTTCCAGCATAATATACTGGAGATTGGAGCACCTGTGTATAAACTTCAAGCATATTGTGCTGGACCGGTATATTGTACTGGAACTCCAGTATATTATGCAGGAAGTGCAGTATATTATACTGTAGTTCCAGTATATTATACTGCAACTCCAGTATATTATACTGGAGTATTTTTCCGGATTTTGAATAATATTTTCGTTCAAATTTATCTTTACATGAAAAGTGGCTAAATTTCAATTACTTTTGAAACTATGATTATTTTTGAACGAGTACTTGTAAATATGACTATTTTTGAATTTCTCCCAAGAAGGCTGGCTATGAAATCTATTCATGTATCACTTTAGCGTTAAAAAATTATTTACATAATCGAGTCATTCAAAACGTAGCTACAGTAGTTCATTTTTAATGTATTATATGTTTAACCTAAAATAAACGATAAGTAACATATTATAATTAATTTAATTATATTCATGACATAAAAATTTGTTGCTCTATCGATATATGTAAAATAAATTTATTTAGAAAATAAGCAGCCTGGCACCCACTGATAGACAATGAAATAAAGAACCAAAGTCAAAGATGCTAAGAAGAATGTCCAAGTCTATTGTTTTTTCGTACATTATTTGATTTAGCAACGTGTCCCAGTGGATATATTTTGATTGTTGATAATATAATAGTTTTCCCAACAAGCAAATTGGTCAAACTTCAATTTCTTGATGTCGGCAAAATGATTATTCTATTGAAAATTTTCTTTATGAGTTTATGTTACGTGACTAACAAATGTAAATAATTGTTTAACATTCGAATTAATGTTACCATTTCTTGCGGTACAATGTGATTGTGATTGTGAAGCATATGTAGGAAACTTGGAGATATAATTTTTTATCTAATTAATGAATCTTTTTTATCTAATTAATTCTCTAACATTATCCATAGTTGTAAAAGTCTTTTTTTCTTGACAACCACAGTTGTACAAAGTCAAATACACAAATCGTTCTCATTTAATAATAAATTAGTTCAAAGTAATCATTTCAATGAAACTACTAACTTGTGAATTAAGACCAATAATCTTCTGCAACATGTTAAATTACACAATATGAAAATCCATGTGCACTAACAAAAATATAAAACAAATCCTTAACAAAATTGCTTATAAAGTCATTTTAGAAATGAGTACAATTTCTCTTCAACTTTGATAAGTAGCCATACCCAGCAACATCAACAGGAATTATTCACATGTAGATAAAGGCGGATCCAGGATAAAAACTTAATAGGTTCAGCTTTGCATTAAATTAATTATGCCATTAAAATTATGGATTCAAATCTAATATTTATTTAAATTTTATTATATTTTTACATATATATATATCTATACTTGTATTGGTCAAAATCTGACCGTCACGGCCGAACTAACCAACGTCCCGCCTAGGTGACTGGACAGTGAAAGATAGCAAGCCCACTCTGCATCCCTTTCCCGACATCCGTCGAGTCGGAAGAAGCAGCGCCTAAAGGGACGATCGAGACATATTGGAGGCAAGAGGGCGTCGGCCCAAGTAAAGGACAAGGGTGACTTGACTATATATAGTAAGGAAAAACCTTCGATTAAGGGGGTTGCTCCCTTCTTTCTCTCTCTCTAGCTCTCTTCTTGTATTCTTGATAGGAAAAAAGTAATCTATAGAAGAATATGTAAAGCTATCTCCCCATCGATCGATGAGAAACACAATATTGAATTTCAATAAGATCATTTACATCTCTTTTATCCTATATGCGATCCATACTATTAGCTCTTTGATCTGGAATTAATTATGCCTGACTAAGATTTACCCCTTCATCTTCTTTGATTGATTTGTTCAAAAAGGTTTCGATATCTTTTGAGTCAAACAATCATGTACATCTCTTTTACCCTATATGCGATCCATACTATTAGCTCTTTGATCTGGAATTAATTATGTCTAACTAAGATTTACCCCTTCATCTTCTTTGATTGATTTGTTCAAAAAGGTTTCGATATCTTTTGAGTCAAACAATTTGGCACCGTCTGTGGGGATTTCTTAGTGAAATTTCCTAGTCTCTCCCAGATCAAAGACAAGAAATATGATCACCCACCAAAAGGAGCGCGAAGGAAAAACCCAACCCACGCGAGACAAAGGCGCAGTACGGTAGGGGGAAGAGAGCCGAGCAAAATTACCAAACTTAGAAATATTCGCCCCATCAACCATCGATATGCCAAACAAGACGAACAACATTACCAACCTGTTCTCCTCCATCGGACCACCGGATGGGGGCAAGGAAAGTATCATTCTAACTCACCTTCTACTCTATGCTCAAGTAGGGACACAAAGGCTACGCAGGCAAACGAACAAAGAAACACCTCAGTTAAAGGATGAAAAACTACTGCAAAACAACTGTGATACTGCCCGCCGGTGATACCTCCAAGTTGGAAGGCGAGAGTCAGACAAGGAAACTACAATATGTGCGCAGAACGAACCTAAGCGAAACAACAATGTTTCACATTCTCCGACGTTGCACCCTTCGTTGCGAGCAATGTCAAACGGACTAGGACTCTCCCAGAAGATATCTGGCTCTCCAAAACCTGGGACTAATGATGGGTTACTATTTCGATAAGTTCGAAATAACACCTTTAAGGCCAAGGGCCTTCGCCAAAAAGAGAAGAGTTTGACCTCGATCGAACGACGACGGGTTAATATTTCGATAAGTTCGAAATAACACTATTTAAAGCCAATGGCCTTTTCCAAAAAAGAAGAGTTCGACCTTGATCAAATGACGACGGGTTACTATTTCGATAAATTCGAAATAACACCCTTTAAGGCCAAGGGCCTTCGCCAAAGAGAGAAGAGTTCGACCTCGATCGAACGACGACGAGTTACTATTTTGATAAGTTTGAAATAACACCCTTTAAGGCCAAGGGCCTTCGCCAAAAGAGAAGAGTTCGACCTCGATCGAACGACGACGGGTTACTATTTCGATAAGTTCGAAATAACACCTTTTAGGCCAAGGGCCTTCGCCAACAAGAAAAGTTCAACCTCGATCGAACAACGACGAGTTTCTATTTCTATAAGTTTGAAATAACACCCTTTAAGTCCAAGGGCCTTCGCCAACAAGAAGAGTTCAACCTCAATCGAACGACGACGGGTTGCTATTTCGATAAGTTCGAAATAACACCCTAAGGCCAAGGGCCTTCGCCAAAAAGAAGAGTTCGACCTCGATCGAACGACGACGGGTTACTATTTCGATAAGTTCGAAATAACACCATTTAAAGCCAATGGCCTTTTCCAAAAAGAGAAGAGTTCGACCTCGATAAAATGACGACGGATTACTATTTCGATAAGTTCGAAATAACACCCTTTAATGACAAGGGCCTTCGCCAAAGAGAGAAGAGTTCGACCTCGATCGAATGACAATGGGTTACTATTTTGATAAGTTCGAAATAACACCCTTTAAGGCCAAGAGACTTCGCCAAAAAGAGAAGAGTTCGACCTCGATCAAACGACGATGGGTTACTATTTCGATAAGTTTGAAATAACACCCTTTATGGCCAAGGGCCTTCGCCAACAAGAAGAGTTCAACCTCGATCGAACAACGACGGGTTTCTATTTCTATAAGTTCGAAATAACACCCTTTAAGGCCAAGGGCCTTCGCCAACAAGAAGAGTTCAACCTCAATCGAACGATGACGGGTTGTTATTTCGATAAGTTCGAAATAACACCCTAAGGCAAAGGGCCTTCGCCAAAAAGAAGAGTTCGACCTCGATCGAACGACGACGGGTTACTATTTCGATAAATTCGAAATAACACCCTTTAAGGCCAAGGGTCTTCGCCAACAAGAAGAGTTCAACCTTGATCGAATAACGACAGGTTGCTATTTCGATAAGTTCGAAATAACACCCTTTAAGGACAAAGGCCTTTGCCAAAAAGAGAAGAGTTCAACCTCGATCGAACGACGATGGCTTACTATTTCGATAAGTTTTATATAACATCCTTTAAGGCCAAGGGACTTCTCCAACAAGAAGAGTTCAACCTCGATCAAACGACGACGAGTTGCTATTTCGTTAAGTTCGAAATAACACCCTAAGGCTAAGGGCCTTCACCAAAAAGAAGAGTTCGACCTCAACCAAACGACGACGGGTTACTATTTTGATAAGTTCGAAATAACACCCTTTAAGGCCAAGGGCCTTTGCCAAAGAGAGAAGAGTTCGACCTCGATCGATCGACGATGGGTTACTATTTCGATAAGTTCGAAATAACACCCTTTAAGGCCAAAGTCGTTTGCCAAAAAAAAGAAGAGTTCGACCTCAATCAAACAACGACGGGTTACTATTTTGATAAGTTCGAAATAACACCTTTTAAGGCCAAGGGCCTTCGCCAAAAAGAGAAGAGTTCGACCTCGATCGAACGATGATGGGTTACTATTTCGATATGTTTGAAATAACACCTTTTAAGGCCAAGGGCCTTCGCCAACAAGAAGAGTTCGACCTCGATCGAATGACGACAGGTTATTATTTCGACAAGATTGAAATAACACCCTAAGGCCAAGGGCCTTCAACTAAAAAAGAGTTCGACCTCGATCGAACGATGACGGGTTACTATTTCGACAAGTTTGAAATAACACCCTAAGGCCAAGGGCCTTTACCGAAAAGAAGAGTTCGACCTCGATCGAACGACGACGGGTTATTATTTCGATAAGTTGAAATAACACCCTCCAAGGACAAGGGACTTCGCCAAACGAAAAGAGTTCTATCTTGATCGGAAGACGACAGATTATTGTTTCGACATCGAAATAACACCCTTTAAGGCCAAGGGCCTTCGCCAACTAAAAGAGTTCGAGCTCGATCGAATGATGACGGGTCACTATTTTGATTAGTTTGAAAGGGGCCATCGCCAAAAAGGAAACCCGAAATATTTCTAAGGCCAAAAGCCGTCAGAAGGTATAAAGGGAAAGAAAAATCGGGACTCGCCATACAGGCATCTATCTCGCACCAAAGCCATAAACAGTGAAAATTACGGTGAAGTACAAGGCAAATAATGAAGAAAAACTCTTCTTTATACGAAGTCATTGCGCGGACAATCGCCACTTACATACGGCCCAAGCCAACAATAAAAGAAAAAAAGAATGAAAAGGAAAGGGGAAAGAAACAATGACAATAGACGACGAACAACTAAAAAAAACAACTGAAAGTAAGAACATGCAAAGACAACATTCTTCATTCGGCTTCATCACCTCTATCACCATAACCATCTCCAAAAAGTCCTCCCTCATCATCATCCGCACCCCCATTAGCTTCAGGCTTCGCCGCATCATACCCGCAATTGACGCGAGCCTCCCGCGCTTTCACTCGCGCTTCTTCATATGCAGCCTCAGTCACAGTACCCACCTCCCACAAACTTTTATATATATCCCACTGGGCTTCGACGTAAACCCAAAGCTCGTGCATATAACAGTGGTGGAGGAAGATTCAATCTGAGCCAACAGTCGCCCATTTTCTGCCTCCAGTGCTGCGACCCGATCTCCCAGAACCAATGCTTCTTGATCAATCTTGCTGATGCGCTCCTCGAGCCTTGCCTCCATGACGGTAGCCGTCGCTCTTTCCGACTCCTGTTTGGACTGGAGGACGTGGATGGTGTTCTCCAGGGTCCCCGCCCTCACCGAAGCTGCGGACCAAGAACTTTCGATTCTCTCCAACCGGCGACCTTGTTCTCCAGCGTGATCAATTTCCCCATCCATTCCATGCTCAGCGCCTCGACCTTGTTCAAGTTTTGATCCATCTCCGACTGCATTGACCTCAATTTCTCCTGCAGATGCTCGCATTCTGCTGCGACTCCCTTGCCCAACTCGAGCTCCTTGTCCTTCATTCTAAGTTTCTCCTCAAGCACACTCCTACTGCGGAAAGCTTGCATCAACTCCTGGTCCCTTCTCTCCAACTCCTCACCAAGAGGCCGATTACCGAGGTTTGCCTTCAGCCGCTCATGCATTTCGCGACACTTGTTGCTGTAGCGACGATGTTTCTCCAACATCTTCAAGAAAATCTTGGCCCGAATGGTGGCCCTGCGAATGCTTTCCACTTCCAACATATACGTCTGAAAAATGTAAATACGGGTTAGAATCGTATCATTAAGAAAGGCGAGGGAAAAGCGAAAGTAAAAATAACATACCCTTAAGCCCATAACAGCCACCTCGTCCATCAAACCAACATCAGGAACAGACCGAAGGGCCGCATTCTCGGCTGCGGAGCATAACATGCTGAACTGCAATACCAGATCTTCCGTGTCCCCCAAAAGATTGGTATCCGAAGGATATCAAGAATACGAGCCGAGCCTCTCGCACGAACCACCGAGTGAGTAAGGCCCTCCTCAAACATCATGGCATCATCAGGGTCGAGGTCCGATTCGGATTCGTAATCGTCGACCACCACGCCTTTCCCTCTTTCGGCAGCCGAAGAGGAAGCACGACCAACTGCAGAGGATGAGGGTACGTCCGAAACTATAACGGCGGCCCCATAAGTCTGATCTTCCGCCACAACAGGTTGCTGACCACCGACAATGATGGGAATCTCTAATTGAGCTGAGGCAACGGCTGGTTCCGTCCCTACGGGGGAAGACACGACAACCCCTTCTCCAGATCCCGTCATAGGAGAGTCATCTAGATGAATCACTATTGGGGGCGCAGTCTCAAACTCCACTCGCCGTCTCTTCGACGACCCCTCCTCTTCCCCAGTAGACGAAGATTCACCCGCCGAGCGAGCAATACGGGTCGGGA
Organism: Nicotiana sylvestris; assembly: GCF_000393655.2. Taxonomy (NCBI): domain Eukaryota; kingdom Viridiplantae; phylum Streptophyta; class Magnoliopsida; order Solanales; family Solanaceae; genus Nicotiana; species Nicotiana sylvestris. The sequence continues at coordinate 4,412,460 of NC_091064.1, forward strand.
CTTCAACCTGAGAAGTGGCTCTCGCAGGAGTAACCAAGGTCGCATACTCAACTGAAGTAGCCCTCGACGAAGGTCGGGCGATGGGTACCGCGACAGGGTGAGTAGATGAGGTCGGCTGACGAAAAGCTAACGGAGGAGCCCTCACTCTCTTCACCCTCCCTGACATCGACAAATAGCACGTGAGGAATTAAATACAAAGAGAGAAAAGAGAAAAACGACGAACAAAAATGACATCTTACCAGAAAGAGGCCTGCACCTATACTTGTCATAAAAGGTCGCCCATGTGCGAACCCTCACCGTATGAGGGAGAATAGCGCTCACCAACTCACGGATGTTTTCGACAGGGGGAGGTGGCAATTTTTTGGCTGCAAAGACATGATAAAGTTTAGTACCATAACAGAAAACGGTCAGACATCACCAACTAAAAATACAAAAACTTACGCGCAAAGTTTCACTTCTTAGGGAATCCCGTTGGGTCCGCCACAATGTGCTCAGTCCGCACGTAAAAATAGTTCTCATAGAAATGATGGTTAGTCCTATCGTCCATCTTCACCACCAGTCTCTTCGACCCCCGAGGACGCATGTGAATCATCGTACCGCAAATAAGTTGGGGGGCGAAGATACTGAGCATATGGCCCAAAGTGACCTCATGACCGGCGAGTTACGCGAACTTAAGCAACATAAGGAATAACTTGTACAAATACGGCGAAAGTTGGGTCGGGCATACCTCGTAAAAACGGAAAAAATCCACCACTAACAAAGGAAGAGGAAGTGTATACCCAAAAAGAAAAGGGGTAGGCGTAGAACACGCAGTACCCGGGGCGGTCGAAATGAACTATGTCGTTCCCTACCGCCGGCTTCATATCAACATAATTAGGGATTCCCCACCTTTATTTCAACTCTGCAATGTCCCTTTCTCTCGTAATGGAGTGGACAGGTTCCGGTTCACCCTGGCGCGAGTACTGAAGTCTATCAACTCTTTCCCAGGGTGAGGCAAGATCTCAACCATCGACGGGACCTCCTCATCTTCCACCAGTTCTGCCCCTCCAGTGGCCGGAGCAACATTTTCCGGTACCAGAATTATGGGTGTTAATCGGGCCGGGCTGACCCATTTTCAACCCGTGTCAGCCCAGTATTGTTCCTTTTTGTGCGGGCTGGGACCGGTTGGTAGGGAGGCAGGTTTTGGAAGAACATGTTCTGCTTAACGGTGCACCGAACCCGCGCAGCCCGTGACCCGTTAACGGGTTGTTAACAAGCTACAGCCCGTTAGGAACCCGGTTACCATTGCTTAATTTTTTATTTTTTTTTAAAATTAATTGGACCGTTGCCAACGGTCAAATTGAGAAATGACCGTTGAATAACGGTCAGATTTTACAAAAATGGCCATTTCCCCCTTCGCACCCCCCATTAAAAATATAGCCCTCCCACCCCTAATAATTGAAAAATTACATTTTTAACCTTTTAAAATCTATAAATAGCCCCCCTTCTTCTTCATTGTTTCTTACAATTCACTCTCTTACTACTCTAATTCTCTCTCAAGTCTCAATTCTCTCTTGATATTACAGTTTTTAAATTCTCAAATCTCAAATTGTCAATTATTTATTATTTCAAGTTTCATCAATTATTTAGCTTAGCCTTTACAAAATTAATATTATTAAATATCAAGTATTCAAGTGAAGTGTGGTATCAAGTATCAACTATTAAGTTTCGGTCTATCAATTGAAGTTTGATTTTTGATATAAAAAATTCAAAATTAGTATGGCATCCGGAATCCCGGTACACTCGTTCCATCTCTTTCTCTTACTTTGTGTAAACTTATTTTATTATTTAGAATTATTAATTTAATTTCTTAATTTAATTTATATAATTGATTTACTTAGAGTGGCCAAAAAAGCGTGCACTAGTAAAGGTGGTAGTAAGAAAACTTCCAAAAGAACAAGAGGTGGTGTTGATTCTTCTAGTAGCTTTACACAGATTTCTGAAAGTTCACCTAAAAATTTAAATGTAAATTATGAGCGAATGCAAGAAAATTTTGGTGTAGATGATGATTTAGATGATATTCAATCACCCGATAATCTTGAAACACCACCTACACATGGTAATGCTAGTCAAACTCAAACTGTTAGGGGTGCAACAAGTAGGCCTCCTCTCCCTATTAAGAAGAATCGACGATTAAGAAGTAAGTGTTGGATGTTTTTTGAAAGACTAGAAGATCAAAAAAATTATGTAAAATGTAAAATTTGTAGTGAACATTATAAACATGAGCCCGGTAAGGGATGGGGAACGGGTCAACTTTGTAGGCATATGGAAGAGAAACACCCTCTTGATTTGGGAGTAGATGAGCAATCCGGGTAACAAAAACTTAACCCGAGTATTGAGGGTTAATGGGTAAATACGATATTAAGAAAGATCGGGAAGAATTAGCTAAAATAATTATTTTAGGTTGTTTACCTTTTAATTTGGCTTCTTCACCATATCTTGTTACTTATATTCAAAGAATTTATAACCATATGTTTAAAAATATTCATAGAAGTACTTGTAGAGCTGATATCTTTAGGATTTTTGGACAATATTAGACATATATACGTTATTTGTTCGCAAGTATCCCTTGTATAGTTTCTCTTACTTCTGATATTGGTCGTGCGGTAAATGAAAATGATTATTTGACTGTTACATGCCATTGGATAGATGATAATTTTTGTATGCAAAAACATATTATTGCGTTTAAATATGATGAAGATCAAAGTCATACTGGTGCATCTATAAGTAATACTATCCATGAAGTTGCTATATTTTATAATCTTGCAGAAAAAGTTTTGTGCATGTCATTTGATAATGCTTCTAACATCAATGCTGTTATTACAATATTAAAATTGCATCTACACCCACCACTTCCTGAAATATTTCATGTTAGATGTGCATGTCATATTTATAACCTGATTGTGAAGAGTGACCTTGAATTATTTAGAGATGAAACTACTTTAGTTAGGAGAGTTGTTGGTGTAATTCAAGGAAATAATAAAAATGCTAGATTAAATGCATTTAAGGAAAAATGTGTACACTATGGACTAAAACCAAGACTCATGCCTGAAGAAATAGTTACTAGGTGGAATTATACTTATTTATTCTTAAGATGTTGTTATAAATGTAGAATGCCTATAACTGAAGTTGCTAGTTCTCATTGTACCGATCCTAGCCGTTTGTTAACATCTATAACTTGGGATGTCATTCATGATGTTGTACAATTTTTACAAAAATTTTATGTGGCTACACTTGGGTTTTCTGGAGCTTATTATCCTACTATTGCAAATGGTTTAGTTTATATTGCTGAAATTTCTCTTTTACTACATAACTTGAAGAAGAAAGAAGGATATGCTACTATTGTTGAATCTATGCTAGATAAGTTTAATAAATATTTCTACCCAATTCCCCATATTTACCTAATTGGTGCTATTTTAAACCCTACTGTTAAAATGATAAAGTGTTGCCAATTAATTAGAGCTTTATATACTTATATGGATATTGAATCAACTGAAACTCCTGATATTGACACTTGTATTTCTGAGCTACACACACATTAACAAAATTTATATAATTATTATGCCTAACATTGTTGTTGCTTCTTCGGTTGTAGATGCAAATATTCCTTTAACTAATCCTTCAACATCTAGAATAACTATGGACGATGATGATGGTGTTCAAGATTATCTACACTAGGAGAGCATCAACAAACCAGTATAAAGAATATTGATGGACTCCAATTCTACTTGCAAAAGTTACCAGAGCCCCTCACAAAGGATTTTCTACCGCTGGGCTGGTGGAAGAGCAACTCAAATCAATTTCATGTTCTTTCGTCCATGGCTCGAGACGTGCTAAATGTGCCGATTTCAACAGTCGCATCAGAGAGCGCATTAAGCCAAGCAAGGCAGCAACTAGGAGATACCCATCATTCATTGGGCAACAACGCTTTGGAAATTCTAGTGTGCTTCAGAGATTGGATAAGATCAGAACGACGAAATCAAGGGCGTGCCGAGGAAGACGAAGAGGAGGACCAAAAAATTGAAGATATAATGATTATGGTTCTGATTCAACAAATGCCGGAAACCTAGAACCTCATGTTGACATGGAAGAACTTATAAAAATGATGCAAAGTATGTGATGTACTATTTCTTATTTTTTATAGTTGTTGTAAACTTTTAATTTGCAAGTTCAATAATAAAAAAATCAAAAAAGAACTTGCAAATTAATTTGAAGTATTAAAAATATAAAATGAAAGCCTTCGGAGTTTGTTCCTTACATATTGCCTATTGGTCTTATTAAATAATTTTTTGTAGCCACTTACTTTCTAATTTTAATTTTATAATTTTAAAATACAATTTTCAAATTTAAAATTTTAAACTTCAAAGTTTAATTATAAGCCTTAAAAGTTTGCAAATAGTTAAGTATCAATAACATTGGATAAGAAAAATAAAATTTAATTTTTTTAAAAAAAATACAGTAGCCCCGCCCGCCCGAACCCGCTTAGCCCAAACCCGAACGGGCCCTAAAAAACCCGAAAATTCCCAACCCACCCCCAGCCCGTTATCCCAGCCCGCTAAACAGCCCGCCCGCTAATCGAACAGGCTGGAGTTTTTCCCGTTCAGCCCGTCCCAGCCCGCCCGATAAATAGGTTTAACCGGAACTGCGACAGGGAGATCGATGCGAGAGGAATCACCAGCCATCTTGTCCAGATGATGCAGCAAAAAGACAATGGAAAGAAAGGATGAAAAATTTCTGTTAACTAATGTCACGACCCGGATTTCCCACCCTCGGGAGTCGTGATGGCGCCTATAAATGAGAGCTAGGCAAGCCAATCCTTAACTGCTTACATCATTAAGAATTACTTCTTTTAACAATTATCGGCGATAGCATGAAAGCAACGGAATTAAATAAATATGCGAAAGACTTAAATTTAAAGAAAACTGAACAATAATGCGAGAATCAACATATGCCTCTACCCAAGAACTGGTGTCACATTACTCACGAACTTCTAAGAGTGCTAAATACAACCGTTTGAAAGAAAATATAAACTGTTTGTCTTGAATATATATGAGATAACAGACGGAAATAAAAGATAAAGGAGACGTCGGGCCTGCGAACGCCTGCAAGGCTACCTCAGTGTCTCACTGGACTGAAGGCTGGCTCCCGCGCTACTGCTGCTGTCCAAAACCTGGATCTGTGCAAAAGAGCACAGAGCGTAGTATCAGCACAACCGGCCCCATGTGCTGGTAAGTGTCTGGCCTAACCCCGGCGAGGTAGTGACGAGGCTAGGACCAGACTCCAGATAAACCTGTACAGTTATATAATATATGGCGGAAAAGTAAACAAGTAATAAGCAGTTAAAGCTGGGGAAGGGGAACATGCTTCGGGGATAGTAGTTAAAAGAAACAACAAGGAATAATAAGGAAGCTAGCACTATAACTTCTATCACAAATGAAGAAAATAAAGGCAACATTGACTTTCAGTTTCCTCTTGTTGCAGGCGTGCAACCCGATCCGATTTCTCATATCTCGTGGTAGGCGTACCACCCACTCCTATTTCATTCAATCTTGTGGTAGGCATACCACCCGCTCCCATTTCATTATATCTCGTGGTAGGCGTACCACCCGCTCCCATTTCATTATATCTTGTGGTAGGCGTACCACCCACTCCCATTTCATCAATCTTGTAGTAGGCGTAACACCCACTCCCATTTCATTATATCTCGTGGTAGACGTACCACCCGCTCCCATTTCATTATATCTTGTGGTAGGTGTACCACCCGCTCCCATTTCATCAATCTTGTGGTAGGCGTACCACCCGCTCCCATTTCATCAATTTTGTGGTAGGCGTACCACCCATTCCCATGTCATAATGTCTTGTGGTAGGCGTACCACAACGCTCCCATTTTAGTTCATCACACAATCACAAGAAATCCTAGCAAGGGAACATAAGTAATATAATAACTTCCCAACAAGGGAACAAGGATATCAAAATAGTCATCCCGGCAAGGGAGAATCAGCTATAACCAATCTCACTTTGCTAGTACTCAGTTCAATTAATGGAAATACTTAATCATAGAGGATCATTAATTAAAGTATACAAGGTGTCATTCAAAAACACAACAACTTTCAAGTTAAGACCCACGGTTATGCTTGACACAAACGTATAGATACTCGTCACCATGCCTATACGTCGTACTCAACAAGAAGCAAGTAGCAATTATGACTCAACTCTTAATCCCTCAAGCTAGGGTTAAACCAAACACTTACCTCGATGCCTTGAACACCACTCAAGTCTCAATTACAGTTTTACCTCTTGATTCCTCCACCAATCCGCTTGAATCTAGTCATAAGTTACTTAATCACATTAATAAATGCTAAATGAATCAACCACAATGCATGAAAATGAGTTTTCCAAAGTTTTATCCAAAAGTCAAAATTCACCCCCGGGACCACGTGGTCGCAACCCGAGGTTCGGACCAAAACCCGATTACCCATTCCCCCACAAATTCAAATATATGGTTTGTTGTGAAATTAGACCTCAAATTGAGGTCCAAATCCCTAATTTTAGAAAGAACCTAGGTTCTACCCACATCACCCAATTTCCCCATGAAAATCTTTGATTTAAAGTTGAAATCATGTTAAAAGATATTAAGAAGTGAAGAAAATAAGTTAGAAATCACTTACCAATCGTTTCAAAGAAGAAAAGTTGTTTGGAAAATCGCCTCTTATGTTTTTGGGGTTTTGAAAAGTGTAAAATAACTAAATTCACGTGTATTTATACCCCTCTGAAGCTCCCACCGTGGACCGCGCAAGAAGGACCACAGCCGCGCAGGCTCCCTGAAGACCTGCGGATCATTGCCCCGTGCAGACCGCACCAAGCCGACCGCGGCCGCACAACACCCACTATGGACTGCTCAAGGCGACTGCGGCCGCACGTGATTGCTCACGAACTGCGCAAGAGGGTTCAGAGACCTGTCAAAATTCCTAAACCTGCAACATCTGATCTTCTAAAGCCTAAGGCATCCCGGAACCTACTAGAAACTCACCCGAGCCCTCGAAACTTTAAACCAAGCATGCACACTACCTCAAAAACAACCTACGAACATATTCGTGTGATCACATCACCAATATAACATCATGAACATCGAATTGAGCCTCAAGATCAATGAAATTTCTCAGATTTCCTTTTTAAACATCAATTTTACCAATTTGGGTCCGGATCACGTCAAATGACGTCTGTTTTTTATCAAACTTTATAGGAGTGATTCAAAACATATATAAGACTCGTATCGGGCGCCGGAACCAAAATATGGGCCCGATACCATTGCTTTCTAATCATATTTCATTTCCATTTTCTTTAAACATTTTCAGAGAACAATTTCACTTAAAAATTCATAACTCGGGATGGGGACCTCAGAATTCGATTCCGGGAATACGCTCGAGTCCCATATTTTCCTACGGACCCTCCAGGATCTTCAAATCACGGGTCCGGGTTCGTTTACCTAAAATATTGACCGAAGTCAAATTTATTCATTTCGAGGTCAAAACTTAACAATTTTCACATTTAAGCTTTCCGGCTACGCGCCCGGACTGTGCACACAAATCGAGGCGATTCTAAATGAGATTTTTAGGGCCTCGAAGACACAAATTTCAATTAGAAATAGGTGATGACCCTTTTGGGTCGTCACATTCTCCACCTCTAAAACAATCGTTCGTCCTCGAACGGACAGAAGAAGGAAGTAACTGAGTCGGGGAAAAGATGAGGATACCGGTCCCGCATATCGGACTCGGACTCCCAGGTCGATGCCTCAGGGGGCTGACCTCTCCATTGAACACGAATCGAAGGAAAACTCTTCGACCTCAGCTGGCGAACCTGTCGGTCTAGAATAGCCACTGGCTCCTCCTCATACGACAAATCCTTGTCCAACTGGACAGTGCTGAAATCTAACACGTGGGATAGATCGCCGTGATATTTTCGAAGCATGGACACATAAAACACTGGATGCATGGCTGATAAGCTAGGAGGCAATGCAAGTCTATAAGTCACCTCTCCCACTCGATCAAGGATCTCAAATGGACCAATGAACCTAGGGCTAAGCTTGCCCTTCTTCCCAAATCTCATCACGCCCTTCATAGGCGACACTCGGAGCAACACCCGCTCACCAACCATAAAAGACACATCTCGAACCTTACGATCTGCATAGCTCTTTTGCCTGGACTGAGCTGTATGAAGCCTATCCTGAATGATCCTGACCTTGTCCAAGGCCTCCTGAACCAAATCTGTACCCAACAACCGAGCCTCTCCCGACTCAAACCATCCAACCGGAGATCGACACCGCCTACCATATAAAGCCTCATAAGGAGCCATCTGGATACTCGACTGGTAGCTGTTGTTGTAGGCAAACTCTGCTAAAGGCAAGAACTGATCCCACGAACCTCCAAAGTCAATAACACAAGCTCGGAGCATATCCTCCAATATCTGAATAGTCCGCTCGGACTGTCCATCCGTCTGAGGATGAAATGTTGTACTCAACTCAACCTGGGTGCCTAACCCTCGCTGAACTGCTCTCCAAAAACGTGAGGTGAACTGCGTACCTCAGTCCGAAATGATAGATACCGGCACACCATGAAGACAAACAATCTCCCGGATATAGATCTCAGCTAACCTCTCAGACGAATAGGAGACTGCCACCGAAATGAAATGCGTTGACTTGGTTGGCCTATCAACAATGACCCAAACTGCATCGAACTTCTTCCGGGTCAATAGAAGTCCAGTAACGAAGTCCATAGTGATTCTCTCCCACTTCCACTCGGGAAGCTCAATCCTCTGAAATAAACCATTAGGCCTCTGATGCTCATACTTAACTTGCTGACAATTCACACTGAGCCACATAGGCAATGATATCCTTCTTCATTCTACGCCACTAATAATGCTATCGCAAATCTTGATAAATCTTCGCGGCGCCTGGATGGATAGAGTACCGGGAACTATGGGCCTCCTCTAAAATCAACTCTCGAAGCCCATCCACATTAGGCACACAAACTCGTCCCTGCAATCTCAGAACTCCATCATAACCTAAGGTAACCTGCTTGGCACCTCCATACTGCACCGTGTCTCTAAGGACACACAAATGGGGATCATCAAATTGCCGATCACGGATACACTCTAATAACGAAGAACGAGCGACCGTGCAAGCTAATACTCAACTAGGCTCAGAAATATCCAACCTCACAAATCGATTGGCCAAATCCTGAACATCCAAAGCAAGCGGCCTCTCACCGACTGGAATATAAGCAAGACTGCCCATACTGGCTGACTTTCTACTCAAAGCACCGGCCACCACGTTGGCCTTTCCCGAGTGATAGATAGTGATGTCATAATCTTTCAACAACTCCACCCACCTCTTCTGCCTCAAATTCAACTCCTTTTGCTTGAACAAATACTAAAGACTCTTATGATCCATGAACACCTTACATGCCATGCCATACAGGTAATGCCTCCAAATCTTCAATGCGTGAACAATGGCTGCCAACTCCAAATCATGCACTGGATAGTTCTTCTCATGAACCTTTAACTGTCTCGAAGCATAGGCAATGACCTTGCCATCCTGCATTAACACTGCACCAAGTCCAATGCGAGATGCATCACAATAAACGGTGTAAGGCCCTGAACCTGTGGGCAAAACTAACACCGGCGCCGAAGTCAGGGCTGTCTTGAGCCTTTGAAAGCTCGCCTCACACTCGTCCGACCATCTGAATTGGGCACCCTTCTGGGTCAACCTGGTCATCGGGGCTGCAAAAGATGAGAACCCCTCTACGAACCGACGATAGTAGTCTACCAATCCCAAGAAACTCCGAATCTCTGTAGCTAATGCTGATCTAGGCCAGTTCTTGACTGCCTCAATCTTCTTTGGATCAACTTGAATACCCTCTGCTGATATAACGTGACCCAGGAATGCCACTAAACTCAACCACAACTCACACTTCGAGAACTTAGCATATAATTGACTATCCTTCAGAGTCTGAAGAACCACTCTAAGGTGTTGCTCGTGCTCCTCCTGGCTGCGGGAATATATCAGGATATCATCAATAAAGACTATCACGAACAAGTCCAAATAAGGCCTGAACACTCGGTTCATCAATTCCATAAACACTGCTGGGGCATTGGTCAACCTGAATGACTTAACCAAGAAATCATAATGCCCATACCGAGTGAGGAAAGCTATTTTAGGGACATCGGATACCCTAATTCTCAACTGATGGTAGCCAGATCTCAAGTCAATCTTTGAAAATACCTTGGAACCCTGAAACTGATCGAACAAATCATCAATCCTCGGTAGTAGATACTTATTCTTAATTGTAACCTTGTTCAATTGCCGGTAATCAATGCACATTCTCATCGAACCATCCTTTTTCTTGACAAACAAAACCGGCGCACCCCAAGGCCAAATGCTGGGTCTAATGAAACCCTTCTCAAGCAAATCCTGCAATTGTTCCTTTAACTCTTTCAACTCCGGCGGGGCCATACGATATGGCGGAATAGAAATGGGCTGGGTGCCCGGAGCCAGATCAATGCAGAAATCAATGTCCCGGTCGGGTGGCATCCCCGGCAGGTCTGAAGGGAGAACCTCAGGAAACTCACGAACCACGGGCACATAATCAATATATGGAACCTCAGCATTGGAGTCACGAACATAAGCCAAATATGCCAAACACCTCTTCTCGACCATACGTAGCCTTCACATACGAAATAACACTTCGGGTAGAATGACCAGGAGTCCCTCTCCACTCTAAACGGGGCAAACCTGGTAAGGCTAAGGTCACGGTCTTGGCATGGCAATCTAAGATAGCATGGTACGGGGATAACCAATCCATTCCCAATATAACATTAAAGTCGACCATGTCTAAAAGCAACAAATCAACATGGGTCTCAAGACACCCAAACACTACAATACAAGAACGATGAACTCGGTCGACCATAATAGAATCACCCACAAGTGTAGACACATAAACATGAATACTTAATGAATCACTAGGCAAGACCATGTACGGGGCAAAATAAGATGACACGTACAAATACGTAGACCCTGGATCAAATAGCACTGAAGCATCTCTATCACAAACCAGTATAGTATCTATAATGACTGCATCTGAAGACTCAGCTTTGGGCCTGGCTGGAAGTGCATAACATCGGGGCTGGGGCCCACCACCCTGAACTGCCTCTCTGGGACGGCCTGCTGTTGGTTGGCCTCTACCTCTAGGACCTCTACCTCTACCTCTAAAACCTCTACCCCTGCCTCTAGCTGGCTGGGCAGGTTGTGAGACATCTAGTGCCTGTACCATAGCACAAGAACCCTGATGTGGAGAACTACTCGAAGCTCGAGGGCAATACCTAGCAATGTTCCTCGTGTCGCCACAAGTAAAACAAGCCCTCGATTGATGGGGCTGACGACTCTGGAAACTCTGAAGTGGCGATGCATTGATAAGTGCTGATGGTGCATTGTAAGGTTGCTGACCAGAATGGTGCGTCTGAGAACCACGACCACCTGAAGTACCATGGGAGACCTGAAGAGCTGACTGAAAGGGCCTAGGAGGATGGCCTCTACCATATGAATCTCTACCTCCAGACGAGGTACCACTGAATCTACCTGAATGACGGGGTCGCTTATCCGACCCATGACCACCTCCCAGTGACAAAACCATCTCAACTCTATGGGCTATATTGGCCGCCTCCTAAAATGTAATCTCAGTCCCGACCTCCTTGGCCATCTGAAGACGAATCGGCTGAATAAGACCATCAATAAACCTCATCACCCTCTCTCTCTCGATGGTAAGTATGATAAGAGCATGGCGAGCTAGATCGATGAACCTGGTTTCATATTGAGTGACCGTCATAGAACCCTTCTGAAGGCGCTCAAACTGCCTCCGATAGGCTTCTCTCTGCAGTCACAGGGAGAAACTTCTCCAGAAACAACACTGAAAACTGCTCCCATATCAAAGATGGTGATTCAGCTGGTCTCGCTAAACAATAATCCCTCCACCAAGTCTTGGCGGATCCAGATAAGCAAAATGCAGCAAAATTGACCCCATTGATCTCAACAATGCCCATGTTCCTGAGAACCTCGTGGCAGCTGTATAGGAAATCCTGGGGATCCTTAGAAGGAGCTCCGCTGAAAGTAGTAGTGAAGAGCTTGGTGAATCTGTCCAGTCTCCACAAAGCATCGGCGGACATAGCCGCTCCATCGCCGGTCTGAGCCATTACACCCGGCTGAACTGCCACTGCTGGATGAACCGCTGGAGCCTGAATCTAGGGAGCTACCTGCTCCGGAGTGTGTGTAGTAGGAATCTGAGCCCCTCCTCCAGCCTGAGAAGTGGCTAGTGCTACAGGAAGCAAACCTGCTCGGGTGACACTCTCCATAAGGCCCACCAATAGAACTAGAGCATCCTGAAGAACTGGGGTAGCGATAAACCCCTCTGGGACCTGAGCTGGGCCCACCGGAACTATTGGGGATGGAACCTCCTCCTCAAAATCAACCTGAGGCTCCGCCACTGATGCTGCTGCTCGGGGCTGAGCTCTGCCCCTACCTCGGACTTTAGCACGGCCTCGCCCTCGCCCTCTGCCCTTAGTGGGAGCTGTTGTAGGGGGCTCGGGCTGCTAAGTAGTAGATGAGGAAGCGCGTGTTCTCGCCATCTGCGAAGAACATAGTAGAAGTTCAATAAGCAATTGAGGAACAAATCTGCACGACAAGAAAGAACAAAAGTGAAGTTTTCCTAAATCGGTAGCCTCTGGGGGATAAATACAGATGTCTCCGTACCGATCCCTCAGATTCTACTAAGCTTGTCCGTGAGTTGTGAGACCTATGTAACCTAGAGCTCTGATACCAACTTGTCACGACCCGGATTTCCCACCCTCGGGAGTCTTGATGGCGCCTTCTAATGAGAGCTAGGCAAGTCAATCCTTAATTGCTTACATCGTTAACAATTACTTCTTTTAACAATTATCGGCGATAGCATGAAAGCAACGGAATTAAATAAATACGCGAAAGACTTAAATTTAAAGAAAACTAAACAATAATGCGAGAATAAAAATATACCTCTACCCAAGAACTGGTGTCACATTACTCACGAACTTCTAAGAGTGCTAAATACAACCGTTTGAAAGAAAATATAAACTTTTTGTCTCGAATATATATGAGATAACAGACGGAAATAAAAGATAAAGGAGACGTCGGGCCTGCGAACGCCTGCAAGGCTACCTCAGTGTCTCACTGGACTGAAGGCTGGCTCCCGCGCTACTGCTGCTGTCCAAAACCTGGATCTATGCAAAAGAGCACAGAGCGTAGTATCAGCACAACCGGCCCCATGTCCTTGTAAGTGTCTGGCCTAACCCCGGCAAGGTAGTGACGAGGCTAGGACCAGACTCCAGATAAACCTGTACAGTTATATAATATATGGCGGAAAAGTAAACAAGTAATAAGCAGTTAAAGCTAGGGAAGGGGAACATGCTCCAGGGATAACAGTTAAAAGAAATAACAGGGAATAATAAGGAAGCTAGCACTATAACTTCTATCACAAATGAAGAAAATAAAGGCAACTTTCACATTTAGTTTCCTCTTGTTGCAGGCGTGCAACCCGATCCCATTTCTCATATCTCATGGTAGGCGTACCACCCACTCCTATTTCATTCAATCTCGTGGTAGGCATACCACCCGCTCCCATTTCATTATATCTTGTGGTAGGCGTACCACCCGTTCCCATTTCATCAATCTTGTGGTAGGCGTACCACCCGCTCCCATTTCATTATATCTCGTGGTAGGCGTACCACCCGCTCCCATTTTGTCACACCTCCTTTTTCCGCCTCCGCGAGGGTACAAGGAGTTTTTCCAATTAAAGGACAATCGAAACGGGATTTGTTTATTTATTTCAGAGTCGCCACTTGGGAGATTTTAGGGTGTCCCAAGTCACCAATTTAATCCCGAATCGAGGAAAAGAATGACTTTGTATTACAGTCTGCGAACCAGAAATCCGGATAAGGAATTCTGTTAACCCGGGAGAAGGTGTTAGGCATTCCCGAGTTCCGTAGTTCTAGCACGGTCGCTCAACTGTCATATTCGGCTTGTTTATCTGATTTTTTATACAATTATGAGCTTATGTGCAGATTTTAACTCTTTACCGCTTTCATTATTATTATTATTATTTTACAGGGAATTGCAACGTTGTGAAAATGTATTTCGAACCGCGCCACAATCAATGTACCCGTGATCGTCGACACACTTTGACTCCGTTGAGATGTGGATTTGGGTCACATAAATGTGCACCCGAGTTTAAGAAGATTAAATTATTAAAGCGCGCCTAAAGCGACTAGCGTATTATTTACTTTGGGTAGGGCCGTGAAATTTTGCTAAACGGTCTATCCCGAAGTCTAAGCAATTTTAAAACAAATATTTACTGAGGGCCCCGCAAATTTATATTTTTTATTCGGCGAGACTCATCTCATTCTTATTTTTTAAAAGGAATTTGCAACGTCATGGACACGCATCTCGAACCACGTCACAATCAATGTACCCGTGATTAGAGACACATTTCGACTCCGTTGAGATTTGGATTTGGGTCACATAAATGTGCACCCGAGTTTAAGAATGTAATTTAATTAAATCGCGTCTAAAGAGTCTAACGCGTTATTATCTTTGGGGAAGGCAGTGAAATTCACTAAACAGTCCATCCCGAATTCTAAGTATTTATTATGACCAATTATTGAGGGCCCCGCAATTTGCATTTTTTATTTGGCGAGGCTCGTCTCATTATTTTTAAAAGGATAATCTTAGCATGACTACATTTTCTATTTTTCGTTTTCTAAAATAAATGAAGAAAAGGTCCTACTTTATTTACATACTTTCGAGTTATTATAGTTAAGTTTCGAAAGTGAGTCGTTTAAAGAGTTTACATGGGCAGCGCATAGAATATTCTACATACAGACAGTAAAAGAAAGAAAAGACTACATTAAACTACGACTTCAATTCTTTCTCATTTTTGCATTCATGCTTCGAGTGGCTTACAAGATGAACCAGTGTATCAGTTTGTGTACCTGGTATTTGGAGAGCAAGGAAAGAAGATGAAGATCAGTAGAAGCAGCAGTAGTGTAAATACACAGCAACAACAGCAACCCAGCAGCAATTCGACCCAGGTTCAAGGCCTAGAAAACTTTGAAGAAAACCGAACAACTCAATAGAACAAACCCAAAAGTATGTAAACAAACTAAACAGCAACAACCCACGCGTGTATTAAAACCCGAAACTAAACTCGTTTCTCACTTTGTTTTTGTTTTCTCTTTTTAAACTCTATCACACTCTGTTCAGATTTTTCAGAATGTATTCCTCTTTCCAAAATGTTCTCCCCAAAAAATCTTCTTCCAAAATCTCCCCCCCTAATTCAATCCCCTCATCTCCCCTTATATACAAAGCAAGACCCCTTTTACCTCTTTCCCCTTTAACTTTTATTATTACCCACACTTTTACTTTAGTAAAAGTAGTCAACGTGGGCCCCCGTGTTCCCTATTTTTGAAAAGTAGTCAAAGTGGGCCCACATGTTCCCTCTTTTTGAAAAGTAGCCAAAGTGGGCCCTCTTGTTCTCTCTTTTTGAAAAGAAGACATCATTATCCACCTTTTCCTTTTTGCTTTTATCATTACGTCTTGTCCCCCACCATAATTAAATAATCTGCAATTGGTTAATTCCCGTATTACCCCTAAAACTACTGTTACTGCCCTGATTCAAAATCTGTTATAATTTCAAAAATCTGTCCAAATAACAATTATCGCACATTTAAATAGCAATTAACTATAAAAATCACACAATTTAGACGTTAAATGCTAAAAATACAACGTACATTATTTTTATGATTTTGTAAAACAAACTTAAATAAATACTAAATGCAAATGCTTTTTGTAATTTTTTATTAATTTAACCAATAAACACACACAGATAGAAATACAAATAATTATAAAAAATGCCACAAAAATTCTAAAATTGCACACAAAAGAAAATTGTTTTATTTTGGATTTTTTGGAAGTAATTCTCTCATAGGGCAAAAATCACGTGCTTACACATTTCATTATATCTTGTGGTAGGCGTACCACCCGCTCCCATTTCATTATATCTTGTGGTAGACGTACCACCCGCTCCCATTTCATCAATCTTGTGGTAGGCGTACCACCCGTTCCCATTTCATTATATCTTGTGGTAGGCGTACCACCCTATCCCATTTCATCAATCTTGTGGTAGGCGTACCACCCGCTCCCATTTCATAAATCTTGTGGTAGGCGTACCACCCGCTCCCATGTCATTATGTCTTGTGGTAGGCGTACCACCCGCTCCCATTTCAGTTCATCACACAATCACAAGAAATCCCGGCAAGGGAACATAAGTAATATAATAAATTCCCGGCAAGGGAACAAGGATATCGAAATAGTCATCCCGGCAAGGGAGAATCAGCTATAACCAATCTCACTTTGCTAGTACTCAGTTCAATTAATGAAAATACTTAATCATAGAGGATCATTAATTAAAGTATACAAGGTGTCATTCAAAAACACAACAACTTTCAAGTTAAGACCCACGGTCATGCTTGACACCAACGTATAGATACTCGTCACCATGCCTATACGTCGTACTCAACAAGAAGCAAGTAGCAAATATAACTCAACTCCTAATCCCTCAAGCTAGGGTTAAACCAAACACTTACCTCGATGCCTTGAACACCACTCAAGTCTCAATTATAGCTTTACCTCTTGATTCCACCACCAATCCGCTCGAATCTAGTCATAAGTTACTTAATCACTTTAATAAATGCTAAATGAATCAACCCCAATGCATGAAAATGAGTTTTTTAAAGTTTTACCCAAAAGTCAAAATTCACCTCCGGGCCCACGTGGTCGCAACCCGAGGTTCGGACCAAAATCAGATTACCCATTCCCCCACAAATTCAAATATATGGTTTATTTTGAAATCGGACCTCAAATTGAGGTCCAAATCCATAATTTTAGAAAAACCTAGGTTCTACCCACATCACCCAATTTCCTCATGAAAATCTTTGATTTGAAGTTGAAATCATGTTAAAAGATGTTAAGAAGTGAAGAAAATAAGTTAGAAATCACTTACCAATCGTTTCGGAGAAGAAACGTTGTTTGGAAAATTGTCTCTTATGTTTTGGGGTTTTGAAAAGTGTAAAATAACTGAAATTCACGTGTATTTATACCCCTCTGAAGCTCTCACCACGGACCGCGCAAGAAGGACCGCAGTCGCGCAGGCTCCCTGAAGACCTGCAGATCATTGCCCCGTGCGGACCGCACCAAGCCGACTGCAGCCGCACAACACCTACCGCGGACCGCTCAAGGCGACCGCGGTCGCACGTGATTGCTCGCAAACCGCGCAAGAGGGTTCAGAGACCTGTCAAAATTTCTGAACCTGCAACATCTGATCTTCTAAAGCCTAAGGCATCCCGGAACCTACTAGAAACTCACCCGAGCCCTCGAAACTCTAAACCAAGAATGCACACTACCTCAAAAACACCCTACGAACATATTCGTGTGATCACATCACCAATATAACATCATGAACATCGAATTGAGCCTCAAGATCAATGAAATTTCTCAGATTTCCTTTTAAATATCAATTTTCCCAATTTGGGTCCCGATCACGTCAAACGATGTCTGTTTTTTACCAAACTTTACATGAGTGATTCAAAACATATATAAGACTAGTACCGAGCGCTGGAACCAAAATACGGGCCCGACACCATTGCTTTCTAATCAGATTTCATTTCCATTTTCTTTAAACATTTTCAGAGAACAATTTCACTTAAAAATTCATAACTCGGGCTAGGGACCTCAGAATTCGATTCCGGGCATACGCTCGAGTCCCATATTTTCCTACAGACCCTACGGGATCTTCAAATCACGGATATGGGTCCGTTTACCTAAAGTGTTGACCGAAGTCAAATTTATTCATTTCGAGGTCAAAACTTAGCAATTTTCACAAGATTTCACATTTAAGCTTTCCAGCTACGCGCCCGGACTGCGCACACAAATCGAGGCAACTCTAAATGAGGTTTTCAAGGCCTCAAAGACACAGATTTTAATTAGAAATAGGTGATGACCCTTTTGGGTCGTCACAACTAAGTGCAAACGAAAACTCGAAATGTAAGAAAAAAAGTGTATCTGTAGAATTCTTTCGAGCACTGGGCAAAGAAGTGTGACAGTTGAATGATGAGTTCCTTCTATTTATAAGAGACATAAATCTCCCGAGCATGAAACCCAACAGTCACCAATAGAATCTGATAGGGCACGAAACGTTTCAGTTCCCCAGGAACATGTGTCATAATGGTGATAACCACGAAATAGCGCTTTGATCCCAAACGACGTTTCGATTCCGAAACCGCCACAACAGTCCATGGGTATTGAAAGAATGCCCCCCTCCCGCCAAAAACCCAAGGAATGTAACTAAGGAATAAAAATTCAGAAGTCAGATTTCGCTTGAATTCGTAGTAATCATGATTCGTCTACCGAGCCCGGCAGGGGACGACCTCGACAGACGGAGGGACTAACTGTATTGGTCAAAATGTGACCGTCACGATCGAACTAACCAACGTCCCGCCTAGGTGACTGGGCAGTGAAAGATAGCATAGCCCACTCTGCATCCCTTTCCCGACATCCGTTGAGTCGGAAGAAGCAGCACCTAAAGGGATAACCGAGACATATTGGAGGCAAGATGACGTCGACCCAAGTAAAGGACAAGGGTGACTTGACTATATATAGTAAGGAAAAACCTTCGATTAAGGGGGTTGCTCCCTCCTTTCTCTCTCCCAAGATCTCTTCTTGTATTCTTGATAGGAAAGAAGTAATCTATAGAAGAATATGTAAAGCTATCTCCCCATCGATCGATGGGAGACGCAATATTGAATTTCAATAAGATCATTTACATCTCTTTTATCCTATATGCGTTCCATACTATTAGCTCTTTGATATGGAATTAATTATGTCTGACTAAGATTTACCCCTTCATCTTCTTTGATTGATTTGTTCAAAAAGGTTTCGATATCTTTTGAGTCAAACAATCATTTATATATCTTTTATCCTATATGCGATCCATACTATTAGCTATTTGATCTGGAATTAATTATTTCTGACTAAGATTTACCCCTTCATCTTCTTTGATTGATTTGTTTAAAAACGTTCGATATCTTTTGAGTCAAACAATACTCTATGCCAAAGCTATGAATTTCAGATGAACCCGTAGCCAAAAGACTACATCTGCCCCTGCATGTACGGTGTGTTTTGTTTATGTTTTCTTGAGAGATTTTCATAAATAAAATAAGTGATTTTCTATAAAAAAATGTTCGATTGGCTAGAAGGAAAATTTTATTTTTATAATTATTTAACAGAACTAAGGAAGAATTAAAATGATCTAACTAGCTAAGAAAAAATAAAAATTATATATATAAAATAAACTCCTTTTTAAGTATTACTTGATAATTTAATAAAAATAATAATTAACCTGCTATTACTAATTAAATCCATTGAGGTGTATTTGAATGCAAGAGGACAAGTGAAATCTATATATTGAAGAAGCAACCACAAAACAGGTAAAGCATGGGTTTGGAAAATGAGTAAATGACTTCCGCATGTAAGCCAGACAAGAAAAAAAAGAAAAACAAGTTGAACATGAGGAGTAGTATTGGGGAGAAATTGGAAAATAGCCAGATATACAACTGGTCGTTTAAAAATAGCTTAGTTTTAAAAGTAATTGAAATTTAGCCACTTTTCATGTAAAGATAAATTTGAGCGAAAACATATACAAAATCTGAAAAATACGCCAGTATATTATACTGGAGTTCCAGCATAAGTATGCTTGAACTCCAGCATAATATGATGGAGTTCCAACATAAGTACACTAGAACTCCAGCATAATATATTGGAGTTCCAGCAAGTATAATTGTCCACTATAATATACTGGAGTCAGCAAAGTATACCGGTCCAGCATAATATGCTGGAGTTCATACACAGGTGCACTGAACTCCAGTATATTATGCTGGACCGGTCTCTGTTGCAGCAAAATAGCGGCTATTTTTCATTGACTTTGTAAATGCTGGCTATTTTTGAATAATCAGTCCGAAAACTGGCTATATCGTACTATTTTTACGTAGTATTGCACTATAGAAGAAAAAATAGCAAGACACGGACCTTAAGCAAAGCCACAAACCTTGCATTTGACATTCACCCTATGCATGTATATAAGAGATCTTGCTCAGAGCCATGATTTAGAGAAGATTTAACATAAATAGCAGCCACTCAATACTTAAACTAAAAAAAGCATGCGAATATATATATATATAAATTATAAATATATTATTTGAACAAAAATTACTAGATTTGATCGAACTAGCTCGTATCTGACTTCTATCTCCGCCCTAGCGAAAGCATATTCACACAAACTCTTCAACCATATAAGATTGAAATAAACCTAAAACTCTTCCACATATTGTTTACCTCCTCTTCTCCACAACCAGCTTTCATTCTACCTATCCTCTTTCTTATCATCTTCGCTCAAGTGGAAGGTTGAAAAAAAAATCCCTCAAAAATAAATAAATTAAAAGACACATATTCAAGATGGTTTTTCATCAATGATTGTTGGTTCTGCTCGTGATGACATTGGTCATGGCCATGGCCATGGTAGCGGAGAATTCATCGCTCTCACATACAAACGCTTCTGCCTTAGCAGGAAGTGTTCATGACACGTACGAGGACGAACAAATGACGATGCCTACAGCCGCTAGGAGAGCCCGTCATAAAAATGGCCACTACATTAGTTATGAAGCAATGAGTCAAAATTCCATCTCATGCAACTGTAGTGGCCCCTCTTACCACCAGACCCACTGCATTCCCATGCAGAGGGTCAAATCTCACAAGGTACGACTGCAGCATAATCGAATGTTGCAGACGTAGATAACATAATCTACATGTATGTGACACACAAGTATAATAAATTTTTTTTTTATATTGTTTGTCGATAGAAGTTAACATTTGCATGTGGTAAGTTTCTTTTGAGCGACTATTTAGGTTAATTCTTCTTTTTAGTTTTAGTTCGCGCTGCTCTACACTAGAAAATGGGGAAAGTGCACAAACATCCATTCTTAAGACTGTTATTTAGGGATTAATCAGTACTTATTTTGTCCTGAAATTTTGAACTAAAAAACTTAATTTTATGACATTTGTTTCCCCAAAAATTGAGCTGAAAACATTCAAGACACATTGGCTAATTCCTAAATAGCAACAGTTTAGAATGGCTATCTGGTGTCATTTCAGCCTAGAAAATGCTGAAACTAGCCCAAGCCTAATGTCTGGGCTATCCGTTGACCCGAGAATTCATTTTGGGCCTTCTTTTGGTGATGCGGATAAAATAGACAAAACATAAGGGATGAAATCAAATTATCAGCCATAAAACAAAGAATAAAGCTGGTAATTATTGAATTAACCTGTTATTCTTTTTAGCTAGTATACATAAATTATACAATAATTATATACAATTAGACATGTGTTATACAAAAATTATACGTTACAAAAATTATACGTCCACCAGCTATTTTTAGTTTAAACAATTCGACGGGCCACTATTTAGGTTAATTTTTTATAATCTTTATTTTTACTCAAAGGGAAATACATTTTGTTAAAAAATTAAACAATTCATGACACAACACCATAAAAGATCTATATTGATAATTTCTCTGTCCCATTTTATTCGAAGGTTTTACTATTTGAGAAGTCAAATAATTCTTCTTTGATTGTAATTTTTTAAAACTCTTTTTAACTGTTTTGATTTTTAACTATGCTTATTTAAACTCCTCATTCAATTATATGTCTTAATTTTTCTTGTTAGTTTGTTTAAAAAAAGAATGCCAATATTTTTATTCTTAATGATATACTCTTTTCTGGTATGGTATACACACATTTAATTTAAGTAAAAAATTTCTTTACCTATTCTTAAATATTTATCCACTCAAACTAAGAAGCATAAAACAAAATAAAATAATATTTTTATATAATTTTTAAATATATAAGTTTTTATTTTTTTCCTGAATAATACATAAATTTATGTTTTGCTCCTCCTATTCCAAATTCCTTGGCATAAATTGAGATGAAAGGGGTAGAAAATAGTAAAAATGACACTGTATAGCCGCTCTCAATATATATTTTTTGTATATATATATATATATATATACTTTTTTGTTATAAAATATAAATAATTTCTTGCACGGGCAAAAATAACTCATGAAAAATGTGCTCCAGACATCATATTCTATTCTAGTTCACTGATATTCAGGCAATCTATTCGGACTCTAATGCTGGACGCTAAATCGGCTCCTTACATCGAACCAATCAAAACAAACCCATCCCAATAATAATAATATTCTAGTACAAAACAAATATGGCAGTAGCTTCAGCAGCTCCATTATTAGCAATGAACGGAGCTGTAAAAATGGCGACAAATTCACAGGCATACTTAGAAGGAACAAAGGTCAAAGAAACCAAGACCTTAATAGCCGAATTATGCCGCCATTTTTACAATCAGGGTTGGGTTTCCGGCACCGGCGGCAGCATCACCATTAAAGTTCATGATGATTCCATTCCTAAACCTCAACAGCTTATCGTCATGTCCCCTTCAGGTAAGTACCCAATTAACGTCAGGGTACGGGAAAAGGCCACACCCTAAGAAGTGTGACGCAGAATGTAAGCAGAGGCGGATCCATAATTTGAAGTTTATGGATTTCTGTCGCAATCTCAAATTAATATACCATAATAACTGGGTTCACCGTTATATATTTATAGATATTTAGTAGTAAATTCTTTAATAAAAATACAACGTCTACGCAAAAGTTACTGGGTTCCCGAGAACCCATACACTATACTCTACATACGCCCCTGAATGCAAGTATTAGTGGCTGTTTTTAGGGCTCAGGCTTCCTTTTAACATCTTAATTTACACCAAAATCAATAAATAGTTTCTTAATTAGTTTGTGTTTAGTACTTCTCTTATGCTTCCTCAATTTCAATTTATGTGGCATACTTCAATTTATGTGATAGCACTTTTTTTTTTTTTTTTTTTTGTCTTTGATAGACAATATGTTACCTTTCTACATTTAAAAGTAATTTAACTTCAAAATTCTTATTTTATCCTTAATAGTATAGATTTATAACAAGTGGCGGAGCCACATTGAAGTAAGGGCGCCGGAAAAATACACTATTTTGCTAGATAATTTTTTCTATTTTATATATGTTACTATACGCTTACTCCCCTTGACTTTTCGATGTATCTAATTATTTATATTTTGGCACCCCTTGATGAAAATTCTGGATCCGCCACTACTTATAACCACACAAATGTTCGTGACTTATGGTCAAATGGCACCACATAAATTGGGAAGAAGGGATTAGTTAACTCGGCACAAAATTTAAGAAAAAAAAGAACTTTTGAATCTGTGTGGTCTTAAACATGCCATACATTTGTGTGACAGTAAGATTTTTGAAATGTGTGGTCTTAAATGGGTCGTAACATTTGTGGAACTATAAACGCTTCTCATTAAGGGTAAAATGAGAAGTGTAACTATTATTTTCAAATTTCGAAAGAGTTCATTTTTTGAAATGGAGTAGTGAGTAAATAGTATCACATAAACTAGAACGAATGAAGTAGTTAAATTAAGTTGGTACTCTACTCAATCTCTATCATTATTTAAATAAAATAAAAAATTCTGTTCTTTGAGTTCTGTGTGTTTTTGGGTTGTTTGATTAGGGGTGCAAAAGGAAAGGATGGTGGAAGAGGATATGTATGTGTTGTCTTCAAATGGATCTGTTTTATCTGCACCATTGGCCAAACCGTACCCGTATAAGCCTCCCAAGTGTTCTGATTGTGCTCCTTTGTTTTTAAAGGTACAATTGGTCATCACTGTCATGATTCTTGTTTTGAATTTTTGAGGTTGCCCAATTTGCTATGCTGAATTGAGCTAAAGATAGAATCTTGTGAATGTCTACTACCAAATTTCTGCTTTGGTGTTCTACTTTAGCTAGTGCCAGTTCCATTTGCAAGAATTAGATTTATTAGATAGTTTACCAATCAGTCAACTACGCCTCAATCCCAGATCAGTTTAGCGTCAGCAATTAGATTTATCAGTATCTATGGATAATGTAATTCATGTCCTATATATGAACCAATGCCTGAAGTCAGTGTGCTCGATTTAGAAACTAAGCAAACGTTGTGTAAGCTTTCGGCGGGTGGAGTTAATCAGCATCTGTGCTGGTGGAAAATAGCATGTACCTGTGGAACACTCGAGGTGCCTGAGCTGGACACCATTATTGAAAAAGATGAAATCATCAACTAATTGTCTTGATTCTTGTTTCCAATTTTTAATGTTGACCAATTTGCTGTGTTGAATTGAGCTAAAAATAGAATCTTGTGAATGCAGATTTTTGTTTTGGTGTTCTATTTTAGCATGTGCTGGTTCCGTTTGCTAGAACATAAATTTAGTAGTCAATCAATCAATCAACTACATGTCAATCATAGATCAGTTAGGGGTCAGCAACTGGATTTGTCACTGTGTCTGGATTATGTAAATCATGTAATTTGAACTAGTAACTAAAGACAGAGTGGCCGGCTTAGAAAAATGAGCAAATGGAAAATGAATGGATCAGCTAATTTCATTACTGTCTCCCCCCCCCCCGGAGGGGGTGGGGGCAAAGCTCAACTTCTTTAAGACTGAAAATGTGCTCTTATATTAGCCAATCTGTGTGCTTGATTCTCCTATTTCGGGTTTGCCGTGGATTCTACCTCCCATAACTTCCACTCTTTTTTCCTTTTTCTCAGGCTTATGAGATGCGTAATGCCGGTGCTGTTATCCATAGTCATGGAATGGAATCCTGTATAGTAACAATGCTCAATCCACTATTAAAAGAATTTCGGGTAAGTATGTGAACTTGGAGAAGCATATAAAGGCTCAAGTTCAACCTGTATCTTCTTAGATAGTCCTCTCTGAGATCTCTAAATTTGCATTCTGAGTATATTTGTTTGATGGTGAATATAGTCTGAGGGTAAAACATATAGTAAAAGAAAAAGATAATAAGAAAGTTATAGACGATTCAACTTTATTCTAGAAAATTCTCAGTATTTCTTGCCTGATACCATATCAAGAATTTAACAATATAATTTGAAAGCAGTCAGAGACAGCAGTTGAATTATGAAACATATTCAGATTAGTGCCTTCTGACCTTCTGTTCTTTATGGTCAATGATTTTAGCTTTCTTTTTATAGATGCTTTTTGTTGGCTGACATTAGCTCGCTCTTCTTTGATAGACAAGGGAAGAATAATACGCAAATAGGAAATTCAACAATAACCAGTATAACAGATGCGTGAAGTGGAAATGAGAAACTCGTTGAAGTATAGTTGGCGGATGGTGTTAATGGATCTTAAGCTGCATGAATGAAGACAGTAGAAATTAGAAGTATGAAAATAAGTTTGTTAGGATTCCTCTTTTTGGGAAAGGTGAGGTCACACATGTGCTTGTGGCATAAATTATCTTGAAAGTCTAAGGGTTTCTCTTTACTGAATCTACTTGTGTTTGAGACTTCTTAACAATCAACGTGGTCTATTATAGGAGACTAGGACAGTTTTCAGAAAATTTACATTTTAAAGACTTTGTTTTTAAACAGTATAAAGAGATGCTTTTTATCTCCATCTGATTCCACAATATATAAGAGCGAAATCTTGTGTGTCCTTTTTTTTTAAATCTCACTCATATTCTTCTTCATTGTAATTACAGATCACTCATATGGAAATGATCAAAGGAATTCAAGGGCACGGTTACTATGATGAACTTGTGGTCCCTATCGTCGAGAACACTGCACACGAGAGAGAACTCACAGAATCTCTTACAGAAGCAGTATGCCCCTGTACCTACTGAAAATCTTGTCTACCAATCAGTGCTATTTGTGCATCTTAAATTATGGATATTCATGCATCTGAAGGGGAGCCTTGGTGTAACTGGTAAAGTTGCTGCCATGTGACCAGGAGGTCAATGGTTCGAGCCGTGGAAACAGCCTCTTGCAGAAATGCAGGGTAAGGTTGCGTACGATAGACCCTTATGGTCCGGCCCTTCCCCGAACCCCGCGCATAGTGGGAGATTAGTGCACCGGGCTGCTCTTTTATGCATCTGAGATTGTTGTTATCATGGTTGGCTTCAATTCATACACATATTTGATATTTTGATGGTTTATATTGTATACTTGAATGAATCATGTTGAAAGTGTCAACTTCGTTCCTGTTCTAATTTGGCTGTGATCACAAAACTTCTAGGTAACAGTTCTCAACTGAAAAACTTAGGAAATGTACTGTATTCTGGTACAATTGTTTCATATTATGCACTTCCCCTTCACTACTGAAATTGGTTCAGTACTTATGAACTATACACGGGAGAAAGAATCCGGGCTTCACTTCTTTTTTCCTATTCCTTTATTTTTAATGAACTGCACCAGATACCCCGATCCTAGAAGAGAGGGAAAAGACATCCCTAAAAGGCTAAAATCATTTGATTATTTTTCTCATTCATCTTTGGAGCTGATATTCTCCACTTGATTATAGGCTTTTATTTCAAGTGCAAACTAATGTATCTGTGTTACTGGTAATTGGATTCTAATACTCTTCTATAATCGTACACAAACATTATTATTACTGATTTTTTGGATTAGTAAGAATATTATTGGTAAAACTTAACCAACAGAAATATAGTGCTGGATCTTTAGAGAAGAATGGGGGTTCCGTTCATACAAAAGTAGCAAGTGAAATCCCACATGCTTTTTTCCTCATATCCAGTTCAAAAAAATTGCACCACAGAGCTAAGAAACTCAATAGTCTAGGTAGTAGGTAAACAAATACTAGTATTAAATTAAGTGGCACTAAACAGCAAAACACTGGTAAAAGATGTTTACTATTGACAGAGAATCCAAAACTAGCAGCTCTGGTTTAAGGCGCTATCGCACCAATTCACTTTAGCAAGAACAACCTGATCTAGTCTGAAAATCCTGGTTTGTAAACGAAATCAAGATGCTTTATAGTTTTGGTTTAATGTTTAACTATAGTCTATAAGTCAGTTGTCTATATGCCTAGTGCCAATTGTCATTTGCTCTCAATCTTTCCCTTGAAGGAAAAAGTATTTGCTTATGATCATTTGTCCATGTTGAACAGATCAAAGCTTATCCAAAGACAACGGCCGTGCTGGTCCGAAACCATGGGATATATGTGTGGGGAGATTCCTGGATCAGTGCTAAAACTCAGGTTTGTGTTGTGAAGCAAATTTGTGTTGATCTTTCGAGGCATGATTAATTCCTATTGTCTAAAATTAATAGTGATTGATAGCTATGGCATTTCGCCATATTATTCTACAAACTAACTGCTATATTCACATTTTGATTTGCTCCTTCCCTGTACCTCCCTCTTTTTTCTTTTCTTTTTTTCTTTTTTTTTTTTTTGGGGGGGGGGGGGGGGGGGGTTTGGTTCACTCTTATTTTTGAACTCTTCTAATTGACATCCTATCCTCCAGGCTGAGTGTTACCACTATCTATTTGATGCTGCAATTAAGCTTAATCAGTTGGGACTGGACTGGACAACACCAACTCACGGTCCTATTCATAACTCCAATGGTGCTTTAAGCAGTACCCGAAATGTCAAAACGTCTGCAAAAGTAGGTGGTCTTTCTTTGAGTGGCGACATTGAGCCATTATGGGTAAGCATTTGAAAATTACCATCCTCTAGTTTTTTGATATTTTGGTTTAAGCTTCATATGCATATAATTTTAGCTCTGGTTGCATGCTTGCATAGTGATTTTTATAGTTTGGTGCAGCGCTGCGTCGTTCTGGATATTGAGGGAACCACGACACCCATATCATTTGTTACAGATGTTCTTTTTCCTTATGCTCGTGATAATGTGGGGAGACATTTGGATGCAACATATGATTCAGCAGAAACCCAGGAGGATATTAAGCTTCTAAGAGCTCAAGTAAGATAAATCTCGAGCTGAGCTCTAGCTATTATTACTCATCCATTAGATAAGGACCATCCATTTGAATTTTCCGCTTGCAAGAAAATAAATGCTTTTTATAAATACTGACTAGTACGTCATCTTGCATTTTGCACTCCCAACAATACGCGGTTATACATATATCTGATAATAAAGCTAAGATGAACGTGCTTTGCCTTTCTGAATTCAATTATACTAGAAAAGAGCAATGATTTAAAGGGTATCTCTCGAGCTCATTTGTGCTGCAGACGGGATTGGATAATGAGGGTATTGAGGAAGGAGTGGTGCTGCTGTCGATGAACTTCGATAATCTCAAGATTAAGAGTTTGGTTCTTTGGATCAAAGCAGTGTTGGACTTGGGTTCAAGTATTCTTTTTACATGACAACAGGCATAAAACTACAACAACAACAACAACAACAACAACAACAACCCAGTGTAATCCCACAAGTGGGGTCTGGGGTGGGTAATATGTACGCAGACCTTACCTCTACCCGAGAGGCAGAGAGGTTGTTTCCAGGAGACCCTCGGCTCAAAGAGGCAACAAGAGACACTATATTAGTACTATCAATAGACTCATAATAAAACAACATAAAATACCATGAAATCCATAACATAACATAAATGCCATAAAAAACAAAGTAACAGCAATATAAGAGATATAGGAAATACGAGAAGGACAACAGGCATAAAACTAAGATATGAAAACTATAGCTGAATAAAATTAGAACCCCACTAATGTGCTATTCTTGCCGAGGGTCTATTGGAAACAGCCTCTCTATCTCCACAAGGTAGGGGTAAGGATGCATATATACTACCCTCCCCAGTCCCCACTATGTGGGATTATACTGGGTTTGTTGTTGTTGTACTACTGTACTATTCTTCTTATATCAAAACATGATTTCGATATTTTTTCACAAGTAAAAACTGTCCCGTATACATGTTGTACTTAAAAAGCTGTAATTCATAATTAGGTACTATGCGGTAAAACCAACTTAATTTTGCCTCCTTTGCGCTCTTCTTTCAGGTACAAGCAGATTTGGAAAATGGTGTTGTCGGTGCTGTACCTATCCCCTCTGATGATGCTGGGAAGGAGGAAGTAATTGCAGCTTTGGTTACCAATGTCGAGGCAATGATTAAAGCTGACCGAAAGATTACTGCCTTAAAGGAGTTACAGGTAAGAGAATGGCATTGAAGTTAATTTTTCCCTTGTCTCATCTAAATACAATTTGTGCTTGGCTTCATATTCAGGGGCATATATGGCAAACCGGATTTCAAAATAATGAGTTAGAGGCAGTTGTTTTTGATGATGTGCCCGAAGCTCTTGAGAGATGGACTGCTTTAGGCCTCAAGGTTTATCCCATTATCCCCTTGTTTCATAAATTGGACTATTACTAGTATTAATATTGTTATAGCATGTCTCTGTAAGGTGAGAATGGAATTTATCCTTTCAAGATAGGTATAGTCAAACCTCGCTGTAACAACCTCATTTGTTTTGTTATTTTTCGGCTGCTATAGTGAAGTGCTGTTACAGAGGATATATATTATATAATAACATACAAATCGGTTCCGAGAAAAATATGGCTTTTATAGTGAATGATTGTTATATAAGGATGTTGTTACGGAGAGATCTGACTGTATATCCGTATGAGCGACTACACCCATCTTTATATGTTTTGGCCACGTCCCTTTCACAAAGACCTAGTGTTGGATTATGATCAAAAAGAATTCTCTCTATTATACCTTATCCAAAATCATGAACGGCTCGAGCCAGCTGCATTAAGTGCTTTCTTCTTCATTGTCCTGTCGAGATGTATTTTGAAGTATATAAAATGGCTAGTTATTTTGTCCCTAAGGTGTACATATACTCAAGTGGAAGCAGATTGGCACAAAGGCTTATCTTTGGTTACACAAACTATGGAGACCTGAGAAAATATCTCTGTGGATTTTTTGATACAACAGTGGGGTAAATTTCCTACCTTTCAGCAGGACCGGCATCTCTGATTTTAAAGCAATATCCTGATATCTTTTCATGTGAAGTAATTGATGTTTCTTCTATATGTTGTAGGAATAAGAGAGAAACAAAAAGTTACACTGAGATTACGGCATCCTTGGGGGTAGATAATCCATCTGAGATTTTATTTGTGACGGATGTCTATCAAGAAGCCATAGCTGCAAAGGCAGCAGGTAATGTTCTGCTTGTTTTAGTATGAAATATTCTCTACTTTTCAGTTGCAAGCTATCCCCCTTCCTACCATTAAAAGGGGCAGCCCGGTGCACTAAGCTCCCCTATGCATGGGGTCCAGGGAAGGGCCAAACCACAGGGGTCTATTGCACGTAGCCGTATCCTGCATTTCTGCAAGAGGCTGTTTCCACAGCTCGAACCCATGACCACTTGATCACATGACAACAACTTTACCGGTTACGCCAAGGCTCCTCTTCATCCCCCTTCCTACCATTATTCCCAACTTAAAAACTCACATAAAAGTAATAGCGTTTTGTTGGCTACAATCACCACATAACTAATGCAGCTTTTGGTTGGCGGTATTAAATTAAGTTATGTAGGAAATTTGTGTATTTTATGCGATATTTCGATGAAATTTCTGACTTGTTTCCTTCATTCAGGTTTGGAAGTGATAATCTCAGTCAGGCCAGGGAATGGACCTCTACCAGAAAATCATGGCTTCAGGACAATCACATCCTTTTCAGAGATCTAAAGATGGAATATATTACTCTGTAACATTTTCCGCGTGCTTTATTACGTTAAATAAATAAACAAGTTGGTGAAGCTTTCATCCCCCCCCCCCCCAAATAAAAAAGAAGAAAAAGACAATTATCGTAATAGCTATCGTAGTATTTGGACTGTATAAAATTTTAGGGTACTATGGTTAGTGCGCATAGTTGAGGGTTTATAGGAAATAACCTCTTTGCCCGTCCAGAGTAAGGGTAAGGCTGCATACATCTCACCCTCCCCAAACCCCCCACTTGTGAGAATACACTGGGTCGTTTTTGTACGGTTAGTGTGCATAGAACATGGGGGTAGGCAGGTAATAAAAAAACACATCCTTCGGCAGAAAATTATACGGTGTAGATACGTAAAAAAAATATGTGTATATAATATATGTTGAATCCCCTTAGTAAAAATTCTGGCTCTCGCCACTGATTACAAAAGAAACACCCAGACGATATATCTCTAAGCAAATATCAAAATTTGAAATGCCTAATCTCTAAGCAAATGTCAAAACCTGAAACTACACTGTCAAAACCAAAAAAAAGTATAATTACTATTTCTGAAGTATCTCGGACCTGCCTCATCTACCAGCAACATTATAACTATCCCATCCCTATAGTCTAGGACGCAAGAAAAAATAAAAAAATAAAAAAGGAATAACTTAAAGTTACTACACTAACGTTGTTATTGCAACATATCTGAGAATAACCACGTTTTCCCTCTTCTACTTCATTCTAATTTCGACGTCAATAATATCCTAGAGTACATACTTGTATGCCGCGACAAGAAGTAACAGCAACACCAGAGCGGCAGGAGCAGCACACTGCCAGTAGTTTCTTCCCTTCTTGCATTTTAATATTACTTTAGGAATCTCCGAGCCTTTTGCTCTATGCCTAACAATGTTCTCTTTGCGCTCCTTGATCTTAGGGCCTACCGGAGTTTCAACCTTTTCCTCCGCCTTCTCTTCCTCAGCTGTCTCAGTTGGATCCACTATAGGATCCTGACCTGTAACAACAGCACCAGCCTTTCTCCTCGCTTTCTTTTCAAGGTCCTGAAAAGTATTAAAAGCACTAGATAAGTCAAGAGCCAAAGTAGATTTATACAATATGAAACTAAAAAAGGGCAGCCCGGTGCACTAAGCTCCCGCTATGTGCGGGTCCTGGAAGGGCCCGACCACAAGGGTCTATCGTACGCAGCTTTACCCTGCATTTCTGCAAGAGACTGTTTCCACGGCTCAAACCCATGACCTCCTGGTCACATGATAGCAACTTTACCAGTTACGCCAAGGCTCCCCTTCCAATATGAAACTAAAAGAGACAGTAATATCATAAGGAATCTGGAAAGATAATTTCCTTGAGCTTCTTTTCAGCTATCCTTTCAGCTTCTTTCTGAGCTTTTAATGCTGCTTTAGCAGCTGCTTTCTCAGCCAACTTCTTCTTCCTCTCCATTGCCTGCCTATTTTTTGCTATTTCCTCTTCTCTCTTCATCTCTCTCAATTTTACTTCATCAACACTGTTCCGCTTGACATTAGTATCCTCGGGTAGCTTTTCTAAACCATAGACTTCTTCGTTGCCATCAATGAAATCAAAATCTTCTGTCAGAGTACTCGCGTTTTTGCCATTTGCATCTTTCAGCTCCTTGCTATTCTTCTCTTTTTGTACCTCCCGTGTCGAGGAAGCATCAAGTTTTGCGGTAGAGATGGGATCTTCCTTTGGTGGATTCACATTAGTTCTCCGTGCAACCTCTGTCTGTGACGCAGTCCGCGCCTCTGGTGACACTAGAGGCTTCTCATCAGGGTTCCTCATCCTGCCATCCTTGCTCAACTGCCTAATGTCAAGCGATGCCAAAATTCTCCTCCCGTAATCATCTCTAAAAGCCTTATCAACACTCCAGAGAGACATGAAGTTCTCGACCTAAAGACATAAAAACAATTGTCAACACAAAGATATGCAAAGCAAAAAAAATTGGGATAATTACCCTATTGGGCCGCCCTCCAAAATAATAGCCGGCGAATGTATATGTTTTGTATATTAAGTATAAATATGCATATAATACAAAAAAATATACATATAGTATAAATATTATATACATAGTCAGTTTATATGTTTTGTATACGTTGGACCAAGCATACCTCCATCAGTGAAAGTTCTTTAAGGGCTTCAATATCCTTCTTATCTGCAAGCTGTTTGGCTTTCTGTAACATCGTGGAGTTTTTGTAGAAAGGAGAATTCTGGAGAAAAAAAATTGAAGGACATACTTATCAAAATCAATCCAGATAAACTTATCTATCTACAATGTGCAGCAAATGAAAAACCATTAATATTTAGAGTATCAGATGCACTGGAAAATTTTCTGATGGATGAGATGAATATGAAACAGTGTATTCTGTTAAAAATTCATTAAATATGAACAAATATTAAACTTAGAACCCAGTTATTAGCACTTGAAATAGTCGTTCTAAATCTAGAACCCATAATGTTTAAATTCCTGGCTCCGCCTCTGTTTGTAATGTCAAAGGAAACTGCAGAGTTTCTATTTATATTTCCCATGTTGTCTTCACCCTATGGAGCTGAATAATACATAATAGATAACTAAACATCATTTTACCTCACAAAAGAAGAAAGAGTTTTTGATAGAAAGGTATACAATTCATAAGATGCTTGCAAGCTCGTAATCACACATATGTTTCATATAAACCAGTAGTGATAGGATATTTCAGTCAACAAAGGAAAGGAGAAAAGCATACCCCTTCATCACGTTGTTTTCTCAATTCAAGAATATGTTCGTAAGTGCTTTCTCTCTTCTGTACTATTTCCTTCACTTCCTCATCCAATGACTTGATCTGCTTTGTTATGTCATCAATGTGATCATCCAGTTTCTTAAGCTTGGCCTTTACCACCTGTTGCTCCTTACGGACTCCATCTAAGTCAACACTTATAAGCTACAGCGGATGAAGTATTTGAAGAGTTATTAGTTATCAAGGCATACCAATAAAAGGCCAAAAAAATAATAGTCGGCAAATGTATATGTTTTGTATATCAAGTAGTGTATATTAGAAAAGCTAGGGAGCGCGCTTCGCCTCGCTTAATCTGTGCTTCAATGTAAGCAAGGCACTAAGGCGTGTCCCTTATTTCCCATGAGTTCTGTCTTGAATCGGGCAGTATTAAACAACAATAATAATCGACAAATAAGTGTATTAGTTGTTACGTAAAACATCATGAGTGAATTTGTTACTCTTTTTCCTTGAATTACATATATATATTTATTTTTACCCTTCATTGCGCCTTTTTTTAAATAGCCCACATTTTAATTGTGCTTTGCGCTTAAAGCCCCAATATACTTGGAGCACTTTTTAGAGCTTTTCGCTTTTGACAATGCTGATATTAAGTATAAATTACATATAATATACATAAATGTACATATAATATACATAATTATACATATAATATACATAATCAGCATATATGTTTTGTATATTTGGGCTAGAGCCCGTAATAATTTTTGGCCGACGGGTCAAAAGTGAAAAAAGCCCTTTATTATTTAAGCCAGGAAACCAGAAATTTTGCTACCATAAAAGAAAGCAAATAAATTTCAGAGCCTTACTTTGACCTGGTTTTGAATTGATTCCTTGTCACCTTTCGATTCCAGAATATCTGCTCTCGTAGCAGCATTCTTTTTAACATTTTCCCTTGTTCCTTCAAGTAGCTTGATTTCCCTGAGAATTTGCTTCTCTTCATTCAGAGAAATGCTTTCATGTTGAATGCGGTACTCCAGGCTTTTGATCTAATGAATTTCCAAAAGTAAGGAAAAATATTATTAACATCATGTGTTTCAATTACTCAGCTTGATAAAGGTAAGTCGAAGCGGAAAGAAAAAGAGCAAAGAAAACTAAAGCTTACGAGATTGTTAAGCTCCTCCTCAGATGAACACAGACTATAACCCCTCTCTGTGCCGGTATTCCTAGCACCACGGAGCTCGCCCAAGGCATCGTGCAGCGGTTTGACTTCCTTTCTTTTCTCATCAATCTTTGTCCAAAACTGCTGATTCTCAGCTCTTAGAGATTTCCTTTGCTCAATGAGCTGCGCTCTATCTGCCTGCAGCCAAGGACTTATTTCATTAGTTTTACAATACCCTCTGCAAAGAAGAGTTCGGGCGAACCTGCAGCTAACTTAAGAGGGCCTGGTATGGGCAGCCCGGTGCACTAAGCTCCCGCTATGCGCGGGGTCCGGGGAAGGGCCGGACCACAAGGGTCTATTGTACGCAACCTTACCCTGCATTTCTGCAAGAGGCTGTTTCCACGGCTTGAACCCGTGACCTCCAGGTCACATGGCAGCAACTTTACCAGCTACGCCAAGGCTCCCCTTCCATAAGAGGGCCTGGTATAAAGGTAATATATAACATGCTATTTCTGAAAGTTCATCAGCACTAAGTCGTTAAGGCAAAATTAAAGTGCATGATTACCTAACATTGATGTTGAAAAGGGATTAATATTGAATAGAATGTTTTTACACATTTATAGATGTATTCACATTCAAAGTATCAAATCATCAGCCAAAAGCAGATAATAGTGACACTCACCCTTATGAGCTTTAATTTTTCAATAATCTGCGATTTTGCTTTGTTCTTTTTCTGTAGCTCGATTTCGGCCTGTTCTATTTTGGACTTCAGCTTTTGGTCTTCAAATCTCCGATATTTGACAATGTAGAAAGAATGGACCTGTTTTTCTTGAGGCCATTCATCAACTGCATTTTCCCGGAGGCTGATTAAAGGAACTCTCTTCCGTTCCTCCTTAATTGGTTCTTCAGTACCATGAGAGCCAAATTTTACGGGATCGGTAACCCCGGCAACATGATTCATTTTCCCATTTTCTTTCAGAATGTTGTTCTGTTCAATACCAGTTTCAGCTAAAATATGGGCTAACTGAGATCCCACATCTATACCCATGATTACTACTGGAGCACAAACCAGAAGTTGCCTTCAACGATCTCCGATCCTGAAGTAAATGGAACATACTAATTATGAACTAGCATCAGAGCAGTAATGTCTCCGGGATATACAGAAGAATTGATGGGACAAAAGATAAATGTCAATTGGCCGAACTTTACGGTAAAAAAATACCTAGTTGACACTAGATTGTGATGTGAAAATCAACTAGCATGATTCTTCCCACAGAATCCTAGTACAACCACCTAAAATAACTACTCTCTCCATCCAAATTTATATGAAAATCAACTACGGTGATTCTTCCCACAGAATCCTAGTACAACCACCTAAAATAACTACTCTCTCCATCCAAATTTACGTGACGGTAGTCAGATTTTGAGGGTCCAATGAGTTTTTCTTGACCGTGATTTTTTCATGTCTTTAAATATTTTAAATTACTACTTATTGTGACTTATAGTACTTTTTACGTAGTTTCCAAATATGTAAATTTTATTTCAAAAAATCAAAGATCCTATGTCCGAATTCATGGTTTGACTCTCGAAAACCGAACTATGACACATAAATTGCGACACAAAGAGTATGTGATATAAATACAAATTGAATAGACCTTTGTGTGAGACGTGCTCTAACTATGACACATAAATTAGCTGAGATACTCACTCTATGCCGCATTCTCTTTGAAAAAAATATTTACACAATCAGGGTAAGTTTTTAGGTATTGCTGTTAACCTCTTGATAATCATTAATTGGTAATCTGATAAAAACAGTAACTAACCTACTATCACAAGCTAAAATTCATTAGCGCAAAGAATATAATTTAAATCCTACTGTGCAAGTATATATAACTTAAATCCTATTGGAAATAGCAAGTAAAGATTAGATTTTTAGTAAAGAAATCATCCATAGAATCAAGAATTACACATGCAGTGATGCAAACAAATGCAGAAAGCAATCAAAACAAGTTTAAATTGGCAATAATAACACAAATACTACTAACCCTAAATCCCAAACTAGTTGGGATCAACTAAATACTCAATAATTCCCCTGAATTCAATCAAAAAAATAGAACCCTTATTTCAATTGTTTGAAGAAAAAAAACATGAAGGGACTTACCAGTAATAGGAAAAACTAAGGCAAAAGAAGCTTAAGAAATACTCTCAATTGGAGAATGCCGTGATAAAGAGAAATTAGAGACAAAAATAACTAAACAGATTTTAACTATTTATGGAGATTATGGACATTGTAGTCATGTTGGAATAGGAATGTGAGAACAAATTTTTTGTTTTGTTTTTATTTTTGGTTAATCCAAATTCACTAAATCAGATTCTGTCGTGGAAAAGCTTATTTAAGTGGGAATTTGTTCCTACCGAAATTTTTTAAGAAATTACTTTGGATTTTTTTATTGTGGTTCTTTTGGATAATGTTGTATTCTGGGTCGGGCCCGAGCCTAAATGGGCCAAACGGGCGGGGCTTAACGGGCCTGGGCTTAGCGGGTCTGGGCTCTGGTGGTCCCGGGCCTCACGGTCCCGGGCTTCGTGGGCTCAACGGGTGGAACCAGCCCGGGACGGGCCTAAGCCCATATTGTCCTGTGCTAAACGGGTCGGGCTCGTGGGCTTAGCGGGCCTAACGGGCTTTTTTATTTCCGGATCTTTTTTTTTGTTTAAGGCAATTTCTTGTAAACCATATCATGGCTATATAAATAATATATATGTAATATATATGTAGAAATCTAATTATTAAAGTGCTTGACGAAAAAGTAAAATAACAAAACAATAGTAAAACTAAATTGTCATGCATAATAAATTAATAAGAAAGTACAACATGAAGCATAAATACGTCTAATAATTTTAAAATAACACAAATTATTGAAATATCTTAAAGACGAATTTGCGGATAAATACCATCAACACAATACGTTATATGCCTCCTTAAAATGTTTGTGGTACACCCTGAACGAAAATTTAAGACTCTTCCACGGTTCTTGCATTTTAATAGTTGGCCTTCTTCATTTTCTTCAAACACTTCATAGTAGTGCGAAACAAATAAGCGCACTCTTTCAGGTCTGGGTCGGGGAGCCGGGGGAAGGGTAGTAGGTTGGCCACTACTTTCACCAATTTTAGCTTTGCCATTACCACCAAAAATATTTTTCAAAGAAAATGCCATATTAATTATAATTATACTAAATAAAACTAACAAAACTATAATATTAAAACTTAAGAGTTGGAACGCATTTACCGAATTGCCGAACAACTTCTTGAAAATTGAAAATCGTTGAAGACTTGAATACTTCAATTCACCAACTTCACAATTTTTCACGAAATTTCAACAATAAAATAAGCAAGTATAGTAGAGAGATTGAGAGAGATTGATGAATTGGTGAGTAAAAATGAAAGAATGAGGGGGTATTTATAGTTGAGAAATGGGAAAAAATATAATTATATAAAGTTTGGGGGTCAAATGGCTATTTTTTAAACTTCCAAACGTTCAAAATTGTAGCCCAACGGCTATAATTTTAATTTTTGACCGTTGCTATTTTTTAAAAAAAAAAAAATTAAAAAGTATTTGTTAGGCTCGTTAGGCCCGGTAAGACCGGCCCAAGCCCGCCAGCCGGTCCCGGGCTTTTTTACGATACCCGGCCCGCCACGGGCTTTTTGCACCATTAGGGACCGGCCCGCCAGGCCCGTTAGGACCGCGGGCCCGGTCCGGTCCCGTCCCAGCCCGATCCACCGTACAACATTACTTTTGGAATCGAGGAATCATATTGTGTGGAAAAAAAATAGGGTCCATAATATATATAGCGCAGTGAAATATTACTCTTTATTTGTAACTTAAATGGGCCAGAAGATATAGCGTCCTTATTTAGAGCGTTATATTGTAGCGCAGTACATAAGGGCGCTATACCTACATAAATAAACGGTCCAGAACCTCCCCCATTAAAAAACAAAAAAACCAGCCCCCCTCCCCCATTTTTAACCCAAAACAACTTGGTTGGAGCCCACCGGTCCCACAAAAAGTGTAGATTCTCAGTCCCACATCGTATCTAAGGCGTTATCTCGTAGTGGGTTGCTCGTTTCGACTCCAAATCACCAAATTTTTAACTTTTCAAAAAATTAAAATCGAGGTATTCCGACTTATTTTTTGTTAAAACTCATATATAAAAAATACTTATTAGTTGCTTTTTACTGTATTCTATGTTATTTCGTGATTGTTTTGGGATTTAATTAATTTGTTATTTTTTAGCTAGATTATAGTATTAATGTGCTAAACAAAATTACGAGTAAAATAGAGAAATTGTTATTTGTGTTAAAAAATGTTAATTAGTTAATTTTTACTGTGGTATATGTTTTTTTTGTGATTAAATTAATTTGTTATTTTTATCTGGTTTAGATTATTTATTTGCTAAAAGATTAGTAAAATAGATAAATTGTTATTTTAGAAATAATTAATCTTATTTAGATGTTATTGTTGTACATATATGAATATGTGACTTTAGTTCCCTGTAGTGGTATGTTGTACCCGTAATTTTAATGTAGTGCTCGTATTTATAATATAGTGCCCTTTTAGCGTAGTAAAATATGGTTCCCTTTAGCGTAGTATCTTTGTAGTTATTGAAATTAATCATTTAATTATCTGTTAAACCCAAAAATATCTGGAAAAAACTGATAGTTCTAACACAAACTCTCTAGAATTCTAGTCAACAAACGTAAGAAAATAACATTAAAAAATAACAATATTTGTCAAACTAAGTATTGTTATATGAGTATTTAATAATTAAATCTTGTTAGTTATGAAAATTAACTATTTAATTTTATTATAGTCAAAAATAGGTGAGTATCAAACAAACATATAAAATAATAAACTAACATATAAAATAAGAAACAAACATATAAAATAGTAAATTAACATATAAAATATAAAATTATAATATAGAAGATGTATCAATCTAATTAACAATATAGCAAAAATATCGAATAAATTTTAATATTAAAGATATTGCAATATATTTAAAGATTTTAAGCAATGAAAAAGAAATATACTTTAATTAATATTGTTAAATTTACAGTAGTCGTCATGGAGGTTCCGCCTGTGCATCTCGGACCTGCATCACTAGAGCTATAGGTGCTACAGGCCGAGCATAGGTCTTCATACATATTGGAGGGGCAGTGTTTGGCCTAGACATTTCGCACTAGACGAGACGATATGTGGGATTTTCTTAAGACCCACCCACTTCATCCCTGTATAGTTAGACGCTTTAAAGATACAGGTTTCTGTAGGATCTTAGAGATCGGCTGGTTGCAGTCGGACTAGTCGTTGATCACGGCTATGATACGTTTCATTTGCCCATTGGCGAGGCTACCATCACGCTTCAGGATGTGGAGGTTCTTTATGGGCTGCCAGTTGATGGACATCATGTAGATTACCCGCATGCTCTCAGAGAATATACGGGATTGCAGTACCTGCAGATGTTGCAGTGGCTCGCCGATTTCCAGCCAGCGGAGGAGGCTGCATTGAGTGGGGGCAGTCGTTTGCAGTTGACGCCCGTCCGGCTGCATCTGGAGGAGATGGATGCCGACATTACGGATGATACATTGGATCTTCTTATCGACCTGTACACGAGATTGTTGATGTTGCTTATGTTTGGTGGGGTATTATTCTCAAACACTTCGGGAAACCTAGTCAACTTGAGATTTCTTCATCATCTTGAGCGGCTAGATGATTTACCTAGTTATAGTTGGGGTGCAGCTGTTCTAGGTTACTTGTATAATAGATGTCCGGGCAAGCATGGGCACTCAGCAAGACGTTATCAGATTTTGCCGCTGCTGTAGGTGAAAACATAGTCAATTATTTTCATGATTATAACATACATACATAGTATACCTTAAATTTTACGTCCACAATGTATATTAGGGTTGGGCCTGGGAGCGGTTCCTGCAGTTCCAACCACCTCAACCACCCATCACTCAAGATACACCACCTTCATCGTTTCTCCCTTTAGCTAGGAGGTGCGTTGATAGGCGAGGCTATAGACGCGAGGTCGAGGCTCGACATAATCTCCCCTATTACATGGATTTGTTGGATTTGCTTGAAGGTGCGCAGGTACATGTATACTTAAGTTTACTGGGCTTGGCTTTATATGTGCTGCGTTTACTCACCATTCCTGGTTTTACTTAATAGTTCATATGGAGGTCATACAACGACGAGCTAATAGCTGGTTTGCTCGATTATTGCTTGAGCAACCGGCTTATGTGGAGCTCTTCCTTCCCATTTATGTGTACCGATATTGCCAAGCATCATGCCACCGAGCGAGTCTTTCGCTAGTTTGGTCGACCGCAGCTTGTACCTACTCAACCCGCTTGGCTTAGGACACATTACCAGCGGGATGATCGTTCCAGGGTTGACCAGACATACGTGGCCTGGCTAGAGGCGCATATTGAGATTTGGGACCGACGACATGACCTGATTCCGCCACCCCTCCACCTTAGCGTATGGATGGTGAGCATGAGTATATGGGTTGGTACCACAGCGTTACCCGACTTTTCGTTGGGAATCCCGTTCATCACGCTAGTGGTTGGTACATTCCATACGCCAGGAGGCATGAGGCTTTGGTATGTTATTTGTTGTACTTACTTATAACTTCCTGCCCTTGAGTGTAATACAATATTTGTCAACCCTTTCAACTTTAATCTATAACAATACAAGTCAAAGGGATTCCATATTAGCAATAATACTCATGTTTTGGTCACTTTGACATTTTATCAAACACTTGGTGGATATAAAGCTTCGTAGCCCTCATTAATGGTATTTCTTTACCCAAAAACTCATTCTCGTGCTCCTAAATAAATTCTAAAACCTCAAATTGCTATAATCAATATCATTCTTTATCACCCATAAGATAACGATATCCTTAATCAATAATCAACAATCAACAACCCAAGTATATAACCGTTCATGTTTTTCTATCAAATCTATCAACTCATATCTCATGAACTTAGAGTCTATAATCATTAATCCAATGGTATAATCAATTAGAGGGTGAAGACATTACCTTTTTGAAATTCAACCCTCTTGAATTCGAGTTCTAGGGTTTCTTCTCTCAACAATGATGCCCCAATCGAATATCTAATGATTTGGAGGGTTTACCCATGTTAGTAAGGTGTTGGGAAATTGAAATCAACTTAGAATCATCATTAGAACTTACCTTGGATAGTGGAGGGACCTTTGAGGAGTTAGGTTCTTAAGAGGTTCCCTTTCTAGAGCAAGTTTTTGTGTTTTGGGGTGTGGGGAACGAAGTAGGACTTTAAAATGACCCCCAGGTGCGCCCCCCTCCCCCCCCCCCCGCACCCGACCGTGCAAAATGGCAGTAGCACTGCCACAAGTATGTGGTCGTGCACGTGACCCTCAAGGCGCGCACCTAGGCACACATATTGCGCACTGCTCTGTAAAACGCACATAACTTTCTGCACAAAGTTCCGTTCGGGCTCCACAATATATCGTTGGAAAGCTATTTCAAAGGCCTACAACATGTTTTGAGTTTTTACAAATTCCTTACACATATTCACTAAATCCTGCTGGAAGACTGACCTTTTGTAAACTTAGTCGATTTTGTTGAATCTTATGCACCTCACTCTCCATCTTGATTCTAAAATAACTATTTCCACCCATACTCATCCCAATAGAACTTCACATGTCTATTACTACTCATTTAACACGTCCATACCTAAGCCAAATTTACGGGGTGTTACAGTCGATTTTTTATTAAAATTAAAACCAAGCTAGTTTATTCGGTTTATTTTCATCGGCTTGATTTAATTTTCACTTAGGATTGATTTTTTACTAAACCGTCTACACCCCTACCCATGATCCATCTCACCCCAAATTAGGAGCGTCAAATGGATGGGTCAGATCGGGTAATGTAAAAAACAAATAAAATATTCGATCCGTTCATATCTAATATGGATAGAAAACGAGTTAACACGTGAATAATTATTTTTCTTATCTATTTTGCCACCACTGCTCCAAATAAATAAATAAAAAGTTTAGTTAAATTTTAGAAAGAGTAAAAAAAATTATTGAGAAAGTGGGATGGTTTCCCGGAAGTCAGTTAACAGAATAGCTCCACAAAGCTTAAAGGAAGAAGAGGTTCTTCTCTTTTACGTCCATTGTCCTTATTCTTCTTCATTTTCATTCTTGGACGTGTACAAAACAAAGGATCATCTTTTTTCAAGCTTCTCAAATGTACATGTAAATTGAATTCTTAGTCTTTTATTATACCTTTACATGTTTTTTCATAACGGCAGAGACGGATCCAGAATATAAACATTAAAGGGTATAATTAAGGTCGCGGAGCCAAGAATTCTAACATGGGGGTTCAAGAATATACGTAAATGTCACATCTGAGATTTGAACCTATATGCTTCTATTTCGAGCGATTCAAACATTTTAATTTTTTTTTTTACCTATTTATGCAACATAACTTTTCGACGATTCATTGCATGTGGCTCTGCCACTCACTCGAGTTATATATATGCATGTAGAAAATTTTAAAAAAAAAATTTAAAAATGTGTGTATATGTGAAAAGGTGAAACCATTGCATTTATGTATATTTAATCAAATTAGCATGTCACAGTCAATCAAGAGAGTTATTTTTTTTTTAATAATACAAAAAGTTATTTGTGTTGCTGCACAGATTTTTTTTTTTTCCTGGCATTATTATATTAGATTCTGTTTTTTGTGCTCCTTTTGAGTATTTAAGATATTTGCAAATCTAAATATTGTGAATGCTTAGGATAATATTATTGGCCTATGATTTGGTCTCTCTAGTTATTATTATTGTTTTTCATCTATTTTCTGGTTCTTATACAGCTGTTATTATTTCTAT
This sequence comes from Nicotiana sylvestris, assembly GCF_000393655.2. Lineage (NCBI taxonomy): Eukaryota > Viridiplantae > Streptophyta > Magnoliopsida > Solanales > Solanaceae > Nicotiana > Nicotiana sylvestris. The sequence goes on from NC_091064.1 coordinate 4,456,148, forward strand.
GGTTTCTATTAATGATACTGATATATTGTCTCTTTTCGTCTTCTTGAGCCGATGGTCAGTCGGAAACAGACTCTCTACTCCCTCGGGGTAGGGGTAAGGTCTGCGTACACAGTACCCTCCCCAGACTCCACTTGTGGGATTTTACTGGTTTGTTGTTGTTGTTATTGATTTGGTCTCTTTGATCCCAAAATGCAGTCCTGATGTAACATTCTTGGCCTTATTCTTCTAAAAAGATTCATTTGGATGTTTACTTCTGTTTGTTTCCCTTATCAAAAAAAGATTTGTTTGTATTGAACATTAGCATGTTTACAATAGTAGTAGCCTTGTATTGTCTTTCTACCAACTTTTAGCTCAACATAGTCTAATGATTATTTCAGAATTTTCTTCACCATTTTAGTTTAAATAATGCTAAATGCTGACCTTTGATTTGTTGGCTTTTGATTCAACAGAATATTCAAAGAGTATAAGTTAGGGGATCAAGTTGAAGAAGGCCATTCTTGATAACCAATAACTACAGGCTCGAGGGGCCTTTTGGTTTTCGATTGCCTAGTCGATGAGAGTTAAGTTTGATTGGAGGCGGATATTCCACTTCCAACGTTGAGATCACGGAGGCGGATATTCCACTTATTGTCAATCGTTCCTTCAGGGATATACTGAAGGAGCCGAGTGGTCAAAAGCAGCACAGACTGTAAATCTGTTGAAGTTTTTCTAGGTAGATTTTATGTTAAGATTTTGGAGAAGAGAAAAGAGACGTTCGTTAGAGTACATGATAACGTTTAGCAATGAGGTCCTTGAATGTGGAGAAAAGATGGATATTTCCTTTGGTTATAAGCTCACTCGTGTCGATTTTCCTTCTTGCTACCTCTTTTGACATAGGCCTTATTTCTTCATTGCATACAATCAATTCAGTTTTCTCAATTTTCCCATCTCATGTTGTAACAAATCAAACTAGCTTGTATTTAGCTGAAGCAAAACTTAAGCAAGTTCCACGTCCTCCTCCTCCTGCTCCTGCACCGCGTTTTGCTTACTTGATATCCGGATCAAAGGGTGATTTAGATCAACTTTGGCGAACACTGAAGTCACTGTATCATCCGCGGAATTATTATGTTATTCACTTGGACCTAAAATCATCGGTAGAAGATAGACTAGAGCTTGCTGCTAGAGTTGCAAATGAACCTGTTTTTGTTAAGGTTGGGAATGTACACATGATTAAAAAAGCAAATATGGTGACTTATCGCGGTCCAACTATGGTCTCTAACACTCTTCATGCCGCGTCTATTCTCCTGAAGAAATATAAGCATTGGGATTGGTTTATTAACCTGAGCGCGTCTGATTATCCTCTACTAACTCAAGATGGTTAGTTCTCTTGTTGTTTAGCTAATATTTTTGTTCCATTTTCTGCTTCTTTACTTGAAGATGTTATTTGATTTATTCATTTGCTTTACAGATCTTCTTTACACATTTTCTGAAGTAAAACGCGACTTAAATTTCATTGAGCATACAAGCCGGCTGAGATGGAAAGAGTATGTTATCTTTTTTTCTGAGTTTCTCATTTTGTGCTTTGGCTGTTTCCGCAGTTCGTTCTGTAGTTTTTATGTCATTCTATTTATCCTTCTGCAGGTCACAGAGGGCAATGCCGCTTATTATAGACCCCGGGCTATATCAGAATACTAAATCTGATATATTTTGGGTCTCGCCAAGGCGAACTCTTCCCACTGCCTTTAAACTCTTTACCGGTTAGAAATCATAACTAAATCTGCATATTTGCGTTGCCGTTTGATCAATTGACCATATATTTTGCATCAGTGCAGCTCAATCTGCAAAATGTATTTCAATGCTGAAGTTTCCTGTCAAAATTGTTGAATCCAAAACTTTTATGTTTTTTTTTTCCCTTAGAGTTGAAAGTTGGTCATGGTTATACTTGATACCATGTACTCCACTATTTTGTTTGTTAAAACATCATGTTAAGCAAATTTACCAATCTTATGGAGATAAGGAAATGAATTTGCCATGTTCTGACCTTATGATGTGGTATATCTAGGAATTGTTGTGTTGCTCAGACTCTCCGAAAATGTCGCGGGGTGCATGTCAGATACTCCAAAAGTAGTGTATTTTTGGAGGATCAGACACGATGCAGCAACATTTAGGAGTATAGCTCATCTGCAGTATCCGCCAGGACTATAGTTGTCCTCTATTCCTTCTAGCTATTATAAATAATAAGAACTACGTACGCCTCAATCCAGAGCAAGTTGGGTCAGCAATATGAAGCAGTATATCTAGGAACTGCTATGTTGCTCGGACTCTCTAAAAATGTCGCCAGGTGCGTGTCGTATCCTCCAAAAGTAGTGCATTTTTGGAGGATCCGACACGGGTACGACATCATTTTGCACAGTCCGCACAATATTATCTAGGAGTATAGCGCATCTGCACTATCTGCCAGGACCATAATTGTCATCTTTTCCTTGCGATTATAAACAATACTGTAACAATTATGCCTCAATCCCCAGCAAGTTGGGATCGGCTATATGAATCTTCACTGACCATGTTAAAATTTTGATACAGGCTCGGCTTGGACGGTCCTGTCACATGCATTTGTGGAGTACTGCATATGGGGTTGGGACAATCTTCCTCGGACTCTACTTATGTACTACTCGAATTTTGTATCCTCTCCTGAAGGCTATTTCCAGACAGTTATATGCAATGCCCCTGAATTTTCTTCAACTGTTATAAACCATGACTTACACTATATTTCTTGGGATATCCCTCCTAAACAACATCCACACATTCTTTCCCTAAATGACATTGGAAAAATGATAGCAAGTGATGCTGCATTTGCGCGCAAGTTCAACAAAAATGATCCTGTTTTAGACAGGATTGATCAAGAATTTCTACATCGCGGTAATGGTAGTTTCACACCAGGAGGTTGGTGTGCTGGAAATCCACCTTGTTCGGACGTTGGAAATCCGACTAAGCTTAGACCAGGCCCCGGGGCGCAAAGGCTTCGACGTCTTATTGATAAACTAGTGTCATCTGCTGCTCAAAACCAGTGTAAGTAAGTAGATTTTTGTTGTACTTTTTCTGCTTCTTGATTGAAAGAGTATTTATAGAGTTCATTAAAAGATCCAGTCAATAAAAATATTGACATTGTACTAAAAATTTTGTAATTTTGGTGGTGTTGTTTTTGGAACTACACTAGTCTAAAGAAACTGGTTCATCCTTGATGTTTGGCCTCATATCTATTGTAACCGCGCAGCCCACTCACGGCTTTAAAATGCGTCATTAGAGTCTACGGCATGTCTACTTATATATCCATTATCTCTCCCGTGTTTTGTCGATGTGGGATTCGCCTAGGGTATCACATAAACCCCCTTTAGGGACTCAGCGTCCTCGCAGAGGTTTGCCCCATCATCTTTCAAGGTTGCACGCGGAGTGGCTCAGATACCATATGTAACAGCCCAACTCACTAGTGAATGGGCATTGGCCCGCACGACATTAAAATGCGTCACTAGAGACTAAGGCATGTTTGTTTCGGGCCTTGGCAAGCATTTTCCCGTATTTTGTCTATGTCACATCTATGGCTTCTTCATTATAAGTTACAGTACTGCAGTTAGTTGAAATTTGTACCACAAAATGCCTCAAATGCTATTACTCTGTAAATTTGCTTACTTTCTACACTTGTTTTTGGATATTGGTTATTTGGAAGAAAAAAAATTAAATTCAGATATTCTCATGTACTTCGCGACATGCCCACAATAAAAGGTTATGATGTTATCAATTAAGTCATGAAAGAATTACAAGGAAATACGTAAAAATAGCACCGTATAGCCAGTTTTCGGATTGGTCATTCAAAAATAGCCAGCGTTTCCGAAGTCAATGAAAAATAGTCACTATTTTGCTGCAACAGAGACCGATCCAGCATAATATACTGGAGTTCGGTGCACCTGTGTATGAACTCCAGCATATTATGCTGGACCGGTATACTTTGCTGACTCCAGTATAATATACTGGAAACTGGAACACCGGTGCTCTAAACTCCAATATATTATACTGGACTTATACTTGCTGGAACTTCAGTATATTATGCTGGATTTCTAGTGTACTTATGCTAGAACTTCATCATATTATGCTAGTATAATATGCTGGAGTTCAAGCATACTTATGTTGGAACTCCAGTATAATATACTGGCGTATTTTTCGGGTTTTGAACAATGTTTTCGCTCAGATTTATCTTTACATGAAAAGTGGTTAAATTTCGTTTACTTTTGAAACTGGCTATTTTTGAACGACCAGTTGTAAATCTGGCTATTTTTGAATTTCTCTAAAAAATTCACATGACTTCACACCATAACAAAAAATGGCACATGTTTTTAAGTTTTACCCCACCTAACCCATATTGTACCCATTTTGAAAACACTAGCTCTTGCAAATTCAAAATTTGTGTTCTTACAATCATTGCTTATAAAAGCTATGGAGTTAAATCTGTATTCTTACAATCATTGCTTTCACTCTCTCTTCTTCTCACATCTTTTACATATGCTTCAAGGGGCCGTCCGCCATTACTGCTGCTCCCCCTATGTCACATGGTTGCAATGTAAAAAAAATAAAGAGTAGAAGTCCACCATTGAAGGCCATTCAAAGTTTTGCTTTAGAAAATAGAATTTTTTGAGTTTGTTAATTGTTTGGATTGGGTGTTGTTCCAATTGATTGAAACTATCAAAAGGAGTTCAAAGTTTAAATTTGAAGTGATTTGGAGTAGATTTGAGTTAAATTTCAGAAAAGACGCAATGAAGAAGACGAAGTCAGTTTTTTGTATAATTTTGTATAATCTTGTATAATAGTGTATATGAGTGTATAAATACATCTTATACATTATTATACACTTCTATACACCTTTATACAAACGTTTGTAGACGAACTTCTTCCACAATTTTCAGTTGCAATTCTTGTTCAAAACCAGTCCAAATCTCCATTAAATGACTTCAAATTTTATATACAACCTCCTTATATTATTTCTAATAAGTCTAAATAACACCCACTCTAAATTTCTCACAAAATCAAATTCGAAATTTAAACCCACATATTTAAGCTTGTTAAAAATCTAATTTTCATCACCCAAATGGATTTGATTTGTTGAACTAATATTTGAATCACAGTTATTGATTCGAAAATTAACTTAAAAGCTTGTGCAATCTTTTTTAAAAATTAAATAGTAATTTTGAGAACCTATTAGAGTTGGATGTTGAATCTTAGCCTATTATTTTTGGGCTATTGGTTGTGAATTGAAATATGAGCTATAACATTGAAAAGTGGGGAGCCCAATTGTTCTTATGTGAAATTTTCCCTTAAGTCATTCAAGATAACTTCACAAGGTAAGATTTACAATGTTATCAATTAAGTCATTCAAGATAACTTCACAAGGTATGATTTGCGTACACACTATTCTCCGTTGACCCTACTTGTAGATTATGCTAGGAGATTACACTAGCCTTACCCTGTATTTATACAAGAGGTTATTTTCATGGCTCGAACCCGTGACCTCCTAATTACGTGGCAGCAACTTTACCAATTACGCCAAGGCTGCCCTTCAATGTACATATATATGATACAAATTCATTTATGCCCACGCTAGAAGCATTTTTAACCAACCATACTTACATATATTCATTTATCCCCACATTAGAAACATTGCTAACCAACCATTCCTAACATGTACAATACATTCATTCATTTGGGTCACTGGGGCTTTTGAGGGGTTTTGTAAATGAAAAATAGTTACATATTCAAAAGTAAAAATAGCACGGTATAGTTAATTTTCGGACTGGTCATTCAAAAATAGCCAGCGTTTATCAAGTCAATGAAAAATAGCCACTATTTTGCTGCAACAGAGACCGGTTCAGCATAAGATACTGGAGTCCAGTGCACCTGTATATGAACTCTAGCATATTATGCTAGACCGGTATACTTTGTTGGCTCCAGTATAATATATTGGAGACTGAAGCACCGGTGCTCCAAACTCCAGTATATTATGCTGGACTGATATACTTGCTGGAACTCTAGTATATTATGCTGAAGTTCCAACATACTTATGCTGGAACTCCATCATATTATGTTGGAGTTCCAACATACTTATCCTCGAACTCCAGTATAATATGTTAGAGTTCCAGCATAAGTATACTTGAACTCCAGCATAATATAATGGCGCATTTTTCGGGTTTTGAACAGTGTTTGCTCAAATTTATCTTTACATGAAAAATGGCTAAATTTTGATTACTTTTGAATTGGGTTATTTTTGAACGACCAGTTGTAAATCTGGCTATTTTTGAATTTCACCCTATTCAAAAGTCATTAAAAATAGTTAGTTTTTGGAATACATGGCATTGTCATAGATTTCGTATTAAAAAAATGGAAAACTCCATCATAATATATTGGACGAAAATCCAGGACACTGTCATGGAGTTTCACATTTTTTTAAATTTCGAAAAAATCATGATAATCTTTAATTTTTCATATGTTTAAGTTTGAAATTCATGAAACTATCATGGTGTTTCGGCATCAAAAGTAACTACTTTAGTGCATGCATTAGCTTAGCTAAAGACAAAATTATTCGTCAAAATTTATGCTTGATTAAAATATGTTATTATATTAATGCAACTATGAAATAATCCAAAAAAGTGAGAAATAAAATTGTATCCCTAATGAATAAATAAATACCTAGCATATTTTCTTTTTTATAAATAAATATTTAGTTCTATACTACAATATAGGTAGACAAATCAAATAATTTTTAAAACTTTTTTCATGTAAAAACATTCCTCAACATATATTTCTTTCAAAAAGATAAAATGATGGACTGGTTATGAAGGTATTATTGTAAACAAATAATTCTTTTAGAAATTGTGCAATGCTTTAATACATCAAACCAAACAATAAATAAGAAATATGTCAGCATAACTAATGTAAGCGTAACTAATATCAGCATTATTAATACACCTTATTCAGCATTATTCTTATACACTTTATTAAACGACCCCTTTTTACATTAGGATTTAAGTTACATATACACAATAATTTCACTATCAACAAAACTCTTACCATATTTATCAGTTGATGCTTATCGAGAAATATACTTAAAGTAATTAATAGTGTAAATTCTTTTACACCATAATGCATCAAACTTGGGTAGGGACATCCGATATAAAAAATATTTAAAAAAAAGTTAGATTGGAAGGGGCCCAACAATTTCGAGATATCTATAACATGATTGCATTTCAAAATTTTTAGTAAGAAAAAGGAAATAAAATAAAGAAAACAATCATATCCAAAACAATGACGATTGTTCTTAAAGATCATGTAAGCCCATGACTTCATTATTTCTTGCCATAATCTATATCTAAGGTATATAAGGCTACAAACAGAAGCGGACTCAGGATTTGGGCGTCGCAAGGCACTATGATATTCAATATAAATTTATTACTGCTAATAACGATTGGTACGGGGGCCTGAGAAGTAGGTCCCTTGTTTTTGGCAGGAAGAGTTCCAGCCTTTGTTGCCCCTCGGTAGAGTTAGTCTACTTAGCGAACTGGCAGGACGCGGAGATCTATTGATCAATATGAATCTCGAGAGTGGATGGTTGATCTATTTTTTAGGACATTTGCAAGTATATATAGAGTTTTGCCGAAATTTCCGCGTGCCGGTAACCCCTCAACTCATGATGTGCGTCCGCCTCTGACTACAAAATAGTTTCGGCATCACAAAAAAGGTGCAGTCTGATGCACAAAGTATTTCGCATCCACGCATGATACAAGAAAGTGTCGCACCTAAGGACTGTAATTCAGACAGCCTACCATAATACAAACATTAATAATTGCTTTCATCGCTCAAACATGTAACCTATAGGTCACCAAAATTTCCTTTCAGTTTCGGCGGCATGAAGAAACCAAATTAAAGAATAGAAAATAGCAAAAATCTTAGGTAATTTCTTCTTGTCTATTTAAAATTTGGTATGTGAAGTTATTCCATACTTGTTTTACTTGGAATAACAATTATCTAATGAAATAATTAAGATATGTGTAAACCGGCTCTGCACCATCATGAAAAATAAAAAAGTATAACAACCACAATAATTCACAAGTGGAGTCTGGGGAGGATAGCGTGTATACAAAACTTATCCCAATCTATGAGTGAAAATAGCACGGGCTAGCCAATTTTTAGATTGGTAATTAAAAATAGCTAGTATTTGTAAAATCATTGAAAAATAGCTACTATTATGCTGGAACTTCAACACGCGGAAAGTTCCAGCATAATATATTGAAGATTGGTGCATCTGCATATGAACTTTCAGCATATTATGCTGGAACTTCAACACACGGAAAGTTCCAGCATAATATACGGGAGATTGGAGTACATGTGTATGAACTTTCAGCATATTATGTTGGAACTCCAGTATATTATGCTTGAATATTTTTCGGATTTTGAACAGTATTTTCGCTTAGATTTATCTTTATATGAAAAGTAACTATATTTTAATTACTTCTGAAACTATGATTATTTTTTAATTACTATTTATAAATTTGATTATTTTTTAATTTCACCCTACCTGTAAAGGTATAATGTTTCCGAAAGATCATCGGCATAAGGGGAAAACGTCTAATTTAGATAAAAGATTTTAACTTTATTGGTTTTTTCTTAAATAGAAAATTGGGCCCCTAAACTGCTGAGATATTTTCCATATACCCCTTTATCAAAAGCCAAAAGAAAAATCTCTCCTCCATATTCTTTCCATCACTTTCCAGCTGGTTGAGGATTTTGGTTTTTGGATCCAAAACCCTCTCTCTCTCTCTCTCTAAATCTTGAAATAGTCCATCTGTCTGTCCATGCCATCAACCAGATCAGTCACAGAAATTATCTTTAAAATCCTAAAGCTGACATCTGTGAAGCTGTAAGTGGACCAAACTCCTATTGTTCATATCCCAGGGTAACACCTCTATTCAGGTATAATACTACACGTTAATGATTTGAAGGCAGAGTTTTTTGAGGAAATTCTTTTTCTTTGAACATTTGGTCTTGTTTTTACACTATTTTGTTATATGGGGTTCTTGATAATAGGTGACTTGTTCATGTATTTTAGTGAATCTTTAAGTTTTTTCCCTAAAAATTGAATCTTTGATAAGCTGGAAAAAAGATATTTTTGGGTGTTTTAAAGAATCAATAGGTTCATCTGTATTTTTCTTTTGTTTCCCACCGGTGTCCGGTACCTGCATTAGAGCCCGATTATATCTGGATTCACGCCGCCTGGCCCCAAAAGAGCAGTTCCATACACTGCACCACATCCTTGGTCCGAATTTTCTTGAAATATGTATTCTCCAGGCATAAATGTTGAAGTTTTGTTGAGCTAAAAAAAGAGATAATTTTTAGTGTTTCAAGTATGTTTGGATGTTCTTATGCCTAAAAATTGAATCTTTGTGAGCTGAAATTTTTTTAGAAATTGTTGGTTTTTTCAAATGATCAATAGGGTCATCTGTAATTTTTCCTCTTATGTATTATGCAAGTATAAAAATTGAACCTTTGGTGAGCCAAAAAGGAGATATTTTAGCTCTTTCAAGTAGTTCTTGAAGAAGTTTATGAGGGTTGGATGATGTTTTAAGCCTAAAAATTTAATTTTGGGAGCTTAAAAAAGGAGATAATTATGGGTGTGTCGAAATAATCAATAGGGTTCATTTGTATTTTTTTCCTCTTTATGTATTTTCCAGGCATAAAAAAAGGAGATAATTTTTTAGTGTTTAAGTCAATCTTGAATATGTTTACAAGGGTTTGGTGATGTTTTTATGCTTAAAAATTGAAGCTTTGTGACCTAAAAAAAAAAGATAATTTTGGGTGTTTCAAATTAATCAATAGGGTCATTTGTATTATTTTTTTTCTCTTATGTATTCTTAACACATAAAATTGAAGCTTTGCGCAGCTGAATAAAGATAGAAATTTGGGTGTTTCATGTAATTCTTGAAGTTGTTTAGAGGTTTGGTGATGTGTTTTTGCCTAAAGATTGAAGCTTTGTAGGTTTCATTTGTAATTTTTTTTCCTCTTTGTTTTCTCCAGGAAAAAAAAATTGAAGCTTTGTTGAGCTAAATAAGGAGATAATTTTCAGGTTCGAGCTCTGCGCTATGTAAACTAAGTCTGGTATTTAAGTGAGGAAGAGTAGAGAATCGGGCTCATTATCCTCTGAGTTTCGAAGGTTACAATTGTTCCTAAAGGTTGACACTACGCGAATTTCTCATTCCTTAAAAAATAAGGAGAGAATTTTTCAGGTTCGAGCCCTGCACGATGCAATCTAAGTCTAGTATTTAAGTGAAGAAGGGTAGAGAAACGGCCCCATTATCCCCGAGTTTTGACGGTTACAATTGTTTCTAAGGGTTAGCTCCACACGGATTTCTCGGTCATAAAAAAATAAGGAGATAATTTTCAGGTTCGAGCTCTGCGCCATGCAAACTAAGTTTGATATTTAAGTGAAGAAGGGTAAAAAGGTAGGCTCATTATCTCCGAGTTTCGAAGGTTACAATTGTTCTTAAGGGTTGGCTCGAGACAAATTTCTCGGTCATTAAAAAATAAGGAGATAATTTTGGGTGATTTAAGTGATCAAATGGGGTCATCTGGATTTTTCCTCTTGTGTATTCTTCATTCTATGGTGGCATTAACTTCTGGAGGATTAATGATGTTTTACAGCAATGAGGTATTTATATTTAGCCATGGCAGAGAACGTGCTAGTAAACTTCTGGGGTCAACACCACATGATCAATTAATAATCCAAATATCTGATTCATTTTCTGGACTGCTTTTATTTGCAATTGGATTTTTCTTGTTCATGGTTGCATTTATAAAGGATAGAGAGTTTCATGGATTCTTTGCTAAAGGATGTGTTCTTCTTCACATTGCTATGGCTATTTGGAGAATTTACTTTGAGAGGAAACTTGAAGAGGATCTTGGTCGTGATTGGTTGAGACTTGTTGTTGCTGACATTGCTTTAGGTCTTTCTTGGGTTTTCTTTCTCGTGTATTCTTGGAGAGAGAAGTATGATTAGTCTTGGTAAAGGGGCGTGCCCATTATCCATCTTGTTTTGAACAGGATGCTACTATGTTCATTATCCATCGAGTTTCGAACGGTGCACTACTTTGTTCATTATCCGTCGAGTTTTGGACGGTGCGTTACTAACCTTCAGGGATTTGTCGGTTATTAAGAAAAGTTTGATTAGTCTTTGTAGAGGGTGTGCTTGTTTTCCACCTGAGTTTCGAGCGGTGCACTACTTGTTCATTAGCCATCGAGTTTTGGACGATGTGTTGCTTACCTTCAGGGATTTCTCGGTTATTAGAAAAAGTTTGATTAGTGTTGGTAGAGGGCATGTCCGTTATCCTCCGAGTTTCAAATGGTGTGCCACTGTGTCCATTACTCATCTGTGTTTCGAATGGTGCACAACTGTGTCCATTATCCGAAACTCAGTGCACTACTATGTCCATTATCCATCGAGTTTTGGACGGTACGCTGCTGACCTTCAGAGATTTCTCGGATATTAAAAAAAGTTTGATTAGTCTTTGTTTGCGTTTTTACATTTTTATTCACAAGACAACAACATCAGTTCTTGTTCAAATATCAATCAACTGCTTCTCAATTCCGAACTAGTTGGATTGCTTGGGGCATCATATGGATATGATTGTGTGACAAGAAGCTACTTTGCAAGTTAAAATTTTGAAACACAAAAAAGATTGTGTTTCTCTGCTTCAATCTTGTACAGTACTTTCTTCTTTCCTTTTTTTTTTTTTTGTTCTTTTTGTGTGGATAAAGTTTGTATAGTACCTCCTTTTCTCCCTTAATTATCTTTGATGTAAGTTTTTGTTGATAGAAATGAGAAGTGTTTGTGATCTCCTTATGTTGGCTTCTATTGAAATTTTTACCTTTTCATTTTCCAAGACTCTTTCAGCACAAGATATAAACTTGAAAGGTAGAACAATTATGGATTGAATTCTTGTATAGGCAACCCGGTGCATTAAGCTCCCGTTATATGCAGGGTGGCGAAAGGGCCGGACTACAAGGATCTATTGTATACAATCTTACCTTGAATTTTTGCAAGAGACTGTTTTCATGGCTCGAAGCCGATGCATTAAGCTTCTGTTATGTGCGGGGTCTGGGAAAGGGCTGGACCACAAGGGCCTATTGTATACGGTCTTACCTTACATTTCTGCAGGAGGTTGTTTTCATGGCTCGAAGCCGGTGCATCAAGTTCCTGTTATGCACGGGGTTCGGAAAAGGGACGAACCATAAAGGTCTATTACATACAACCTTAGCTTGAATTTCTACAAGAGATTGTTTTCATGGCTCGAACCCGTAATTTTTTGGTCACACGACAACAATTTTAGGTTACGCCAAGGCTCCTTTAAATTGAATTCTTGTATAGCATTATATTATTTCTGATTTTCCTGCAGTCCCCTGTTAACTTATCCAGAGTCAATAGAAACCATTTTTAGTTGCCTCTTATCTTGAAGAAGTGTTTTATTTTTATTTTATGTGATTGTACATCTGTCAACAAGATTGATGTAATTAGCCTACTTTATGAATATTCAATGAAAGTGGCTTTGATTAATATAGAGCCTATGACTCAGGAATCTTTAGTAGGGTCCCAAATTAGTTCAACTCAGTGTGTCAATTGGTCCACTTAATAGATGGTCATATACTTTTGATCGAATTTCAATAAGTCTTTCTTACGTCTATATGTAAAAGTTATTTTTTATAATAACATTTCGCTATAAAGGTTAAATTTTTTTAGGAACTAATCTTTCAAGTGTTATCAATCTATATTAACTACAATATATGGAACAATAAATTTTCTGTAACAGAAAGCAGAAATAGGAAAAATAGTAATAAAGTAGAATTTGAAAATATACTTCGGAATAAAATCGAGCACATTGAATGCACAGTGTGTCCTTAAAAAAATTATTCCCCTCAAGTACCCGAGGTATTGGAATATTATTCTCTCAGGATAGAATGATTTAACTCACCAGAGTATTGGTACCAAAAATTCCAGTGAACTGCGAATCACTTAATGGTTGTAAATCACATTGGAATTTATTTGTGTAGAAGAAGAAGAAGAAGAAGAAGAAGAAGAAGAAGAAGAAGAAGAAGAAGAAGTTCAGAAAATTTCGTAAGGAAAGATTTTGGGATCAACGCATATTTATAGCCATTTTCTAACATTGTTTCTGAAAAGTTTGCAATCTTTCAAAAACAGTCATGGCTGTTAGAACAGGCGGGAACGTTCAAATATTCCGAGAAAAGAATTTAAAATAATTCGGGAAAAAGAAACGGATCGGGTTGTGTTGTGCGTGTTGACTTTTCGATAATTAATTAAATAACTGAAAGAAATTTTATCCAAAAAGATTAATCAATCAATCTTTGACCGAATTCAAATCCAAAGCCAAGCGAACAACGCCATGAGGCTTACTTCTTTCCAACTCATTTAACACCAAGGAAGTGTTTTCTCAATGTAATCAGATTCCCTTTTCTCCCAAACCCCATATGTTGGGATCAAATTAGGTCTTTTGTTGTTGTTGTTGTAATCAGATTCCCTTTTTTTTCCGGTACCAATGAGGGACAATTACTTTTTCTAAAGTATAAAGGATTCAATTTCCCTTCACCATTTTTTCGTCCATTTCCCATTCACCAACCTTCAATCCCAACATCAAATTATATTATAATATATATTTTTTATAATAGCATTTCACTATAAAAATTCAAAAAATTTGGAAGAAACGAGACGGTTATAAAGAGGTTTGATTGTATTTAAAACTTCAACGTTAAGTTTATTGATGAAACCTCGTCCTTCAATCTCATCCATAATATTTTCTATTAGATCTTTCTAAATTTGAATTAATGCCATATATATCATGTTTTAGCACGTTGATTGCAAATAGTATAGTAACTGTTGATATGCAGAGTCTATATCGAAAAGAACAAATGAAATAATAGTACATGTCTCAGTTTTTAGATTCTTATTGATATTTTCTCACAAATGCCAAGCTTACGGTTAGGGGCGGTCCGACGAATTTTGTGGCCTAAAACCAAACTTTATGAAGGGCCTAAGCATTTATTTTTTTTAAAATATTTATTTATTTGAGTCAATTTTTTTAGTGTTTCTTAGATACAAAGCTATTAATAATTTTCTTATAATCAATAACTCCTAATAAATCTTTCTTAATTGACAATATAGCTAATTCATTTAACATTTCTTGAGACATTGTTGACCTTAGGTAGATTTTATCAATTTTAATTTTGAAAACTTCTTTCTGCTGATGCAACGGTAACATGAGTTATTAGCATTATTCCATAAGCAATATAGACATTGGAAAAGAAATCAAATCTTTTTATTTGACCGAGTGTATCAATTAAACTGTTATCTTCTAATTGTACTATTTTTCTTAATACTTTTAATTACGAGAATAAATCTAAACTATCAATATGGAATTGATTATTACGCTTTAAAGAACATTCAAGATTAAGACAATATGTTTTCAAATTTTCATCATCTAGTGATCGTAATATTTACCGTTAAATAGAAAATTAAAAATATCTTCATGTGCTTCAAATTGTTTAAATCTATTTTGAAGTGAAAAAAATAGCTTTGTCTACTATCTATAAAGTAATCAACTCCAAAGGATTCTTCGAAAGATTTTGAGATTTTATTATCAACATTCTCATCAAATTGTTATTTCCTATATATCACACGTTTCTTACGAAATTCGAGTTCAATATTCATTTCAAGTACAATTTTCTTGGCAGAAATCATAGCAGTTGCAAATCCTTCTTCTCTGTACTTGTTAATGAAAGAAATCAATTTTTTTCACTTCACAAAACCTTTTTTTAAACTTACACATAGCCTATTAAGAGTAACAAAAAATGGAACCCCCGCAAATGTGGGGCCTAAAGCAGTTGCTTTACTTGCTTTATAGAAGGATCGCCCCTGCTTACAGTGTTTTTTCCTGCCTCCCCCCCCCCCCTCCCTCCACCCAAAAAAAAATTAAGACAAAAATCTAATATTTCATCCGTTTCATGTTAAATGATATATTTTCTTTATTGACAGTCAAACTGATATTGAACTAATCCAATTTAACTTTAAAATTTGGTTAAATTGACTCTCAATAAATGAACATGTAAATTGAAACAAATGAAAATAATAGGTTAATTATTTACTGAGTTTTGAATCATATATTGCTGGTCCTCGAATTTCTCAGCCGACGAACATAAAAATAATTTGATTTTGACTGATAAAGAAGATGAAGGGGTGAATTTCTGACGTGGAAATTTTCATTCATGTTATATTAATGACGGCAGAATTATAGAAAGGGACAAAGTAACTTAAAATTTCTAATTTGACAAAGTGTGCAGGTTTGACATAATAAATTTTGAATATATCAATCGTCTTTGCAGATTAAATTTATCTGCAATTTATATATTAGGCAATATATTTATTTTTGCTCAATTTACATGATATAATTTTTTGATAAAGTGGTTCAATTATGAGTTAGGTATATGTCACAAGTTGAACCCTATCACATAAAAAAAACTTATATTTAATGGACAAAAATAGAAGAATCGACCCATTAGCCACCAAGTCTTCAACCGTGGGCCACATATAAAATTTCCCAATTATCAAAAAGAAAAAAATTAAAGAAGATAAAGTTATTCCAATCTATTCTTCTACAGAGTGTGTAGGTCAATGGATCTTCAAAAATCGACTAAACCAATCGAATTATGTCGTACCGAATTGATTATTAGGTTTTTTTAAATAAAATTGTAGATTTTTATATAAATTTATAACCGTACCTAATAATCGGGTATATTTTTTTATTTTATAAAAATAAACTATAAAAATTCTGAACCATATCGATAAATTTATATATGAAAAATATATTTCATATATTAAGTTTAAAAATAAGAAAGCAATTTTTTTTCTCCTAAAGTCTTGGGATTATGAAAACGACTACAAGCCAATATGTAATTAACACCTAAAGTCCGACTCCCAAACCCATTCTGGTAATCCGGTTGAAATCAAGTTAGTTTCAGCATTTTAAGTAGCAAGTCACAAGGTATTCCGACGATCTTGAGTAGCAAACAATAAGGTATTGCATATCTTTCTTCTCGTACGTTTAGATTTCATTTGTTGAATACTCAATCTTATAATTGATTTTATTCTTAAGTGCCAACTTAACTAATATTTTTTCACTTGGGTGATTTATACTCCTCTCGCCTTTGCTTGCTTTATTTTACGCTGCTTATAGAATAGTGAGATGGCTATATTTTGGCTATCTTTCAAGTTCTCTTAATTCATTACCTCTTAAATAGAAAAATGCGTAGATAGTTTTGCTAAAGTCCTATGCAAACACGCATGTTATTGCATTTTAATAACTTCTATTGGAGACTCTAATTTGACATTTTAAAAATAATACCGAAAACTAACGGAACCGTATAGATACCGAAGAGGAACAAAGATGATTGGTAAGGTTTCGGAAAATCTAATCTTAGTCATACAAAATAGAGTAACCGAAAATTAATATGGTATAAATTTTATAAAATAACCGACTAGACCGAACCATTGGCATCCCGCGCATTGCCCGAGAAAAAGTGGAAGAAAAAAAAGTGATATGGGGGAAATCATCAATTTTTGTAACTTTAGAGGGGACTTTGTCATTTCATAGAAAAAAGGGAGGAATCTGTCAAAAAGAAAAAGATTCGGACGCGTTTGGCGAATTCCTAATAAACGTAGCAAGTTATTTGTCCACAAGAGAGATCCCAAAAACGCCGTCTGCATCAACGGAACCCCAGCGAAGAACAAAGGAGAAAAAGGTTAGGCAAAATTAAGCCCTTGAATTTGAATTAACCTGATTTTCATGTTTTATTATACACAATTTAATCCTTGAATTTTTGTGTCTATGTGATTCACCACTTTGATATTAGAACTCAAGCCTTGTTGAGTACTCTGTTATTTTTCGACAAATCAAACTGAATTAAACAGATTAAGCAATCTATTTGCTGAAATATAGAGAACGAACACATGCTATTCTTCATTTTTTGCATTTTTTAATTCGAATTCTTTTATTTTAGTGAGGATGCGTCTATCGTCTAAATGCAAGATTTAAACTGTATGGGTTCGACTTTTAAGGTTTTTAACTTTGTAAAATTTCACAAGTGGTGTCGGGGGAGGGTGGTGTGTTCGAGAGACCTTACCCCTACCCCGGAGGAGTAGAGAGGCTGTTTCCGATAGACCCTCGGCTCAAGAAGACGATAGACCCATGCTCTTAAAGCTAAATGTTTATTTAACCTTTTTACTTGGCTTAATTAGGCACTTGTATCTAGTTGTGATCATTTTTTGGACTGTGTCTGCTCCTTAGTTTTAACATAGGTTTATTTTTGTTTTGTTGATGAGCAGACACACTCTCTTTACTTGTACTCTCTTTTGCTATGCATCTTCTTGATGCTTTTAATGGAATTCTCTTACTTCATCAAAAAAAAAAAAAAAGAGACAATAGATTAGTAACAGCAACAGGAGCCAGAAAGATAATACCAGCAATGTAGGAACCAGAAAGTTGAAAAACAAGCAATAACAATAAATAGTAACAATGGCATGGTACTACGAACACGAGGGAGTGGTATGGACACAATATGAACTACAAGCAGTCTAAGACAAAACACTATCAGGCTAGCCCCACACCCAGTACAAAGTAGAAAAGCGCTCAACTACCTCCTAACCTTCAACCCTAATGCTCGACCTCCACACCTTCCTATCAAGGGTCATGTCCCCGAAAATCTAAAACTGCGTCATGTCTTGCCTGAACTCATTATATTTTTAAAGTTATGGGTTCATATCTATTGTATGTTGCAATATTAGTTAATTTGTATGCATATTTATGCTCCGCATGAAAAGTACCGGGTTCAGATGTGAATTGTTTGTTATCTGAGCACTGATATTGCCTTTTCCCACAAAAATATTAATTGAAGATGACTAATTTTTAATGAAACTCTAGTTTTAGTGAACTCATAATTCGTCTTAGGATACTAATTATTACAAAATGTTGGAATGAAATATTAGGCCCAAATAGAGATATTAATTATTCCCAGGAGAAACTATTTCTACTAATATAATCTGTTTATCATATCGTATAAATTCATATCTAAAAGGTTTCATGAATACTTATACACACTCAGATGTGAGACTTTTTGTACTGATATCAACTCGGAAAGGATAACAAATAAGCAGAGCGTGTGGTGGTCTGAAAATGTTTGCTACTGTTAGATCCTGCTTTGACACTGTGTTTTGAAATTGTTTGCTACTTCTAAACCCGCTTTGATGCTGAGTAATTTGCTCTAGTAATGTTAGCTGGGACAGGGTCCCAAAAGTAAGGTGAATTTTCTTTTGGAAAGGGAGGGGGGGGGGGAAGAGATTCTGCTTTTGGAATCCTTATATGATCTGAAATTGTTGCTAGTGTTGATCCTGCTTTTTACCGTGTTTTGAAATTGTTTGCTACTGCTAAACCCGTTTTTTTTCCTTTTTGATTATGGTAACCGGAACCAAAATATTGTAATTTTGACTCAAGAGACAAAAATAGGCGGAAAAAAGTGTTGAGGACCATACTATGTATAACGCATCTAAAACATGCGTTATACCTTAACGGCCAGTTATCCCGTTAAGATATAGCGCATGTAATATATGCGCTATACTCAGTATTTGCAGCCATAATAATTGACTGCATAGCGCACCAATTATATGCGCTATGCATACTCCTCCCAATCCAGTTCTTTATTTCAAGAAAATCACATAAAACGTGGTATCTTTTTAGTATAATTAACAATTTAATTTGGAAATTAGCCCATGTAACTCTGTGGATTTTTGTATATTCATGTATTTGTGATATATTCATGTATTTGTGAATTTTTGACTTATTTTACTCTCTGGCGTAATCTGTATTAGGAATTACAAATATTTAATTGTAAATTGATTGAGGTAGGTATGTTGTTTTCAATGCCATAGTTTACTTTATCTTCTAAGGAAGATACGTAACGATAGTATAAAAAGTTACGCTAATACTCTGCTTTTTAGAAAGAAAGTCATCATTTGTTATTTGGGTAAGTCATTATTTTTAATTGCCCAATACAAAAAGGTTTCCAAGTCACTCAATTCGACTATTACTGCATTAGAGATCAAACAAAATGATAGTTCCAATGTTCAACCAAAAACAACCTTTAAGTTTAGCCTCGATACAAGTATATCATGAAGAAGGTGCGGGTTGGGGGTATGTTTATACATAGCGCATATAATTGATGCGCTATGCAGTCAATTATTATGGCTGCAAATACTGAGTATAGCGCATATATTACATGCGCTATATCTTAACAGGGTACACTGGCCGTTAAGGTATAGCGCATGTTTTAGATGCGTTATACATAATATGGTCCTCAACACTTTTTTTCACCTATTTTTGTCCCTGGAGTCAAACTTTACAATATTTTGGTTCCGGACTCCTGCTAAACCCGCTTTGATGCTGAGTAATTTTCTCTAGTAATGTTAGCTGTGAGAGGGTTCCAAAAGTATGGTGAAAAGGAGAAGAAATTGATGGTTTTAGATTGCAAAAGAGAATACTCATAACTTCGGTTATAACTTCTATGTTTAGATGATATAGATAATCCTGATAGCTACTGCTGATGGCATCCAAATTATATATACCTTTGAATTTCAATTCTGATAAGTTTCTCAATTAATGATAATTGAGGAGATGAAGCGAGAGCATGTTGTTTAACAATTAAGTACAATAAAGAAGCTTAAAGCTTTGCCTTTTAGAGAGTAGGAGAGGGGAAAAAAACTGAAGGTGGCTGATTGCTAATACCTTCAATCTCCTTCTCAACTTATTTTCTTAAGGATTGTTATGCATTTTCTGGTTATTAAGTTGCTGGTATTATCTTTATGGATTCCTTTGTTGTTACTGCTACACTGTCTCGTTTTCATCTTATTGTGCCGAGGGTCTATTGGAAACAGCCTCTCTACTCCTCCGGAGTAGGGGTAAGGTCTGCGGACACACTACCATCCCCAGACCCCACTTGTGGGATACGCATTGGAAAATGTAGTTTTTGTCAGCACTCGTTATGCATCTTCTTCTGGTCTTTTTGTTGGTTTACTTCTGTTAGTCTCTATTTCAATGCTAAAGCATAATCTTTCATTTCTAACTCCTCCAGTATTCTTCAAAAATGGGTGGACTGCCAATAGAGAATACATCTACAGCCATATCTTTGTCGCAAGTACCAAAAGATCAAAAGTCAGCTGCCCCTGCTGTGCCCGATTCAAAGCCAAAGAAGAAGATTTGTTGCGCTTGCCCTGATACTAAGAAGCTGAGAGATGAATGCATTGTGGAGCATGGTGAATCCGCTTGTGAGAAATGGATTGAAGCTCATCGTAAATGCCTTCGAGCTGAAGGCTTCAATGTCTGAAGCATAGCAGCTGGCCTCTGAATAGACAAGCGGAGATACAAAATTTTGTCTAATGCTTAGTTTGTTTTGGCACCATACAAGCTCAATTAGCTAAATATTTACAGTTTTCTTATTCAAAAGAATTTGTTTATCAAATACAGGAATAAAGCAAGGAAGTTGTGCACAATTGATTTGCTGGAGCAGGAAATACGAGATAATTCGTCTTGATTATTTGAATTGTGTAAAGGGTTAGGATAGGTCGCCTAGCGTTGTCCTTGTCTGTAACAGTAGCTTTAGTACATGAATTAGCGTTATTTATGTATTTTCGTATTCCTTGATTTCCGTGATTACTTGTGTTGCTTTCATTTCGGCCTGTCTGATTACAATGCTCGGTTTTAGTTTTGGATCTTTGTATTTTTGCTTCGGTTGTTTAATTGGTGTGCTTGCTGCTGCCCTTCCTTTGTCTTTCCTAAGCCGATGGTCTTTCAACAGCTTCTCTGCCTTCTTAAAGGTAGGGGTAAGGTCTGCGTACATACTATCCTCCTCAGATTTCACTTGTGGAATTACACTGAGTCTGTTGTTGTATTTTGAATTGTAGGGTACATTTCAAGATGGAAATTAGCTCTTAGAAGAGACTTATTTTCTTTGCATCATTGCTTCATCTAACTATGAAAATACTAACAAATGTTTGGTAAGAAAATGGTATTAGTGGTTTGTTACATACATCGCTGTGGAAGGAAAGTTAAGTGATGAAACTATAATGCTTTGTGTCGGTTTGATTTATTCAACTCTTTGAGTTGGACAAAATAGGTAGGATCCACCATTGACTGAAAATGAGTATAGTTCATTTAGTTCGACTTTGTATTGGAAAACTATCAATTATGTCCATTTATAAGTAGTTTATTACAAAAATTGGTGAATTCGTAAAATATTACTAATATTAGCCAAATATGATCAATATAAGCCAATTAGTTATTTGTAGAAAATGTCAATTTTTTTTTTTGAATGGGTGTTATTAAAATAGATTAGGTACATCTTGAGGAGTTTGAATCTCAGTATTGGGATGATTTGGTGGAGTTTTGAGGTGGTTTGAATTGAAAATTCGAAGTAGAAGATGAACATGAAAAAAAATGGTGTATCATTTGTATATCACATATGTATCATATTTGTATCAAGTGTGTATCACATGGGTGATACATGTTTGATACATGCGTCGCAGAAGAATTTTTTGAATTCGATTTTAACTGCGAATTTTGATACTAAATTAGTCCAAATCACCTCCAATCTTCCTCAAATATGTATATTGACTCATCTATATGTTTTCAATAAATTTCAACCATGCCACCACAATCCTTAGAAGTGACTATATGTTTTAACTTGGACTATAAAAAAAAGTGCTATTTATGGAATAAATTAGAAGTGATTCTATTTTTCTCAATAATTTTAAGAAAAGGATCAAGCGTGTAAAAATTCCTATGATGATGATATATGTGATTATACTCGAAAAGAGTTAGAAAAGCAAACAATCACGTCACAAGAGCTAAAGTCTTTAGCTGGAAATATAACCAAGTATTTCTACTTAAACAATTCAATGCGTATAAATTACATAATAAACAGATGAAACGAAAATGGATAAATGAGAACAAACACACATTTGCTACAAAACAAAGAATAATTGCAAGCTTTCAACTTTCAAGCATACTAGAAAGTCCTCTCAAGATATTATAGTCGTATAAGGTGGAAAGTTCAACTCAACAGAGATTACAATACTTACTGCAACAACAAAGGACAAAGAAAAAGAGAGTACCAATAAATAAGGGATAAGAAAGCAAATGAAGTTTCAGAATGAGATCTAACAAATACTAACTAAATCGCCAATTACAGAACTGAGCTTCTGAAGGGCCAATAAACATCTCAAAGTAATTCATGAATAGAAGAGCCCCATCAATGGGTGTATGAGAAAAAGCGGCCCACGAAAAATATAGAGGACTCAAGAGGAAAACCACGGTTCCTACCTAAATTACTCCAGAAGAAAAATATACCAAGCACTCAATATCGAGCAATGTCCTGAAGGCAATCATAGAAATGTGAGATTTGGATCTTCTCTTTGCCAGAATAGATGGCTTCTGCCGTCCCACCATGTTCACCTTGAGCAGCCATTTCGACAACCATGTATAGTTTCTTGATGGGCATCTATCAGAAGACAACACAAACAAGAGTTATTGACCAACCTCTATCATACGCCTGAAATTTCAATTTCCCAAGCACTGCCAATATCAGAAGGCGATGAGACAAATATGAACTATTCGTATAGGGAAGAGACATGTATGAAAAGCGTGCTTGTCTGATAGACAGGGAGCAGAGCTTTGAAACTTACGTCATTTAATGCCTCAGCAGCAGAATCAACATCATCGTTTGAGAAGACATTAAGTTGTTGTAACACCTGCAAATAACATCAAAGCATCAATACTTGGGCGGGTATAGAATGGCGATGACATTAGGTCTAAAATCTCAGTAACTGCACCAATGAACTAGAGTTCAAGAGTTCTAACTCATCACCAAGGAATTTGGTAGGACATCTCCAATAATTGAACCAATGAACTAGAATTCGAGAGTCAATACATACACTAAGGAAAGACAAAGTATACAGCCTACTGATGATGAGAAATCTTCTCAAATCACCAACTCATTTGCTCCACAGTTTGTTCCAGACAAAAAGTAAAATGGATCCTGAGAGCTCAATAGATAAAGATATATTGACAAATTTAGTGGCATCAATGACAAAAGCCACTATTTTGTTACACCGTCAGAATTCACAAGCTATTATTCAGTAATCTTCTTGCCACGACGATTCTGGTTCAGTGGGAGGTGAAGTATTCTTTTGTAAGGAGTTTATTGGCCACTAGCACTGGATTACGTTATCTGGAAATACCTAATTGAGATGTCCTAGTTAAGCTTTTCTGCACCTACCTGCTCTACAATAAAAAATAGGATTTCCTTTTTCCTTTCAACGTATGGCATCCAATATAAGAATTTATTTGGAGTTTCATTGCTCTTCCGTCTTCACAGTCCAACTAATATGGTTTGACGTAACAGATGACTATCTACCGTTTTATTTCATATAAAAGTTTCATTCTTCATGTTAGAACTATGGGCAATTTAACTGGAAAATGAATTTTCATTATAAAACATCAACATCATGGCAGTTTGGATGCCCTCTTACCTTCTTGGCATCTTCTGTCTTTAATGTTGGAACATGGTATGTGACTGAGAAAGCATCACAAAGGCCAACCGAGTCCAAGAAACCGGCCTCACTAGTAGTTCCAATCACGAGAATTTTTTTACCCTGTAACATGAAACCCGCCGTAAGAATCATCAGCAAAAAGCAGTTGCATATGTAGCCACAACGTAATTAAAATCCAGCTCATAAAAAAGCAGTAGGTCATCATCAGTATGTGTCTTGGGCGTTCTAGTACCTGGGTGTCTAAGTTTATCTGTACTTTTCTTCCAATGGAGGCAAAAATCAAAACAACTAGAGGACTTGATGGGTTCAAGATAGAAATGGGAGAAATTCTTTCACACACACACACCACCCCAAGAAAAACTTTACAAGGCATGTAGGTTCGGCACAAGACTCTTTAACATTGATTTGGTTTTCAGCTTCCGGGCAACTATTATGTAGGAATTAGTCAAATATCAAGAGTGAGAGGTCATCGCTTCATGGGTGAAGCCATGAAGCCACACGTTTCAGATATGTTTGTGCTTCAGACAATGACATGCAAAGTGTTCTGAATGAGAAAAGGTTGATTCTTTGAATCTCAACTTTGAAGAGTTGGATTATATTGGCATTATTGTATATTGTATATTGAATTTAGTTATTTAACTGAAATTTGATAATTATAGTACTAAGTTCGTATATGTATTGAATTTTTTTATTTCCTGTAAATTGAGCACTTCACTTTAAAGAAGCGTGTCATTTTTCGCTTCAAGCCACGTGGACTTCAATGCTTTTTTGCGCTTCTCTTGTAAAATTCCAGAAAACCACTTAAGCATTCTTTTCTTTCCGTTGCTTTGATACCCCCCTTAAGTTATCTGATGCATGTCCATGAGCCTTTCCAACCCCACACATGGGTACCAAATGAGCATCTTGAAATACAATACTGAATAATTATGAAGAAATACCTTAGGTGGAAGCCGTTTAAGGAGCACCAACAGTGTTTGAGAAATCAAATTTGAAAATCGAGGGCCAATTGCAACATATTCCAGAAGCCTGCACAGGTACATGCATGATAAACACATCATAACGCATTCGAAGGCTATTTATCTAGTATCAGAAAATTTACCTTTCAATGCCATCAAGGACGACTATGCTGAGTGGTGACTTGTACGCATCCTCAAATACCTACCACATATTAGCACAAGACATAGTTAATAACTAAAATGCAAGTAATATGCACGGGTATTTACAAAGTCATTTATCTTTTAGCTGATCATACTAAAGTGATGTACCAGGTTAACGTGTGTACCTTTACTATCTGAGCACATTTGCTGCTTTCACTTAGCCCAATCATAGTTTCAGCAGAAATCTAACAATCACAGGGGAAAGAGGCGATAAGAGATGGGTTTAAGAGTGAGAATTTGTAATTAATCCCCAGAAAATGTACAAGTTCCCAATATTTAGTAACTTACTATCTTGACATAGGGAAAATCACTTTCAATTCCAACTGTTGCTGCCATTGCAGTTTTGCCACTGTCCAAGGAATAGAAAGACTCAAGATAAATGACCACATAAAAAACAAGAATAACACAAGCTTCTACCTTCCACTTGGGCCTTCCAGAAGACAAGTAATGAGGGGGCTCCCCCTGCTGACTTTAACTTGTTCTGCCAATAGCATAGTTCTTCTGTAGATGTGTTGATGTCGTTCGCCACAGTCCACAATGCCATTAAGTCTGAAAAATGTTAAGAGTCGTTAAGCCACCTTCATGCAGCAAGTTAAGCAAAGTTATACAAACCTTAAACTAGACTCCAGTGGTGACAATTTTATTCAACATCAGTTATCATTTCCTTACATATATCCAAGATCCGACAGACTAGTTTCTTCACTTAAGCCACCAAAAACACATATACTTCTCCCAACTATTGAATGTTATGTCTCTCCCACTGTAAGCCCTTCATACTGACCCCCCCCCCCCCCCCCCCGCGTCAATACATAGGAGACAAGTACATTTAGCATCAACATAGTACATCCCTTTCTCAGGAAAATTTTGTACTAAACTTTTTTATTCTTTTTGTACTGTCAAGCCCAATAATCCACAAGCATTGCATGAGAGCTAACCTCGGAGAAAGAAAAAAGGACTATGTACAATTTAGGAAATAGATTTAATTTTTAACTTGGTTCACGAAATACTACCAATTGGCTGCACACTAGGAACAGGAAAACTAACCTGCAACGTTCAAGGTCATCAGTGGAAGCACCAAATGCAGGTCTTACTTCACCAAGGGCATGCAAAAAATCATCCATAGTGACTTTTATACTCTCCTCATCCACTGGTTTAGTAAGATCATCCATGCTTAGCTGCCTGTTCAATGCAAAGGATACAGCACTTTTGACTACACCTTCAAGCTCAGCACCACTATAATTTTTTGTCCTTGCGGCTGCACGCAAAGGAAAATGGGGGAAAACTCTAAGAATTCCATATAGCCACTGTAGGTTAGTAGACTAAACAAAGTACCAGAAGTGACTCACAGAAATAACACAGAAACACCTTCAATTCAACAATATATCTTTGAAAGAAAAGTCAAGTTGAATCAGGGATAGAAGTATATAACATGATTTTAGTACTATCATCATCTATTTTAAAAGAACCAGATATCAAAAGCCATCATAACATGCTTGCTGTGGTGACCACATACCAAGTTCTTGCAAGTTCACATCTGGGGAAAGAAAGGAATTCTCTTTCATCTGGTTTGTATGAATCTGGAGAATTTGCAGTCGACCATTTTCATCAGGAAGGCTTATCTCCACTTGGACTTCTAGTCGTCCTGGCCTATATCAATACAGAACTTAATAATGCACCATAAAACATTACTTAATCTCAAAGAAATAGACACCAAAAACATTTGTATAATCTTCAGCAACAAAGAAGACAAACATGACACAAGAGACCATGGTTACCTCATAAGCGCTTCATCAAGTAGATCTTTTCTATTTGTCATTCCAATGAGCAAAACATTATTCAGAGATTCCACCCCATCTATCTAAAGTGCAAGAAACAATCAACCAGATTGAATCAATAACAGCTAACAGCATTCTACTGTTGTCATATAGCCACTCTAACCTCTGCAAACACAACTAGAAAGTATTGTGCATACCTTTGTGAGAAGCTGGTTAACAATGCTGTCATGTACACCAGTTCCATCTCTAGTTGATCCTCTAGACTGCATAACAACAAAAGCTTCATATTAAGAAACTAAATATACAGAATCAACTGCAGATGAATATAGTGATAAGGTAGTCAATGGATCCACAAGCTTGGTGAACATTTGCTCACGTACAGAGTGCATTAGCACAAAATGACTTGTAACAATGCTGAGTATCAATCAAACAAGTAGACTGCAGACAACTTAAGGGTGTACCAATCAACTAAAGCAACAAGCTAAGGATAACCTATTTAGATTCAGTAGTCAAATGCTGATATTTACATCCATGCAACAAAATTAACATCTGGAACTTATTGCCCATGGCAATATCCCATGGGTGAAACGTGTATTGGTACACGACCCACTCCTACAAACTTCTAATTTTACAACCAGCAGCTCGTATAAAAGCCTCTGAAGCACTTTCTCAGAAAGAAAGAAAAAAAAAGAGAAGCCTCTGAACCAATATCAGAAAATCAAACGGGAAATGATCAATGCACGGGTAATAATCTCAAAAAATCAAAAAGAATTCAAGAGGTTCCCACCTTACAGATTGCATCAATCTCGTCAAAAATGATAACATGCAGTTCACTTTGGTCACCTGGAAATACAAAAACGACAGATTACAATAACAAGTTTAAACCCCAACATCTTCATTTCCATGATAGCTCCCTTACCTTTGGTTCTTTGGTCCTGCTCAGCATCAGCAAACAAATCCCTCACATTTTTTTCTGTTTCACCGACGAACTTGCTTAATACTTCTGGTCCATTGACAATCTACAACAAAGAAAAACAAGAAGCAGATAGACAATCAAGATAGCCAAACAAGTAAAACATTGAATATTTCTTACTTCCAGAGCAACAACGATAACAAGGAGAAAATAAATGAGTAGAGCTTGCATGAACCTACCTTTGGTTCCTTGCCATTTAGCATTTTTCCAATCTGGCGAGCCATTAGAGTCTTCCCTGTACCAGGAGGTCCATAGAGCAGCATTCCCTTGACATGCTTGATACCAAGCCTGAAAATCAATTTCATCGCAAAGCCAAGGACAAGTGAGGAATTAATCGTACTACATCTTGTCTTCAGGAAACAAACAAAAATTCATGAAAAGAAAAGGAATTTTAGTTATTTAGCAAGAATTTTCCATACTTGCTGGTGACATGTGGAGGGAAAACCCTGGAAGCAAAAGCTCTTCGAAATATATCAGCAAACTCTGCACTCAGACCACCTATACCCAATGATTGAAGATTGAATTCTTTCTGTCTAAAGATGCTGCTGCTAGCAGCTTCACGCTGGTTGACAATCTGCATTGAAGTCAGTTGCAGCAAGAAACAAATGAAAAGGACTCCAATAAACATGAAGGAAGCCATTATGTATTGGCAACTTTTTGCCTCCAGTATATTACTTAAAGACAGGAAAAAGTAACCTTTATTCCACTAGAGTTTGCAGCTTCAAATATAATGTATGTGTCAGCTGAAATCATCCCTCTTTCTATATTAGACTTTTCTTGCCCCTCCACAGTAGCTTGATTCACAGTGAATATATAACCATTGCCATGATACTCAAATGTCACCTTTTGCCCAGTTGACATAATCTGCATAATGAAGTTAACAATTCATAAATAAGTTACTTTCACCAGAACTATAGACTTGGAACATCTGCTGCAGCTTAATTGGTAAGCCGTAAGCCTAGGAGCTAGAGGTCCACTTTACATCATTCTCTAATAGCATTTTAAAGGCAACACCATACTGGAGCACCAATACTCAAACAGCCTAGTGATTCCCAGCTATTTACGTAGACACCTCTAGATCCTCTGAACCGTGCCCTAGTCCACTAAAAAAGACAAAGTATCCTAGAATTTAGCAAGATTATTTCGAGACCACCACTAGACCACCCTAAGACTCCATTGTTTTTATTAAGATTAAGATGTCTCAATCGGCATACACATTTGATTATTAAGTTATTGTACATGGATCAGAACACTGGATAATTAAGTTGCTTATTTTCTCACATCTGAATGTAGATAATATATATATATATATATATATATATATATATATATATATAATTAAAAATTAATGTATATGGAATTCCAATAAATTAATAATAAATACTTATCCACTAAATACTAGAGAAATATTAATTTACATGGTGTTGTACAAATTGTTTAGAGACAAAACACTGGAGTCTAAATGTTTGGAGACAGACTCTGGAGTCTAAAGGTTTCAAGTTGAGCAGGACCAAGACATAATACTTGGAGTGCAAGTTCAATGACGTGACGGGGGAAATGGACTGTGACGTGAGGCTTGTTCACAAGTCATCCCCAAGAAAGGGAGTTTTAATATCTTAAAGGCAAGTTTTATATAGCGGTGGTTAGACCAATCATGTTGTATGGGGCAGAGTGTTGGCCAGTCAAGAATTCTCATATCCACAAGATGAAAGTAGCAGAAATGAGGATGTTGAGGTGTATGTGTGGGCATACTATGTTGGATAAGATTAGGAAAGAAGATATTCGGGCAAATGTGGGGGTGGCGCTCATGGATGATAAAATGCGGGAAGTGAGGCTTAATTGGTTCGGGCACGTACAGAGGAGAAGCCTTGACTCCCCGGTTAGGAGATGCGAGGTATGAGAAGAGCTAGAGGACAGCATAAGAAATATTGGGGAGAGGTTATCAGGCAGGACATGGCGCGACTCCATCTCACCGAGGACATGACCTTAAATAGGAAGGTTTGGAGGACGAGTATTAAAGTCGTAGGTTAGTAGGTAGTTGAGCGTTTTCTCAGAGGCGGATCCAAGATTTGGAGATTACGGTGCCAAGCTAATCAATTTGATCAACTTGAGCTTTGGTTCGAGTTATTCATCTTTTTATTTATATGGACATATTGATCAAACGAAAAAAATATGATAACTATAACTAATTGACGCAAAGCATAAAACTTCCAATAATATTACTACTGTAAAAAATATACATCATCCATTTAAAATTGTCCTCGACGAGTTTTCTTATTCTGAAAATGGTCAATAATTGCATCATTACTTATGTTTGGAAATACATCACATTCTATGTAACAAACTAAACAATCATTTACATTTTGATCACCCATGTTATTCCGCTCTTCATTCTTTATCTGCTTCATGGGCGAGAATGCTCTCTCCACCGTTACAAGAATACAAGTTACAATTGGCTACTAGAGGACAATAGAGATGCCGAGATGGACGGACTAAGCAGCGACGCTGGCAGCAGGGAAGTGAATATTAGTGGTGGCGCTAGCGAAGGGATGGGAGTTGGGCAATGGTCAAGGGTTTTTGACTTTTAGTTTGGAATTTTGATTGGGAATTGGAAGCGAGAATTTTGAGAGGAAAGGAAATATCTTTTGAAGTTTGAGTGGAAAAAAACAAATATAAGAGACAAAAAAAAGGTCAAAATTTACTACTCTAATAAAGAAAGATATAGTCAACAATAATTAAAGAAAAAAAATAAGGAGAACAGAATATATAATATACTAGTATAATATTTGATGATCCAAAACGTAAAGTGATGCAGCAAGCTAAAAAGGTTAAAAATGTGTTGTCTCGGCAGTTCGATCCCTCGCCTCCATGGAGGATTTGTCAGATGTTTGCCACTTGCACCTATTCATCTTTTGGTACCCCGGGTGGCACCCAATATATTTATATTATTTTGCATATATGCATACATATATAGTTAAGGTTTCGACCAAAGCTTGCGGGTGGTGTACCACCCCCCAGGCCTTAGTAGATCCCCCCTGGTTTTTCTTCCCCGTTGGGGGTTTTAGGCTAGTTGTTAGTATCTTGCTTTAGTTTGATAGTGGTACTTATTGTGTTTGTATTGTTTTTCTGCTCCGGTTGCCTAGTACCTTTCCATTGCTCTAATTGACGATACTGCATTTTCCTTTCTTTTTTTTTTATTCCTAGGTTGCTAGCACTGTCTTCCTGATGTATTGTTGTTGTTACTGTTCCATTGCCTCTTTTTCATCTCCTTGTACCGATGGTCTTTCGGAAACAGTCTCTCTACTCCCGGGGTAGGGGTAAGATCTGCGTACACACTACAGGGTTGTTGTTGTTGTTGTTGTTGTACAAACTGTTTCTTTCATGAACCGCACTCTAAAAACTAACGGCAAACTGGTGGTGGTGGTGGTCGGCCATGATGGTTGTAAGGTGGAAGCTAGTGGTCGTGGTTGGTCGAGGAGACCGTAGATGGTGGTTCTGTAGCGGTAGACGGCAGTGGTGGAGTTGTGGTAACCGAAGGTGATAGATGTATGATGGTAGTTGATGGTGACTGACAGCGGAGGTGGTTGGTAGTAGTGGTTTTGCAATGGAGGCTGGTGGAGAGGTTGTTGGTCATTTGGTCTTCATTTTGTTGATTCCACCCGACATCCTCAAGGCAATTCCATATTTATCTTTTGATTAATAAAAGCAGACATCAGACATGAAAATTGTAAGATGAATAAGTCCAGCCAATATAGTCATATATATATCAGTCATTTTCTCTCAAGCGTTCATTAATGTGAAGTGGACACTAAAACATGGATATGATTCAAAGACAAAAGTATTTAGTATAAAGTGGGGCATATTTGTAATAAATTCAATTGATTAGCGGAAAAAGAAAACAAATACACTACGTTTTGGTTGAAGTTTCATTATATAAGGATCAGGACGCCGTTCAGCCTTATCTTTTTTTCTTCTTTTTTTTTTTTTTTGTGTGTGTGTGTGGGGGGGGGGGGATAAACAGCCTTATTTATCTTTCAAAATTTCTAAAAGAAAGGAAAAGGACATATGGAAATCATTCTTGAAAGTACAGATCTGAAGAACCAAATCATATGTGTTCCCCAGTAGCCTTTGTCAGGTACAATACAATAAGAGAAGAACCTTTGAAAGCAGAATTTATTAAGACAGAGGGGGATAGCGCCTTCACCTGATTAGCAAATCTCTTACGAACTTGATTAGCCAAAGAAACTGCATCCACCTACAAAAAGACATATTTTGGTAAACTTGCAGCGTTTACAGCAACAGAAGTGTTTGAACCAGAGTACTCTTGATGCCTAAGATTAAAACAAAACCAGCTAAACAAGAAGATGGGGTTACAACCAAAATACACCACAACCAAATTGTAAAAGATCTGCATGCTCTAAATACCAGACTTGCTATGCGAGCTGAAAGATATGGTACAGTCAACACCAGAAGAATCTAACTCCTTCAAAGGGAATAGAGACATTGCGCGGTACACTAGAATGAGTTTACCTGCTCATCTTTGGTCCCTTTTTTCACAAACTCCAAGTCAAGGGTAAGCAGAGCAAGGTTGAAGTCATCAGGTGGAACAAATCTGCATTTGAACAGTGAAACCACTAATTAACTGATGTTACGGCAAAGCTAGACCACAGAAAACAATAATATTTGAATAGTCTTGCCGAACCTGTTAACAGATATAGCATCTCCAGTGGAAACTTTAGCATAGCGTCTTTGAATCGCATTAAGACCAAGATGACCATTAGGAATGCCATCGTGGGCAGTGTTTCACAGTTAAGGCAACAGTAAATTGCATTATCTTCAACCAATAAAATGCTACATAATGATGATGAACAGAATATGAAATGGAAATTTTAGAGAAAGACAAACAAGAGACAACAATCTCCTCAAGAGTTTTGAATTTTCTCATTAGCATTTGCTACTTGACAGCCTTTCCTATCAGAAGTTTAATAAAAGATCTCCTCCAGTAGCAGGGAAAAAACACTCTCTAATAGTTTACTAACCTCAAAATGATATTTTCAAATGGAAAAGGGGATATAACTGAAAGGAAGGAAGTGTAAAAGTTTCCCAACTAGCCAATGGTTCACTAAGGGTTATGCCACACTCGCCTAAATTTGAGACCACTGATCTCAAATACACTCAAGAGTCAAGTCACTCAACTTCCATCATTGCTGGTTCAAGCCTTACCTTCTCTTTAGGATGACTACTTTCCAAATGAAAGATATGTTTCCTCAAATAGGTCTATTTATATAAAGAGGCTGTCAGGGGAGCACGTCGGTAAGGACTTACGAGTTCATCTGAACCCAGTAGCTTTGACTCGGACCTTGTATATGTGTTAAAAGATTCACTAAATAAGTACAAATAATAGAATTCGAAACCAGTAAATCAAACAAATTATGTAGAATTCTGAACTCGAACCTACAATGTTCAACTCCTTGGATCAACCATTAGTTTCACGTGAGGTAAGAATAAGAAATTGGATGATCATTTGCTCATCCAAATAGATAGGGTTAAAAGAAAAATATATATATATACCCGTGAAAACCTCATTTCCACAGTGATCAAAGCAAAAATTGTGCCACACAACTCCTAATAGACAAAGTTATCCAAAAATAGTTGATATCTCCCGGCCAGCCGGTCTCTAAACGAGTAAATTAGCAATCATTTCCCATTATCTTAAAAAGCTAGCTCTCAAATTCGCATTATCATACTATGTCCAAATCATTTAAGTCCACTCAGCTTGATAGCATCTCAAATGCGCATTATCATACTATGTCCAAATCATTAAAGCGAGGCTCGCTGAACTATTGATTAACGTCCTTCAAAAATGTCTTGTCAGTTCAAACAATCAACAATCAACTATGCCTCGATCTCAAAGTAATAAGGATCAGCCTATTGAATTCAGTATTTGTACAATTCGTCAAAATTATACTATTTTTACTCCTTAGACCTACTAAACTCACATATGCTCATCAGTTCAAAAAGAACAAAAGTGACATGCGCTAACTTAAAGCAAACAATCATGTTCAAAACACCAGTCGTAATAAAATCAGAAAAGAAATTGCTAAATTAGATTAGCTTTATGTTCGCTACATCCTAGCTAGCACCATTCAGAGTAGGTCCACTCAGCTAGATTATATCTATTAAATCTCTTGTCAATTCAAAGTTCAAAGCTTCTCAAACTAATAAGGATCGTCCTATTGAATTCAATATTCATACAATTCATCATAATTACACTATTTCTATGCCTTAGACCTACTAAACTTACACATTATCGTCAGTTCAAAAACGAAAAAACTTGAAATGCGACAGCTTGTTCCTAATAAAATCGCACAAATTTGATCAAATTAAGAATAAGAATAGTAATGAATAATATTCGAAAGGATATGCTAAAGTGAGAACGAAATCATCAGCGATAAGTGCATAAGCGAGCTTAGATCCAGGAACAAGGAAGTTTCTGAGATCCGCCGGAGAGCAATATGCGCAATTTGTGTAAGCGAGATCTTTCGCCGGCGTGTAAGTTACGATCATCGTCGATGCTGCGGAACCAAATCTCCCTGCCATTTTTCCAGAGTTCGAAATGGAAGAGATCAACGCATGAATTTGAATAAAGAATAGTAAATGCCTTGTTTGCTTGGCTATTAAGGGAAATGAACCCGGGTTGAAAGTCGGGTCGGACCGGACCGGACCCGGATTACGAATAAAAAAGGAAGGCTCATGTGGTTCGAGCCAGAATTTGCTAAGGTATTTCTCTGTCTTAGCTCTTAAGCATCCCTTGGTCTTGGGAACAAATTATTGTAGAATTATAATTTAAGGATTATAATACAAGAAATAAATGATGACGATACTATTTACAACAACAACAACCCAGTGTAATCCCACTAGTGGGGTCTGGGGAGGGTAGTGTATACGCAAACCTTACCCCTACCCCGGAGGAGTAGAGAGGCTGTTTCCGAAAGACCCTAGGTTCAATAAGACAAAAGGACAAAAGAACAAAAGGAAACAATATTAGTAACACCCCAGAACAATATGAAAGAAATACATATATATATATATGGAAAAATAAGATAGAGAGAGAGAGAGAGAGAGAAAAATAAGAACAACATGAAATCAAGAGGCATGATACCAAGCAAAAGCAAAATAGTATCCTTACCAAACTAGTCCCCCAAAGTTATGACATAAGACGATACTCAGTTACCTCCTAATCTACAACCTTAATACTCGACCTCCACATATTTCTATCAAGTGTCATGTCCTCGGGACGATACTATTTACGATATATTAAATATTTGATCTGTTAGACTAAAAATAATATATGCAATATATAATAAAATATATGCGTTTAATTTG
Organism: Nicotiana sylvestris; assembly: GCF_000393655.2. NCBI lineage: Eukaryota > Viridiplantae > Streptophyta > Magnoliopsida > Solanales > Solanaceae > Nicotiana > Nicotiana sylvestris. Next base: position 4,491,173 of record NC_091064.1, read on the forward strand.
CTCTAAATAAATTTATTTCTAATTTTACCTTGACTTTCTTAAAAGATTTAGGGAAGAGAATATTGGAGAAGGACATATTGGTTATTTTGTTATTTTATCCTAAGACCAGTAATCCAAAAATCATTATCCCATATTGAATCAAATAAGAATAACGATTCGTATCAAATTACTTCGATACGGTATTTTATATTATGTGATAAATTAAATTCTGAAATGCTGAATCGAAATTCTTATATCGAACTTAAGTATTAAAACTATTCAATAGTGTCCATATTATTATCCAAGCAGTTCAAAAATGTTCTCCCACTAACGAGGACATATAATTCAAGAATAATTTTGGCCATTTTCACATGAAATAAAAGCCCTTCACGTTTGCATATGTTAGTTGTTAAATTTCTAAAGAAATTAGTCTTGGAGACTTGGCGGGAAATTAAATTTCTTAAGATTTTGCATCATCGCATGCAAAATTGATTTGTGAGGAGATGTCGTTGCATAGTGATCGCTCATCATTTTATAGCTTGAACTCGTTCAAATGTTATAGCGAGATTGTACAAATATCTTAATGTAATTGTAAGTTTAGTAAATTGATTTTCGTATGTTGTGCTTAGTTTCATGGATTTCTTTTTTGTTGAATGTGAATCACTTTACTATATTTGGTAAATTGAAGATTAAAAAAAAAATCGGGTCTTGTTACTGAAATTTTGGTTTGATAAGGAATGGGATTTTCTATCTGATATTCTTTTATTTTTATTTTTTTTAAAGAAAATTACTGATTGTTTTTCTTATTCCTTTCTTTTTTCTTTTTTGTTGAATTGGTCAAGTTAATTCATGTGTATTTTGGGAATGACAAGACAAAGAATCACCCCATTCTTTGAAATTTTCTGGATGCCATTAAGATTGAAAGAAACAACATGAAGAAAAGTATTGATAAAATAGAGGTTATTAATCTTGCGGAGGTTCGCAAAAATAGTACATTGAATGAAAAAGTTCATAAATCATTTAGAAAAAATATTATTTATAAAGACTCGTGTTTGACTAAAAAGTATGAGACCTTTTGTTAAACTAATTAAATAAGAAAATAGAGGGTAAATCCTAATTAAGGATAATCAATTCTAGATTTGAGATGGATAACATGAATAGAAAAATATAGTTGAGTACAAATGGTGGCAGTAGTTATGGACGGATCTAATAGTATGAAAAAGACCATGTAATAAATAACATTAAATGACAATAAAATATAAATAAAGGAGAAGATTCACCCAATCTTGAGTGAGGCGGATCCTCTTTCAGTTGATAAAGATGAATGATATACAAATACAAGAATCTTAGGACCTTTTCGGATCTGATAGGGAGTGTGGGATAATAGATCATTTAATCTCTTTAGAGAGATTTGTTTTTATTTTTTCTAGAGATAGAGAGTCGTACTTTTTTTAGAGAAGTCCTCTGTCCCCACACCCCTTCGTTTACTCTCTCTTCCTATTTATAAGGGATATCCCTAGAAAACCCTAAAAAAATACAATTGGAGGGGATATTCGATAGAATATTCCCTTTGAAGATTACAAAGCAAAACTTATCATTACTTCTATCTGTACTGCTCGACCTCGGCCTTATTGATCATTGCTCGATCTCAGCCTTATTGATCAATGCTCGACCTCGGCCATGCAACTCAATTCGATTCACATGTTACTCGTGATAATTGTTCCGCATGTCAAATTTCTCTAATTTGATTTTGACCCATACAGTTAGTCCCTCCGCTTATCGAGGTCGTCTTTTGGTCGAGCTCGGTGAGCGGACTTCATTAATCGTAGAAGAAATTCAGATGGGGAGGTCAAATACTGAGGATCTCAGCTGAGGGTGTCGATCTTCAGGTCTAGGTGGTATCCCTGCGGACTGAATTTGAGCAGAGTTTGACCGGGGCCAATGACTCGAGTGATGAGTTGATCGAGAAAACAACAGAGTTAGAGAAGGCCAACGAGGCCAGGATGGCGGCTTTGGCAAGGAGGGCGACATCGGAGGAGGTCATCCGCGTCCTTAGATCTGGACGGGCGATTCGGCACTTGTAAGATGCCTTATCAGGTACCTCCTTTGATTTGGAATGCTACTTTTGCTACTTATTTCTGATTCTATTTTTCGAGCGAGGTCAAACGTTAAATCGAGCGAGGTCGGATGTGAGATTCGACGAGGTCGAATGTTGATTCGAGCGAGGTCGAAAGTTGATTCGAGTGAGGTCGAACGTACATTCAAGGGAGGTCGAACGTACATTCGAGCGAGGTCGAACGTCGATTCGAGGGAGGTCGAACGTACATTTGAGCGAGGTCGAATGTTCATTCGAGCAAGGTCAAATGTTAATTTGAGCAAGGTCGAACGTTGATTCGAGTGAGGTCGAATGTTAATTCAAGCAAGGTCGAATGTCGATTCGAGCGAGGTCGAACGTCGATTCGAGCGAGGTTGAATGTTAATTCAAGTGAGGTCGAATATAAATTGTTTAATTGATGCAGCATCGCTTCTGAGAAAATGCGGGTGAGCTTCATGCATTCACGCTTTGCCTACACATATCGGAGAGATTCACATGTTTTTCTGGGATGGCAATCCAATCCCAGTCTATATGGTCTCTCGACATCTTCGGATTTGCTTTGACGACGATCGTTCCTTGTTCGTATATTTGGGAGAATGCTCATGCTTCTATTCCACTTAGAAAAATAGTCAGTTAAACCCAAATGAAGTCGTTCGTTACCTCGATTTGATCGGTCAATGAGTGGAAGGGAGTGACCACGTTCCCTTCTCCAGTTATACTTTTAGTGGCCGCTATCAATTTGGCAAGGCTGTCCACTTCGATATTCATGCTCGAGGGATTTGGTCGAGCTGGCATTCGTCAAACTCGGGTAACGGCTTGTAGATCTCGGCATGGTATTTTTGCAGTCTTTGTTCCTTGATTTGGAAAGTCCCTGCGACTTGATTGACAACAAGCTGAGAGTCGCACCGTAAGACGACTTGTTCTGCTCCGTACTCGAAGGCTAGCTTTAGACCTGCAATTACGGCCTCGTAGCTCGGCTTCGTTGTTAGTCATATCTGGGCATCTTATGGACTGACAAATTACTTCGCTTGTTGGGACCTCGAGTTCGAGTCCCAATCCCGATGCGTTTGTAACCTAATCCAATCCAATCTTGGGTGCACAAAACCAATCTTGAGTTTAGGAACTTGGTATAGTGCTGCATGACATTGACACTAAACCACAAACTTCCTTTTGAGATAAGTAACTTTTAACAAATTATTTTTAACCTTTGCTTCCTTAATGACACTTATTGCAGGTAAAAAATGTGCCTATCATAAAGGACGAAAGGAGATGGAGAAAGTTAAGCCACATATATCACAAAGGCATGCTTTAAAGCTTTTGCCTACAGTTTTTCCAGTTTGCATTTGTAACGAAAGGATGACGCTACAATGAACAAAAAGTGGAACTAATTGAATTTTAGATCTAGAGGAAACTAAAATTTTAACTAGAAAATTCCCACATATAGCGCCAAATTGTTTGACTAAAAAGTATGAGACTTTTTGTTAAAATAATTAAATAAGAAGATAGAGGGTAAATCCTAGTTAAGGATAATTAATTCTAGATCTCAGATGGATAACATGAATAGAAAAAATATAGTAGAGTGTGAATGTTGGCAGCAGTTATGGACGGATACATTAAATAACATTAAATGACAATAAAGAATAAATAAAGGAGAAGATTCACCCAATCTTGAGTGAGGCGGATCCTCTTTTATTTGATAGAGATGAATGATAGACAAATACAAGAATCTCATAACCCTTTTCGGATATGATGAGGGAGTGTGGGATAATCGATCATCTAATCTCTTTAGAGAGATATGTTTTTATTTTTTCTAGAGATAGAGAGTCTGCTCTTTTAGAGAAGTCATCTGCTCTCTCTTCCTATTTATAAGAGATATCCCTAGAAAATTCTAAAAAGTACAATTAGAGGGAATGTTCAGTAGAATATTCCCTTTGAAGATTACAAAGCAAAACTAGCTATTACTTCTATTTGTACTGCTCGACCTCGGTCTCGGAGTATTGATCACTACTCGACCTCGACCTTATTGATCAATACTCGACCTCGGTCTTATTGATCACTGCTCGACCTCGGCCAGACAACTTAATTTGATTCGCAGGTTACTCATGACAATTGTCTCCGTATGTCGAATTTCTCTGATTGATTTTGACTCATACAACTCCTACAAAGGATGATTTAATAATGGTTAAGATGGAGAGATTCAACTAGGAAATCCTAGATTAAAATTCTAGCTAGAAAGGTGGACGATAATTGGTTTGAACATATCTAGTATCTACTCTAACATTTGAAAACAGAGTTCAACTGCCTAGTAGATTAATCGATATACATAATCTTTTAGAGACATTATAAAATTTAATTTATATATGTATATAATATTGTTTTCTTGAAATATTAAACTTAGCTTTTTGCAGTAAATATTTTATTTATTTTTTACTTTTTGTTTTACTTTATTTTATATTATTTATTTATTAGTCCGTTTCAAATAGAACGACAAATTTTATGTTTCTTCAATGAAAAACTTTTGTAAACACAAAAAATTATAACATATTATAACTAATTCAATGACTTATAGTCACACAAATATTATGTATTAAAAATAATAAATTTTAATAATATTATATCAAGTCAAACTAAGTTAAACAATTAAAACAGAAAAAGTAATTACTCATTTCACTTTCTATAGATAATTATCTTTATTATTCTCTTAGAAGACATGAAAATCTTAAAAAAGTTTTACATTATCCTCGTATGGAAGCTAAATTAAAATATACTACTCTCTCCGCCGAGATAATCAAGCAATTGTGGAATTTACTTCTAAGTATATAGCGCAAAATAGATTGGTAGACATAAAGAAGGAGCCAACAATAAAGCTTTTGAAAAATTATGGATTTTTGCAATTCCCCGGTATTTGTTAATGAAGCAATATGCCAACTAGGCAAGGGTCTAATACTCACCTTATTACTACTCTATTTGTGTTTAATCTATCTATCTATCTATTTATCTATCTAACCATAGAGAAAAAGACATTACTTTCTCTAGTTTAATTTATATGACACACTTTTCATATTAATCTGTTTTAAAAAAAAAATAACACATTTCTACATTTGAAAATAATTTACTTTAAACTTTTTATTTTAATAAACTAGTTTCTCGGCACGTGCGGTGCACGTGTATGCCGAGTCATGTTATACATAACTTCATAAAATAATATTAATATTATTATAACAAATCTTTGAGTATATAAGTATAAATTAATGGAAAAGTACAATTTTTTGTGATAGATTAATGTGAATTGTCGCATATTAATTTTTTCGTCGAGGTCAAGATGATTGGATATTATTTGAACCTATGGAAATGAATGATCAAAGTTTAATTGGATATCATCTTGTTAGTTTATCATGACCAGGACTCTTTTTGTCGATATTGATGATCCTCTTGAAATTACTATGTAAAGTTGCTCATGTGAGAAGTGCAAAGCCACGTTTAATCAAGGAGCGTCAAGAAAATATTATATTGTTATTGCTCGGTAAGATTTTTTTCGTTTACGCATGTTTATTGTATTTTGAATCTCCTTGGCTTTTTTATGTGATTAATTTTTTATATTTTGACAAGGTTACATAACCTGTTCATGACAGAACTAATTGGCTAAAGAGTTGCTTGTTTCTATTCCTAACAATCCTTCAAATAAAAACAAATGATGGACGTGAGAGAAACTGAAACTAATCACCTAGTATGCTCTGTAGAAATTGCATGCAAATCTAGAACTTTATTTTTCGCAAAAGGGAGAATTTATGTGGTGATCCATCAACACAAAAGAACTAACAAATAGAAAAAAAACAACAAAATATGAAGTGCTTAATCTATCAAGAACATATAAAGTCTAGTAAAGTTTATCAATTTGGCTAATTCAAACTAATTACATTGTCATTAGCACGACAATATAAATATCTAATGCAAGATATATATATATATATATATAAAGATTTAGACGGCATCCGATGATGAGCTATGGTATTATACGGTACCATAGTTTACTGTCCATTTAATTTTTTTTATTCTTTTATTAGTGAATTTCTTTTATATTTTGATTTCAACAATAAAAGTTCAAGTGTCTAATTAGGAAAATGTGAATGTTGGTACTCTTAGTCCACATAAATTTCATGTAAAACGATTACTCACGTCTAGTGTGTATAAATTCGAGGTATATTTTTGCAGGATTAACACAACAAATACATTTACCAATATCCTTGACTTTTATATTCAATAATTGGCCGATCATGAAAAGTACAATTTTCTAAACTGCTAAAGAAAAAGAACAATTAAAACACGAAGTGCATGTCAACTATTTATTTGCACATAGAAATAAATATTAAATATATAGAATCAAAAGGAGAGAAGAGTGAATTTTGATCAGGAAAGAAATAGTTAAGTAGAATACATGAATAGTCTTAAATTGGAGTAATATCTACATGATTATTGAGTACTGTTAACTAAGTGACATCCAAAAGCAAATAATATATACAATGGCGTCAATTTTCAAGGAAAAGTTTCATCTCTACTGACCAAGACAATTTTTGAATGAAAGTTCATTCCTAACTAACGCCAAAATCTAAAAGTTCGTTCCTAACAAATGCCTCATGTACAAGCTATGGTAAGTATCTCATCTTTGATGGTATTTATATCTATTTCTCATTCGAAGCACTCCTTTTCTTTCTAATTAATGAGATTATATGTCTTACTTGGGAATTCTCATCCTGCAATATATTGCCCATCACTTAATATTCTTTCATTCTTTGGTTGTCTTTGTTATATTTCCACTCCCAAAGAGCATGGAGACAAACTTCAACCTAATACTTCTCATTTGTCATTTTTAGGATATTCATTTATATACATGGTTCTCAATTTATAGACTATGACTATAGTAGTTTCTACGGCCTAATTATAAAACCAGGATCAGTAGAAAATCTATAGGATCAGTAGAAAATCTATTAATGAGTTACCCTTATTGAGAACCCTTTACACCGTACAAATATCATGATCCCAAAATTTTCTTACCCCATAAACTTTTAAAATCACAAGTTTTAAATATATATATATATATATATATATATATATTACTTCAAGTCAAACTAACTAGTATAAATTGAAATGGACGAAGTATGAAAACTTACCATGTTTACGTCATGTGTTTTTTCACTTGGACTTTAAATACTTAATAATGGTTAATCATATATATATATATATATATATATATATATATATATATCTTTTTTAAATTTTATTAAATTGATACCAATGTATTATCAAACACCCCCATGGTTGGGTGTGTGTGTTTTTGTGTTTTGGAGGGGGGGGGGGGTTAGTACTTCCTACTTAACTAGGCGCGGGAAGAGCGAGTCGGGAAGCTAGATAGACTCCTTTTGGAACAAAACACACACTCTCTCTCTCTCTCTCACACACACACACACAGTCGATTATGTTAAATGTAGAATTCCCGGGGGAGACGGAACATTACATAGTCGATTTTGCATGTATAATAATAAGATGATGAGAAACTGTGGACTTTAGCCCTAATCGCCGATTTGATCAATTCACCTATACACACAATCGGAGACCAATGGAGACGCCCACACCGCGTGCTCAATATGTCAGTCGCAATTCCATGTAAGCACAAACACACAGACACACTCAGTTGATCATTCTCTTTTATTGTATTTTTTTGTTTTTATATTATTCCTCAAAAAAAGTATTTGGTGGGTGGGTGGGTGGGTTGTGATTCTTGATTGTGTTGATTTCCGAGAGAAAGTGTAAAATACGACCCTAAATTGATGAACTTTTTTATATGTTAGTATTTTGGGGTCTATAATTTTGATGTTATTGAAGTAAAGCAACACAAACCTAATATTGAAGTAAACCAGAGCTTTGGTCTAGTGGTAAGAAGGCAATGCGTGATGTTACAAAAGCCTAATATTTAAGTGATATGTAAGTGGTTGAAGTGGAGAAGGGTAGAGCGGCGGCTCTGTTATGCACCACGTGGGCCACTGGCCTTTAGGATTTCCTAATTATAGGGCAGCCCGGTGCACTAAGCTCCCTCTATGCACGGGGTTCGGGGAACGACCGGACCATAAGGTATATTGTACGCAGCCTAACCCTACCATTTCTACAAGAGGCTGTTTTCAGCATGAACCCGTGACCTCCTGGTCGCATGGCAGGAAGGATTTCCTAGTTATAATAGAAAGAAAAGAAAGAAAGACAGACTCAGTTGATCATTTTCTTGTTTCTTTTTTCTGTTTTTAATTTTTTAAGTATTTAGGGATATGTGATTTGAGATGGTATTATTGATGCACAGGAAAAGAGTATTTCCAGGTGGGAGTTCAATTGATGCTGAGGTAGTGGAAATATCGCGACCTATCAATTGGAGTTCCAAATCAAAATCTCCGAAGCAAAAGCAGGTATAAAGTTCTTAAAGCTTTTGGCTTTGCAGATAATTTACTTTCTTTTTATTAGGAAAGGAAGAGTTTAAGTTTTTTGCACTAATGGTGTAAAAAATATTTATATAGTCAGGTCTCTTAAAAGGTAATTGTAGCCTTAGAGGTAACTGTATTTAATACTACTTAGCATTTATTGGTAACCTAGACTAAATGATAAGTAGCTTGCTGTAATATGTTGAATTACATTGATGGCGTAAAAGATTTAGTTACACTATCATTGTATATAACTTAAATCCTATTCGAGCAGTGAAATTAAGTTTGTTAACATGGTAATGTTGTGTCCATCACCTGCTCCAAATCATTGTGTCTCCCATCACCCTTCCCAAGAAATCAAGGATTTTTTGGAAGAACTTCTATCACACTCCAACTTCTGTATGCCCTTCTTGAAGTTTATATTGCACATGATCCCCCTGGTCACATCACCTTATTCAAAAAAAAAAAAAAAAGAAGAAGGAAGATCGTTGGTCAGCCCTTCTGATATAACTGCTTGCTACCATAGCCTCTCTATCATCCACCATAATGCAGAATGTCCCATATCTCTGAGTGTGGAGTACTATACCATTATGTATATATATTAGTCATCTGGGTAGAACGGACTACCATTTCAAGGTGTAACAGATTGTATTCCTGATATGAAATTCAGATTATTCTGGATATCTGTCGGAACAAAAAGAATTAAGTGACATGGTGTGTGTGTGTATATATATATATATATTATTTTTTTTAAAAATATTTTTAATCATGGTGTCCGGGCCAGCTATAATTTCCCGGGATACTTGCTGACTCCCGCTAGCAACAGGTACCAGGTAACTTTATCCAACAAGGCTGGGATAGATAGGAAGAAATCACCTAGTGTGTTGTGTCCGCTGGGATTTGCACCAGAGACCGCAAGGTCTCAACCCACTTTATTGACCACTAGACCACACCATATATCCTTGGACTTATGGGCTCCTTACAAACTTGGGGAACATACCTCATTTACATTGTAGTACCTCTTTGGTATTATTTGAATAAAAAATTTCCTCTCGTTAAAAAAGCATCACTTGGAATGTTTCCGATGTCATCATCCCAAGAATGCATTATGCTTATTACGAACAGTATAACTAACGGATCTAGTTCCAGTCCCTCCCCCAAAAAGTAAAATTCCCCTTCAATATGGCTTATTCACTCGAAAACAATCCATTGTTTAAAACTCCATCCTTAGCAGCTACTACCCTTCTCCATAATGTTATAAATTCAAATTTTGAGTTTGATGCTTGATCACATAGTCATGAATTCCAGGCTTGCTTTGCATGACTATGAGAAAATGCAAAGGTTAGGGGGACTTATCCTAGCCGGTTTACCAAGTTTTGCTTTAAAATAGTGCTCCAAGTAATATTTTTTCTCTCCCAATCAAGTTAACACATCATGCATTTGGATGAACACGCAAGAGAAGGTTATGTGACAATGTAATCATATAAGTTTTCTTTTCTCTTTTCTTGCTGAAGACTCGTGCATACTGTCGATGCATTATCCATAGATATAACAACCTTTAAACCCGTCAGCTCAGAAATCATGATATTATTATATCTTCATCCCTTACATACAATGTGGAGTATATCTTAGGATATAAGAAATTTATACCAAGTCTTTTGACTTACTGTTGGTTTAGAAAAGTGTGTTAATTTTACACTATTGGAATGTTCGAAGTTACAGACTGCAAAAACAAGGAAGTAGAATTAACTGTAATGCTTGATTATTGGATTCGTATATGGGAACGTGTAATAAGTTTAGAATGGTGAGGAAGTGAGTTAGCATCTAGCTTATTGTCTCATATTTTTTTCTGTGCTTCTGTGTACAGAAGTAAATCTGTAGAAAAAAGGACTTGGTTCCTTCTTTTTTTTTTTTTTTGAATTGAGTTGTTTTGTTATCAGTGAGCTGTTTAGGTGTGGGCGGAAGCTGTATTAAAATCCCAGTTCAATTTTTTCTCAAATCTATTTTGTCCCTGGTTCAAATGGACTTTTTCACATTTTTGGCCTTTATTTGGTACTACTGGATTGGGGGAGGTGGGGTTGGTGGAGATAGAAGATCTCTTGAGGGGGTGGAAAAAGTTCTTGTACGGTTGAGAGCTAATCTTTTGGTTTTAGTAAATTTTGGTGCACCCACAAACTGTTAGCATAGATGATTGGGGGTCTTTTATGGAAAACCATATTCTTGTCCAGGTGTTTTAGTTTTTGTGTATCACTTCTATATGGGAAATTTTCACACATCAGTAAATTATTACGTTATCAAAATAACGAGAATAAAGTGCGTAGGCATTTTCACCAAGGGTGTAGCCTAATAGACAATGAAGCTAAATGAACCATGGGAGCCCAGAGTTCAAAATCCTAGCAGAGGCAAAAATACTCAAGGTGATTTTTCCTATTTGTCGAAATCTTGGTGGGACAGAGTTAGTTGATGTGGTAGTAGGTACCTGTAGATTAGTGAGGTGAGCGCGCGTTGGCCCATGCGCCACCATTATAAAAGAAGTGCTCAGGTTACTTACCCTGCCTTCAACATGATCTTGTTGTACATTCTTTAAGATCTTTTATAAAAGTTAATTTGAATTTATTTTTTCTTTTTAAATGATTAAAAGTTCCTATTTCCTCCCTTAGAAATCTTTTTATATGTATGAATGCCTCTTCAGGAAAAAAGAAAATTGAAAAAGGACTAGAGTCCCTCTGATTAGCTAACCCCTCTTTGTATCTTTTCTGAATTGACTGTGTGTATGTATATGCTTTTTATTTAAAATTTGTAAGAGATTCTGCTGGAACCTTGGTTCTATTGTCAAGACAAGCTATTATTGTTTTGAATTGAATCTTTTTTCCTTTCAACTTTGTGTCGGCTATGATTCTAGTGCTAATGTATTATTTTGTAGGTTATTTGCCATGAAATAATAGATGTTGACATGGAAGAAGATATTAGCGATGTTAAGCACATTGATGGAAATGTAAAATCTAGTGGCAAGGGGAAGGTAATCAGAGGATTGCCAACGCGATCTTCTCATACTACTGGTTCTGTTCATCTTCTATGCTGTTCTTTTGGGTGACTAATTTTGTCAATAACCTCTCTTGCAGGATATATTGGTCGATGTTTCCCTTGGTCATGGTAGTTCAGCTAATAGTGGACCAGTAGATGGGGCTCAGTCTTCAAAGAAGAAGTGCCCTTCAGCATCAGATAATCCAATTACTATAGATGATTTTGTTATTGATGAGCACATAGACATGTATTATGATGACTTGCTGTATGATGGTGTTATGAAATCACATTTTGATAACATGGATATTCCCCCTGGAGTTGAGGCTCCAATCCCATGGATGCCTTGTCCCGCCGATGGAAAAATGGGATCAAGGAACCAGTCCACTTCATTTAGCAGCTCAACTCTTGTTAGTCAGCCTATACAGTTTGGGCAGTCTTGGTCATCTCTAGGACCTGCTTTAGGCAAAGAGAGACTATTATCCATTGGAAGTTCAAATTTTGAGGGAACAAGTAGTTCAATGAACTTCTCATCTGGGGCAGAAAAACATTTGTTTTCCCATTGTACAACGAAATTCCATCCATCCCATGCTACAGCTTCTTATGGTTGGGATAACCAATCTACTCCTAGTGCGTTTTATCCCCCAAATTTTTCCATGGGATCTCCGGTGCCTGATTGGACGAATTTATTACTTAATCCAACCACTCAGGTCTCATCAGGATTTACTCATGCGTCAGGGGCTGCAAACTATTTCCCTCAGGAAATGGGTTTTGCACCCTTTAATCCGGGTTTGCTTAAAAGTGCAAAAACTACAGCAAGTCCATCAATTCCTTTGGGGCCTGCTTCTAATGGGGAACAACATACAGAATTAGGTGAAACTCTGAAGAAGCTCCGTCTTTTCAAAACATTTGATACTGTTCAGGATTATACAGACCACTACTATTCTGCTTCTCCAAAAAACCAGGTTAGTTAATCCCAAGTAAGATTCGGAAACTATAATTACTTCTGGCTTCATCTTCTTATTGTATCTTTCACCCTGTTACAGCCTTCTAAGAATTGGGCCAAAAAAATACAGGAGGAATGGAAAATCCTGGAGAAAGATCTGCCTGGTATTACAAGCAAAGTTCCATGTGATGTGTTATGATATTCTTTTTCATCAAACTTCTGAAATTTAACAAACAAAAGCCTAGAAATACTGTCTAGTATAGTCTTAAAAGCTCAGCCTTCCATGTGTAACTATAACACATGCTTTTGCAATTTTTTCTGACCACTCTCATCTGGTCATCTTTTATTGAGCAGATACAATATTTGTCAGGGTGTATGAAACAAGAATGGATCTGTTGAGGGCAGTTATTAAGGGAGCTGATGGAACTCCATATCATGATGGCCTTTTCTTCTTTGATGTTCTCTTTCCAAGCAACTATCCCAATGTTCCACCGGTATGTATTTTGCTCATGGGCGGAGCCAGGCTGGCGCTGAACACCCTTCGCCGGAAAATTACACTTTGTATATGAGTTCAAAACTTTTTTATGTATATATTAGCTGTTCAATCCCCTTGATTTTTTCCGCGTGTTTACTTTTTTTTTTTTTTTTAATTTTCTGAATCCCCGCTGTGAAAATTCTGGCTCCGCCACTGAACTCTCTGAATACTGTACTACTTTATCCTATTTCAACCTTAAGCCTAACACCTCACAACCTATTGTTGCCAGCAAGTTCACTACCATTCGTTTGGCCTTCGACTCAATCCTAATTTATATGCTTGTGGAAAAGTCTGCCTGAGTCTTCTCAACACTTGGAGCGGCTCAGGGAAGGAGAAATGGATCCCTCGTGAGTCTACCATGCTACAAGTTTTGGTGTCCATACAAGGGCTAATTCTGAATGCAAAGCCCTATTTCAATGAGCCTGGTTGGGCAGACATGAGAGGGACACCTAAAGGAGAAGCAAGCTCGCTGCAGTATAATGAGAGTACTTATATTTTAAATCTGAGAACAATGGTCTTCTCCATGAGGCGGCCACCAAAGGTATCCTTATTTTCTTAACCATCTAATGCCAAATAAGGTTTGTTATGCTGCATGTCATTTACGACTTTTTCGCTTCTTTCACGCTTGTGTTTCTACATTAAATACTAATTCCAGTCGTGGCTCTTGCTACAGCACTTTGAGGATTTTGTAGCAGGGCATTTTGTACAAAGTGCTCTGGATATACTCGTGGCGTGTAAGACGTATATGGATGGTGCTCAAGTAGGTAGCCTTGTCAAGGGAGGTGTTCAGGATGTCGATGAGGGTGACAAGAGCTGCTCACCGAGTTTTAAGGCTTCCTTGGCGGGATTTATCAAGACGGTTATAGATGCATTTACTGAAATTGGTGCAAAGGATTGTGAGAAGTTTCTTTACTTGGCGCAATCAGGACCTGTTACGAGCTTCCTCAATAAAAAAAGAGGAACAGGCAAAAGAAAATGAGCTATTTCCATGGTTGACCAATGAGAATGATGTAGAGGGATGCTGACATTGGATTTTGACTATAGATAGAACTGACTTAATGTTGTACAACTTGTTCAACTTTATTATGGTGCAATTATCAACATAATTGGGTAATATAATGTAAAGGAACCAAATATTTTTTTTCTGCATCATCCATGTCGGGATATGTATAGCTCATGCTATACTTTCCTTCAGCTTATTCAGTGTTTTCTTTCTTCTGGTTTTTATGAGTTCGTAGACAGCAAAGGTAGAGCTCTTTAGACCATGATGTATTCATCTGATTTATAATATGTATAGCTCCTATAATTTATACAGGCTTATTCATGGTTTCTTTCTCAGAATTTGTTAACATCAAATATGAAAGTTATTATAGAGTGTTTGTGTTACTCGGACTCTTCGTAAATTCTGTTGAATGTGTGTTGGGTCCTCCAAAAGTTATGCATTTTTTAAGGATCCAACACAAAAAGTTCGAACCACTGTTTAAATTCGAGCCACTTTAGTCCACTTGTTGCACCATGCAGGGTTCAGAAGTACACTGGCGACATAGTGGGATGGCTCATCTGTATGAATGGTACTAATTATTTATCCTAGAACTAAATCAAATACACATGTTCTTTAACTTATAAATATTAAAATGAGAGTACGAGGGTGTTTGGCTAAGCTTATAAGCTGGTTAAATTGGCTTATAAATACCTTTTTGGCTTATTTACATATTTGGTAAACACCTAAAGTGCTTACAAATCAAGTGCTTATAAGCTAAAATCAACCATAAGTCATAAATTGGTCACCCCTAATTTATGACTTTTCGGATTATAAGCACTTTTATTTTGATCAAGACTTTTACTAATTTATACCTAACAATATTTTTTAATTACAAAAAAAAATTCCAATTTTTTTTTCTTACTTTCTCTTCGTACTATATTCGTTGTTCATCCTTTTCTTGAACTTTTTAAATTTAAAATATTTTTGTAAAGTTTTAACGGTATTTTAGTCGTGTTAACAAAAGAATAATTTATCAGCACTTTTCTACCAAACACATCAACTGTTTAATACAAGTTTCAACATGTCAATCCAATACGTAAATGCTTATTTACACAATCAGTTTCAACGCTTAAAAATGCTTTTCAACACTTTAAGCTTATTATCTATTTACAATTAGCTAATCCAAATGGGCTTTACATGTTGCTTAATCATTGATATATGTTACATGTATTAATATTAACTAGTAAATTAATCCGCGCTTCGCGCGATTTTCTGGAAGAACACAAATGACATTACAAAAATAATTTTTTTGTGTGAATTTTGTTGAAAAATATGAAGAATCGTGAGAAATGGTGAATTACATTCTTATTTATATAAATCAGGCTACTAATACCATATCAACAAAAATTTAGTCAAGTAGAACAATGAAAGAAAAGGCACAAATATATTTGCTTCTAAATCTTTTTGAATGAGAATTTACAATATAGTTCGAATAAAACTATTTCATGTCACACTATATCAGCATTCAGTACTTCAAAATTACCATCAAATGCGCTTGAAAGTGACGCTCTTCGGAAGTCTTAATTTCACATTCAGTCCTTGAATATAACAACAACGAAAAAAGTAAAAAATCTATTGATTGAAAAGAAAATAAAGAAAAAGGGTTAGTTACCCCAAAAAGGATTATCACGTATAAGGGGAAAATCAAAAGTTTAGTGAGCCAAAAAAAAGTAGAGTTTATAATATTACATCTCATTTAATAGTGAATTTATTTTGAATATTTTCTTCATAATTTGTTCTAAAAAAATTCTCAAATAAAAGGGATTAGGTTTCGATTAATATTTTACTTTAGTTCTTCTAGGACAATAGACGGCAAAGTTAATTATTTTCTACTAATTTTAGAACTGCGTTAGCCGTTTCTAGTAACTTTATAAATAGTATAGTAATATTTTTGTTATATAACACTGTAGCAGATATATTTGGTTAATTTTTCTCAAATAGTAATTCCGATGTATAAATTAATTTATATGCTTTTTGAGTAAAATGATTTTTTTAATGGACGTCTTGTTATTTGATTTTCTTCTTTTTATTTGAAATCTAATTCTTACACATACAATATAAGATGTATAAAAGAAAATCGAAACTAATCGAAGTAGACAAACGAATTAATTAAAGTAGGAAAAAAATATAAGAACAAACAATGCCAACTTTTTGTGTTTAAAGACAAAATTGAACTAAAAAAATTCATGTTGTTGTTCGAATTTCTTCCTTTTATTTGAAATCTAATTTTTATACACGTGATATAAGATGTGATTTCGTTATCTCAAGTTTTCAATTTTTTTAAGGAAAACAAAATTCAAAGTAAAAAAGAATAAAAGAACAAATAATGCCAAGTTTCCATGTGAAGACTGAATCAAATTTAAAAAAAGTTCATGTTGTAGCTTTTAGTTTCACTCTTGTGTTGTTCTTTATTTCCATTTTTTCACGGAAAATTATCAGCTATGTCCATTTATAAGTAGCTCATTACAAAAATTGACTAATTGATAAAATATTTCTAATATTAGCCAATTAGCTATTTGTAGCAAAAAAAATATCAATTTTTTGTTTTTTGAGTGGGTGTTATTAGAATAGATTGGGCACAACTTAAGGAGCTTGAATCTCAGTTTTGGGATGATTTGGTGAAGTTTTGAGGTGGTTTGAATTGAAAATTCGAAGTAAAAGCTGAACATGAAAAAAAAAATGATATGTGTATGACACTGTGTATCACATATGTATCATATTTGTATCAATTGTGTATCATATATATATCCATGTATACCTGTGTGTGAGATATATGCGTGATACATGTTTGATACATGTGTCGCAGAAGACTTGTTTGAACTCAATTTAATTACGAATTTTGATACAAAACCAGTCCAAATCACCTCCAATCTTCCTCAATTTTTGTATATCGACTTATCTATATATTTTCAATGAATTTCAACTATACCCATTGAAAAAGTTCCTTTTTTGTTTAGATTTTTGGAAGATTGTATAGATTTTTGTATTTCATCACCTTATTTGCTACCTCGGCCATGAAATTTCCTTTCCGTCTTGTATCTAATGTTACTAATCACGCTTAAAAATATGGAAGGTGATTTTTGCATGTGATTCTTTGAGAGAAAGAACCCTATTATTTGATTTTTCAATTTTTTTTGGTTAGTTTTGGTAAGTCTATGACTAATGGCTAGAGGTTGGTAAGTTGAGATTTATTTGGGACATTTGTATAAGTTTTCCTTTTTTCACCTCCCCACCCCCATAGTTGTTATTACACTCCAAAAAGTTAAAATTTTACCGCAATATTATGATAGCAATTAAACTTTTTCTGCCTTGTAGCTAGTACTAATAGATGTGTATGATAAATATATTTTAAATTCTTCACATTCCATTCATCATAATATTACTGCATGAACCCGCCAAGGTTTTACTATAAATTATGCATTACTCGAATTTATTTTGTAGAGACAAAAACTTCACTTACAAAATGAAAAATCACGCAAGAAAAGAGATGGGAAAGGGAGGAAAATAGTAAACTATTTAATATTCTTTTCTATTTCTTGTGGAATTAGACTTGTATGCGAAGCGTATTTTTATTTTCTCACAAGCAAATTCAGCATAACCAAAACTCCCGCTCAAAATCCCAATTTCAAAACACCTCTAACAACATCTTCAAAATCAAAATAATCCAAATGCAACAAAATTAACGTTCAAAGACAACCAAACCTAAAATATTAAACAATAAAATTACAATAAATATAACACCAGAGAATAACATGCTAAGCAAAATAGATATTTCAATTTTCAACAATTCAAGGAGAAAAAGGCCTCAAACACAAAGCAATACTTTCAACTAACATCAATGAGAATAGAAAAAGTAAATGTTAAAAGCAAAAAAAAAAAGTAAAATAAGGGGAGAAGGCAAAAAACTAATGGCAGCACCAAAAAATAATCTTTGAGATGCATCTTCACAGCCTTCGGCTTCTTCTCCGCCATAGTTTTATCATCGGAGGGTTTCTCCAACGCTGGCTTCTTCTCAATCTTATGCCTACCCTTAGGGCTTTGGATTTTATAGAGAGAAATAAAAATAATATTCTAAGTTAATGGATAAAGAGGGATTTGAGGAAAAATAAATAAATGGAGTAATCACAAGGGGGGAAAACGGAAGAGAAGTAAGGAAGAAAGATGAATTTGAAGAAAGGGAGTAAAGAGTAATAATGAGCATAAAGAAAACGGAAGAAAGAGAGATGAAATGGATTTGATGAATAGCAATAAAAGGAGTAATAATGACAACGAGATGCTTTTTGCATTTTTTGATAAAAAAATAAGAAAAAGGTTAAAAAATCTGAGGAAAAAGATAAACTATCATACTACTTAAAGAAGCATGTCACATTATTTTTTCTATTCCCAATTTTATATTTATATATAGATTGGTTTGGTGTAAATATTGTGTGTGAATATTTTAACCATATGCATTTCTAAAAGAAAAGGCAGTTAATGTATTGGTCAAAATCTGATCGCTGTGGTCAAGCTGACCAACATCTCGCCCAGGCGGCAAGGCAGCGAAAGACGACATGGTCTATTCCACATCCAACACTCTCGATACCCGTTGAATAAGAAGAAACAACGTTTAAAGGACGACCAAGGCAGACATAGTGTGAGAGAGCGTCGGACCGAGTGAATAGCAAAGGTCTCATGACTGTATATAATAGGGGAAAACCTTCGATCAGGGTCTCTTGTCCATCTTTTCTCCAAAGTTCTCTCCTTGTAATCTTCATAATAAAGAAGAAAGAAGGAATCTCCAAAAAAATATGCAAAACTACTTCTCCCATTGATTAATGGGAGCCACAATGAAGAGTTTCAATATGATCGATTACCTCTACTTTATCTCGTATACTATTCTTTCAATTAGCTCGTTGATCTGGAGATTATTATACTTAACTAAGATTTACCCCTTCACTTTTTTTGATTGATTTGTCCAAAAAGATTCCAATATCTTTTTAGTCAAACAATTTGGCGCCATCTGTGGGGATTTCTTAGTGAAATTTCCTAATCTCTTCTTGATCAAAGACAAGAAATACGATCACCCACCAGAAAGAGCGCTAAGGCAAAACCCAACCCACGTAGGACAAAGGCGCAGCATAGAAGGGGAAAGAGAGCTGAATATAGTCACCGAATTCAGAAAACATCGCCCCATCAACTGTCAAAATGCCAAACAAAACGAACAACGCTACAAACCTACTCTCATTCACTGGTCCATTGGATGGGGGTAAGGAAAGTATCATTTTAACTCACCTTCTGCTCTTTGCTCAAGCAGGAACACAAATGTCGTGCGGGCGAGCAAGCAAAGAAACATCTCAATTAAAGAATGAGAAACTACTACAAGACAACCGAAATATCGCCCGTTGGTGACACCTCCAAGCCGGAAGGTAGGAATCAGATAAGGAAACTACAATGTGTGTGCAGAACGAACATAAGCAAAACAACAACGTTTAGTACTCTCCGACATTACACTCTCTGATGCAAACAATGTCAAACGAACTGGGACTCCCCCAGAGGATGTGTGATTCTCCAAGTACTGGGACTGACGACATGTTAACATTTCGATAAGTTCGAAATAACACCCTTTAAAGCCAAGGGCCTCCGCCAAAAAGAAGAGTTCAACCTCGATCAAATGAAGATGGGTTACTATTTCAATAAGTTCGAAATAACACCCTCTAAGGCCAATGGCCTTTGCCAAAAAGAAGAGTTCGACCTCGATCGAACGACGACGGGTTACTATTTCGATAAGTTCGAAATAACACTCTTTAAGGCTAAGGGCCTCCGCCAAACAGAAGAGTTCCACCTCGATCAAACGAAGACGGTTACTATTTAGATAAGTTCGAAATAACACCCTCTAAGGCCAAGGGCCTTCGCCAAAAAGAAGAGTTCGACCTCGATCGAATGGCGGTGGGTCACTATTTCGATAAGTTCGAAATGACACCTTTTAAGACCAAGGACAAAAAAAAGAAGAGTTCAACCTCGATCGAACGATGACGAGTTACTATTTCGATAAGTTCGAAATAACACCCTTTAAGGCCAAGTGTCTTCGCCAAAAAGAAGAGTTCGACCTTGATCAAACGATGACGGGTTACTATTTTGATAAGTTCAAAATAACACCCTTTAAGGCCAAGGGCCTCCGCCAAAAAAAAGAGTTCGACCTCGATCGAATGAAGACGTGTTACTATTTGGATAAGTTCGAAATAACACCCTTTATGGCAAAGGGCCTTCGCCAAAAAGAAAAGTTCGACCTCGATCGAACGACGACGTGTTACTATTTCGATAAGTTCGAAATAACACCCTTTAAAGCCAAGGGCCTTCACCAAAAAAGAAGAGTTCAACCTCGATCTAACGACGACGGGTCACTATTTCGATAAGTTTGAAATGACACCTTTTAAGGCCAAGGGCCTTCGCCAAAAAGAAAAGTTCGACCTCGATCGAACGGCGACGGGTTACTATTTCGATAAGTTTAAAATAACACCCTTTAAGGCCAAGGGCCTCTGCCAAAAATAAAAGTTCGACCTCGATCAAATGAATACGAGTTACTATTTCGATAAGTTCGAAATAACACCCTTTAAGGCCAAGGGCCTTCGCTAAAAAGAAAAGTTCGACCTCGATCGAACGACGACGGGTTACTATTTCGATAAGTTCGAAATAACACCCTTTAAGGCCAAAGGCCTTCGCTAAAAAGAAGAGTTTGACCTCGATCGAACGAAGACAGATTACTATTTTGATAAGTTCGAAATAACACCCTTTAAGGACAATGACCTTTGCCAAAAAGAAGAGTTCGACCTCGATCGAACGATGACGGCTTACTATTTCGATAAGTTCAAAATAATACCCTTCAAGTCCACGAGCCATCGGCAAAGAGAAAAGTTTGAAATATATCTAAGGCCAAGGGCCGTCAGTAAACAAAAAGGGAAGGAAAGATCGGGACTCGCCATACGGGAATCTATCCTGCGCCAGGATCACAAAAAGAGAAAATAAAGATAAAGTTCAGGGCAGATAACAACGAAAATATTCTTATTTATACAAGGTCACCATGCTAATGGTCGCAGATTACATACGGCCCAAGCCAACAACAAAAAAAAAGAAAAAGAAAGGAACAACGACAACCGATGATGAATAATCCGGAAGGGTGTATAAGGGAGTTTTTTCCAACTTAAAGTGACAATCGAAACGGGATTATTTTTATTAAAAATTCAGAGTCGCCACTTGGGATAATTTTATGGTGTCCCAAGTCACCGATTCAAATCCTGAATCGAGGAAAAGATTGACTCTGTTTTACAGTCTGCGAACACATAAATCCGGGTAAGGAATTCTATTAACCCAAGAGAATGTGTTAGGCATTCCCGGGTTCCGTGGTTCTAGCACTGTCGCTCAACTGTTATAATTGGCCTATTATCTGATTTTAGTACATATTTTAACCTATGGTACAATTTTAATTTTATAACCGCTTTTACTTAACTATTTTTTTAGGAGAAAGATTCAACGTCATCTAAAACATGTCTTGAACCACGTCACATAAATGCACCCGCGGTCCACGACACATTTTATCTAACGTTGTTGAGATTTGAATTTGGGTCACATAAATGCACACCCGAATTTTATAAATTATATATCACTACTACGTTACGGGAACCGTACCCGTAGCTATGATATTTTCATTAATAGCACCCAAAGCAAGCTAAGAATGCCCATTACTATTTCCTAAAGCATTTTTGAAATTATCGTAAGGCACAAGAATTATAGAAGGAGTCATCCACATAGGGGGCCAAACTGAATCAAATGCCCTCTTAACCGTAAGTTCAATGATCATTGTATATATAACAGTAGATACAACTACAACAATTGTCTTTGTTTAAAGACCATTATTTTCCTTCATTAGTTTTTCAGTTTTTAAGCATAAAAAATTCAAAAAAAAAAGCTTCTCATGAAACAAAAATGCTCATGTGCATCTAGTAAGCTACTAATATCTACCTTAAGAACAACAGTAGTTAAGCAATCTTGCATGGAAAATAATAAAAGCAGCTATCGAGTCCGATGTCAGATAAGAATAAGAAATGTTCTGAGACTAAACCCAGTAAACTAACACTAATGAGAGTATTATATTTCATGGCTTCATGCAGTTCAACAATTCAAACAGGCATTCAATATTTTTAACTAAAATAAAGCAATTAAATGATTTAGCATAAGCCAATAAACATAATATTCAACTAATCCACAGTAAAGACAAATTGATAATGGACCTTAACTGAGGCAACGATTTTTCATTGAACAAAGCTTCCAGAAAAATTCATACAATGACCACTCATGATAGATCCTAGGCCCAAAATTGATTTGGATCGGATCCTCGATATCAACCCTTTGTTTGGGGCAGCGAACTGGGATATGACCGGAAGCCACTGGCACCAAATTCTCCCGACCAAAACTGATCAACTCCCTCTGGAATTTTGATTTTGAAATTACATGCTCCAATGGCTTCTTCTTTGATAATTTAGAGGTTTCGAAAGCAGAATTCTAGGATTAATCTGATTTTGCTAATTGGAGATCGGAGAAGGGAAAGTACAAAAAGGTAATGGGAGTTAGACCCACATTTTAATATTCACTAGATTAGAATCTGTTGAAGGGTGAAGCTTGGGATTATAGTAGTGATCGGTTGATTGGAATAAAAAATGGACGCGTATACTCTGATCCCTCTATTGGATTAAATGGTATTAAGTTCACATGATGACCACGACCCCATTCATGAAGCAATTCTGCCAGTTCAGTTGCATGCTCGACCAAATCATTCACTCCAGCTAATAGTGTATATTCAAAGGAAATCCGACTTCTAATTCAAGAGACAAAAGCAAGAACTGATCTTTTTGGATGGAGAAAATGGCGGAATCCAATTTTGGTGTCCCCTTATTTTATGTGTTAGATACTATTATATAGGGGTAGGGATTAGGTTAGGGGTATGGGCCTAGGAATTATGGGCTTGAGAATTATGGGCTAGGTCCAAAATTAGGCCTAAAATGGGTTGCTCGAGCCCAAGTTTTATTCTTTCTCTGTGACGAGATTAAAAATACGATCTCATTTATTAATTAATCTTACTTAAGTAAAATAACTATTAAAATAAGACCGACCATTAAAACAAAATTATTTTTGGTATTTTCAAGATTTAAAATGACTACAAAACATTAATGAAACTATTTTATTTTGTAATTTTCGTTTTCTTGTAATAAAATAAGGTAAAAGAGTAAAAATGAGTTGAAATAGCTATATCGGCCTAAATAAAATATTTACATACTAAAATATGAAAAATCTTGGGGAGAGTCAAAAATCACATGTCTATAGTTGCCCCTCTTTGACTGGAAATATACAGTATTTTCAGATAAAGAACGACTAGACATATTTTTTTTTTACCCGACCTTTATTTAAGAAAACCAAAACTAAGAGAAAAAGGGAATGTGACCGAGCCCTGGTATCTGAGCTGCCTACATATCCTTGGCTATAAAGGAATCAGGCCACGTGTAGTTCAGAGGTGAGTGAGATGATGAAGTATACCGAGATGGAGAGCCAGTCGAGGTGCCGTTCCGCTGAGGTTCCGATCCGCGGTCCCGTTATTACATCAAAATCAAAAACGAAAAAGACTAACTAAGCCTATCGGCTACGAGTTATAAGATTCCTATCTATGAGTCTTCTGAAGCTTGATCTTGAGTCTTGGTTGGTTCTTCATGCGGACCCTGATCTGAATCTTGATGCTTGTCAGTCGCACGTGTTTGTTCAATCTTCTTCAGCTTTTCAAACCAAGACGGGACATGCAGAGCTTGTGACCTCAGCCATGTCTTGAGCAGCTCACATCTTTCATTAACTTCTGCATTTGGATTCACTTCTTGTCTTTCCTTTTGTTTTTTTTTCTCATCTTGGACTGCTGACTCGCATTCTTGACGCGAGCTTCTTTTGTTGCTGACCTGAATTGCATTCTGAATTGAATTCTCTTATTTTCCAGGCGGGCGCCTGATTGCTGAACTTGAATCGTCTTCTCTTGTTACTTGACACTATTTTCCCTTACACCTTGAACCATTTTCCCTTGAAACTTGAATTGTCTTCCTTCGAAACTGCTTTCCCTTGACACTCGAGTTGTCTTCCTTCGAAATTGCTTTCCCTTGAAACTCGAGTTGTCTTCCTTCGAAACTGTTTTCCCTTGAAACTTGAGTTGTCTTCCCTTGTTCTCTAGGTGGGTGCCTGATTACAACAAAACAGACAAAACAAAAGAAATTTTTTCTGCCCCAGTTTGCACTAGGAAGATTGGTGAGTTGTTAGCAAAATTGTAAACCACTTGTACTATTGATGCAATGATGAGAGTAAACTAAAGAATAGACTAGAAAAACTATAAACTAAGCTTGATTAAAGTAAAGACTGACCCTATTCTCCAGGCGGGATTCCTGATTTCAAGAAAACTAAACATTGATAACTAAAGAAAACTAAAAATTGACCTTTTGTTTTCAAATTCAGACTTCCTTTTTTTTCTAAAATATCCTAAGAGAAAATTCGTCAGACTAGGTTTTCTATCTTAGGAGAAAGATTCATCAGACTAAGACGTTAATCCTAGGAGAAAATTCATCAGACTAGGTCCTTTTTCTTTTTTTTTTTTTGGTATCTTAGGAGAAAGATTCATCCGACTAAGATTTCTAACCTAGGAGAAAGTTCATCAGACTAGGTCTTCTATCTTAGGAGAAAAATTCATCAGACTAAGATTTTGATCCTAGGAGAAAGTTCATAAGACTAGGTCCTCTTTTTGTTATCTTAGGAGAAAGATTCATCAGACTAAGACGTTTATCCTATGAGAAAATTCATTAGACTAGGTTTTGTATCTTAAGAGAAAAATTCATCAAACTAAGACATCTATCCTAGGAGAAAGTTCATCATACTAGGTCTTCTATCTTAGGAGAAAAATTCATCAGACTAAGATTTTGATCCTAGGAGAAAATTCATCGGACTAGGTCTTCTAATTTATTATCTTAGGAGAAAGATTCATCCGACTAAGATTTTGATCGTAGGAGAAAATTCATCAGACTAGGTCCTCTATCTTAGGAGAAAAATTCATCAGACTAAGATTGTGATCCTAGGAGAAAGTTCATCAGACTAGGTTTTCTATCTTAGGAGAAAAATTCATCAGACTAAGATTTATATTGGGAGGAAAATCCATCAGATTAGGACTTTTTATCCTAGGAGGAAAAATGTAAAGATCAATGGTAAGATTTTATGCACAATAGCAAGACAAATAAAGGCAAAGATTTGAGAAACTTCCCTTTGTCGGCTCTTCTCGTCTTTTTTTTTTTTTCTTTTTTTGAATCACTTTCCTTGAACCACTTTGTTCCTGTTTCATACAAAGAAAAATTTGTCAGTTTTGAAAATGGTGGTCGGTTTGTGGCCTTGAATCTTGGGCAGCTTGGCTTCTGCTCAATCAGCTTAAGTCGGCTTCAAGAAATTTTTGCTCTACATCAACCCTAATTGTTTCACACCTAGTATCATTTGTATTTGCGGCTCAATCAGCCTTATCCCAACTGGAGATCCTTGCTTAGGTGACCTTTTCCGATATCTTGAATGACTTCCTACTTTTTGAGCAATTTGTCTGTCAGAGAGAATCACCAGTCATTTTTGCCTGCGCTAAGTGGGCTGACAAGAGTCTTTTTGGGGGAACCTCTGCATGAATCCTCAAGGCACGTTGACAGAAACAACCGAGTGTGCTGGCCAAATTTACTTTGTGCAACTGAAAAGCTGGTAGCAGATTTTGAAATCTTTTGTTGCTTGTTTTGACAAGGACTGACTCAGAGTGGAGGACACAAATGATGCAAAGAAATAATATTAACAAGAAATGTCCCTGTCGGGAAGGATAGAAGGAAGAGTTCTTTTTTTTTTTTTCAATAACTAGCCTTAATAATCATGACATGCATTTTGGACTCAACGCCCTGATCTATCAAACTAATCCAATCTTCCCGTTTACCATTCTTATGACCTTTGAAGTCGGGCTTGTTTATGCCAATTCTTCGCATCAACTTCACGACTCACTTTCGACACGTAGTGCCCAAGGGGTTTTCACCAACAAGTCTCTCTTATTTATTCATCTCTGTTTACTATCGTCTTATAGTGCCCGTAAGGATTTTCACTAATAAGACTCTTTTTTCCCTCTTTTTTTCCTGTTGTTTTCTTGAGCAACTTGATAGTGTTCTATGTCGTGTGACCATCGTTGCTCATTGAAGGCTTTTCTTGGCATTCTTGAAGGCATATCTGGAGGTCTTTATTTGGAAGGTTTTTGGATAGGGTTGGACGAAAGGCCGGCATGAGACTCAAAACAGACTAAAGATGACGGGGTTGTATACTTACAAATTTTGGAATCGACTCTTTTAAGAATGAAATAAAATATTTTCCCCAGTTTCAGCTTTGGGTACTTTTTTCTTTTTCATTTTTTTTGAATTCTTATTTGGTTGGACCGAACCGTGAGGCTGCCTACGTATCCTTTTTAAGGAATCAGGTCGAACGTAGTTCAAACATCTGACCTAAACTATTTTTCATCTTTCTTTCTGTTTCTCTTTTTTCTTTTCTTTTTTCCTTTTTTTCTTTTTTTTGTTTGCCCCAGCTTCTATTTTTGAGGGCATGGACCTTTGATAATTCTTTTTTTTTTCTGAACTTTCTAAGAATTGCCCTAGTTTGTACTCTTGGGGCATGAATTTTTTATTTTTTTTCTTTTTCTTTTTTTTTTGACTCTAAACTTGATTTCAAAAGAGGGTAGTCAAAGAAAAATAACACAGGCTCAAAAGGGGTAGCAAAGGATATAAAGTGTTTGGGTAGCAGAAAAAGGGCCTCCCAACCTCAAGAACGTCAAACATGGTATCTTTTCACGATCACAGCATTGACGAACATGTCTGTCTTCTTGGTGTGCCATGGTCACAAGACATTTTTTCATCCCTTAGTGACAAACTTTCCAACAAACATCAATTGATTAAACATCCTCAAGCCCGATCTTCACAATGATTTGAAGGTGAATTTTTCTCGACCTTAGTTCCAAAGTATTCCAACTCTTTATTCATCCTCAAAAGTATTTTTTTAGTTATTGAATTTCAGATTAAATCGGTTCCTAAGATCTGGCCAAAATTTCCGCATGTCATGTCATGTCATTAGAATTAGCGAGAAAAGAACTAGGAACAGAATGACACAAAAGGACAAACTGTATTTTATTGAGCAAAGGATAAAAGGGTTTTACAACTAAACAAGCAACCTAAAATACGAGTTACAACCCTAAAATAACCCGAATAATGAAATAGCAACAGAACAGACAAACAAGACTCACACAAACAGCATGGAGGGATAGAAGGGTTTGACTCAATAAAACAAATAAAATCTGGATCAAAACCCTAAAATAACCCAGATAATAGAAAAAACATCAAAACAAGCTACCAAGATTCCTTCCTAGCGAGGAGGGAAGGACTTTTCAATTGCTAGGCTTGACATTTAGCCACAAATCTGCTCATCAGAATCAGCAGAGCCTTCTCCAATTTCAATATCATTAACTTCAGTTAGCAAGTTCCCGAGAGGATTCTCATACTCCATGTCACCATGCATCATCCCCACAAAGTGTGCATCATCACGTGCATGTAAAGGATTCTGCGCGATATTCTGGGTGTCACTGTCTTGGATCACAATCAGGTTTTCCTGGATCATCCTTTCTATTTCTCTTTTCTCCCGACAACTTTCAACATTGTGCCCCTGGGAATTAGAATGGTATTCACACCTTTGAGAAGGGTCAAAGCTTCTTGCACGTGGGTCCACATGATTTGGAGGAATAGGTGCAATCATGTCATAATGCTTTAATTTCTCAAACAAGCTTGCATAAGACTCTCCTATTGGTATAAATTATCTTTCAGCCTTTGTTCCCTTCTATACCCCTGGCTTGGATGTGGGTTATAGGATATTTGAAAATTTTGTGGAGGATGATGAAGATTTTGCGGTGCTGGTGCTCGCCTTCTGGGGTATTTTGGTGGCTGGACAACATACTGAGGTGGAGCGACAGAGTATTGAGGGTTCTGAGGTGGATAATACTGCTCAGGGGAGTCATGGAAAACTTGAGGAGGCTGCTCATGCCTTCGAGATGTTCTCCTGGGACCTTTTCTCGGCCCTGATGTCATCATGATTTCTTCAACCTTCTCATTTGTGTCGCTAAAATTATCAGACTCAACCCGGACAGCCTGAGTTGCGGCTTTAAAAACTGCTTGACTTATAATTTTGCCTGTCTTAAGACCACTCTCTACCATTTCTCCCATTTTGATTGCTTCCGAGAAGGATATGCCCACTGCGGACATCATGTTTTGAAAATAATCTGGCTCTTGAGCGTGAAGGAAGACAATGATTAGCTCGTGGTCGTCCATGGGTAGCTTAACTCTAGCTGTTTGCTCTCTCCATTTAATGGCATATTCCCTAAAACTTTCAGTTGGTTTCTTCTTCAAGTTTGAAAGGGAATTGCGGTCTGGGGCAATGTCAATGTTGTATTGGAACTGTTTGACAAAGGCCTGTGCCATGTCATCCCAGACATACCAGCGAAACGTGTCTTGATCCATAAACCATTCAGAGGCTATTCCCGTAAGGCTTTCCCCAAAATAAGTCATCAACAATTCTTCATTTCTTCCCGCACCTCTTAGTTGATTGCAATACCTTTTCAGGTGGGCTATGGGATCTCCATGTCCATCATACTTTTCAAATTTGGGAGTCTTGAAACCAGGCAGCAAGTGGACATCGGGGAACATACATAGATCTTTGAAGGCAACACTCTTTTGACCGGCCAACCCTTGCATGTTGTTCAACCATTGTTCTAAGTTTTTCACTCTTTGGGTCATTTCTTCCTTTACCATCTTTCGGGCAGGCTTCTCAATGTTTGCAGGAAGATCAAACGAGTACGAGTGGTACTTAGGAGAGTGGTACTGCTCTTGCTGTGTAGCAAATTATGACTCATGACGAGGCTGTCCTTGACCACTAGCCCATGCTTGACACATTTTGGTCATTTGCTGTTTCAGTATTCTATTTTTCTCAAACACCGTAGACTCTTGTTGAACTCTCTGACCGTGAGTCTCTTGAGCACTTGTAACAGCTTCGATGTCAGTTATCATTTTTCCTTGGATCTTGTGTTTCCAACTTACCACAAACCAACCACCTCAACTTTCTTCACAATTCAAAACAAAACATGTTAGAATGGACTCAGTCGGTCCTTATTATTATCAACATTTTTTCATTTTTTATTTTTTCATTTCTTTTTAATGGTGATCGAACCTGATGTGGGTAGACTAGGTATCATGTGGAAACATGAATCATATCTTGCGTAGTTCAGGAAAATCATGAATAAAGTAAATAAACTAACTTATTTTTTGAATTTTTTATTTTATTTTTTCGACAGAAAGACTTATAAAGAAGAAAGGGAATATTTTTGGATTTTAATTTTTCTTCAGCATTTTTGCAAAGAAAGACTTCTAAAAAAGAAAGATTTTTTTTTCTGAATTTGAATTTGTTTTTCTGGAATTTCGAAAGAAAAACTTCTAAAGAAGAAAGAAAATATTTTTGGAATTTTATTTTGAATTTATGAAAGAAATGCTTCTAAAAAAGGAAAATATTTTTGAATTTTGAAAGAAGAATGAAAATATTTTGGATTTTTGGAAGAAATTTAAAAAATATTTTTGTATATTTAAAAAAAAACAATTAGGGTCTAAAAGAAAGGCTTTCTAAAGAAGCAAGTAATGAAAAATATTTTTGGATTTTTTAAAATTGGAGTCTCAAAAAAGACTTTTCTAGAGAGGAAGTAAAGGAAAATATTTTTGGATTTTTTGAAAATTATGGGCCGGAACCGATGAGGGTTGCCTACGTATCTCACATCCGGTGGGAATCAGACCCGCGTAGTTTGCTCGTTTTGACGGAACAAGGGAAACATGACACTTGAAAATTTTGGCTCATTTTGAACTGACATTTTTTTTTCTTTTCTTTTTTTAATTCCTGCAGAGTTTCAGAATATTCTACATATCTACCTCTCACTTTTTTTGATTTTTTTTTCTAGAAGCTGGTCAACATGCAAGCCGAATCAAATAATTGTACAAGTAGCACGTAAGATGCATCAGGATAGTCTTTTTAATTTGGGTACACCTGTCCTAGACAGACCCAACCCCTGTGTTGAGTCCCCAAAGTCAAATGCACATGATGCAAACAAACGTTCCTACTAGGGATCCGGCATGAGGCTGAGTTATTCTAGGTTTAAAACCTGGGTATATTGTTCAAGACTTGTGTACCCGAGTGGACAACTCAAGCCGGGGGGGCTGCGTAACGAGAACCAAAAGACCATCTGGCTTTGTAACTTGTCTGAGCCTCTTTCTTATTTCAAGGTATGACACTAACAGAAAAAGGAGTCACGCCAGCGTGCACATCCCCGAAGATGAAAAGAGAAGGGTTTCGTAACAGTTTATATACAATTCAAATAATATCAAAGCGGCATTTATCACATTAGGCTCAAATATGTAAAAATCAGATAATGAATAAAGCCAAAATATAACAGTTATTCTAAGCTCGAATTCTTAAACCCTGAACAAAAGTTCCGGGTTATGATCCCCAACAGAGTCGCCAGAGCTGTCACACCTCTTTTTTTCTTACACCCCCCATAAGGGTGTATAAGGGAGTTTTTACCAACTTAAAGTGACAATCAAACGGGATTATTTTTATTAAAAATTCAGAGTCGCCACTTGAGATAATTTTATGGTGTCCCAAGTCACCGGTTCAAATCCCGAATCGAGGAAAAGATTGACTCTGTTTTACAGACTGCGAACACAGAAATCCGGGTAAGGAATTCTGTTAACCCAAGAGATGTTGTTAGGCATTCTCGGGTTCCGTGGTTCTAGCACGGTCGCTCAACTGTTATAATTGACCTATTATCTGATTTTAGTACATGTTTTAACCTATGGTACAATTTTAATTTTATAACCGCTTTTACTTAACTCTTTTTTTAGGAGAAAGATTCAACATCATCTAAAACATGTCTTGAACCACGTCACATAAATGCACCCGCGGTCCACGACACATTTTATCTAACATTGTTGAGATTTGAATTTGGGTCACATAAATGCACACCCGAATTTTATAAATTATATATCACTACTACGTCACGGGAACCGTACCCGTAGCTATGATATTTTCATTAATAGCACCCAAAGCAAGCTAAGAAGGTCCATTACTATTTCCTAAAGCATTTTTGAAATTATCGTAAGGCATAAGAATTATAGAAGGAGTCATCCACGTAGGGGGCCAAACTGAACCAAATGCCCCCTTAACCGTAAGTTCAATGATCATTGTGTATATAACAGTAGATACAACTTCAACAACTGTCTTTGTTTAAAGACAATTATTTTCCTTCTTTAGTTTTTCAATTTTTAAGCATAAAAAATTCAAAAAAAAAACTTCTCATGAAACAACAATGCTCATGTGCATCTAGTAAGATACTAATATCTACCTTAAGAACAACGGTAGTTAAGCAATCTTGCATGGAAAACAATAAAAGCAGCTATCGAGTTCGATGTCAGATAAGAATAAGAAATGTTTTGAGACTAAACCCAGTAAACTAACACTAATGAGAATATTATATTTCATGGCTTCATGCGGTTCAACAATTCAAACAGGCATTCAATAATTTTAACTAAGATAAAGCAATTAAATGATTTAGCATAAGCCAATAAACATAATATTCAACTAATCCACAGTAAAGACAAATTGAGAATGGACCTTAACTGAGGCAACGATTTTTCATTGAACAAAGCTTCCAGCAAATTCATACAATGACCACTCATGATAGATCCTAGGCCCAAAATCGATTTGGATCGGAACCTCGATATCAACCCTTTGTTTGGGGCAGCGAACTGGAATATGACCGGAAGCCACTGCCACCAAATTCTCCCGACCAAAACTGATCAACTCCCTTTGGAATTTTGATTTTGAAATTACATGCTCCAATGGCTTATTCTTTGATAATTTAGAGGTTTCAAAAGTAGAATTCTAGGATTAATCTAATTTCGCTAATTGGAGATCGGAGAAGGGAAAGTACAAAAAGGTAATGGGAATTAGACCCACATTTTAATATTCACTAGATTAGAATCTGTTGAAGGGTGAAGCTTGGGATTATAGTAGTGTTCGGTTGATTGGAATAAAAAATGGACGCATATACTTCGATCCCTCTATTGGATTAAATGGTATTAAGTTCACATGATGACCACGATCCCATTCATGAAGCAATTCTGCCTATTCAGTTGCATGCTCGACCGAATCATTCACTCCGGCTAATAGTGTATATTCAAAGGAAATCCGACTTCTAATTCAAGAGACAAAAGCAAGAACTGATCTTTTTGGATGGAGAAAATAGCGGAATCCAATTTTGGTGTCCCCTTATTTTAGGTGTTAGATACTATTATATAGGAGTAGGGATTAGGTTAGGGGTATGAGCTTAGGAATTATGGGCTTGAGAATTATGGGCTAGATCCAAAATTAGGCCTAAAAATAGGTTGCTCGAGCCCAAGTTTTATTCTTTCTCTGTGGCGAGACTAAAAATACGATTTCATTTATTAATTAATCCTACTTAAGTTAAATAACTATTAATAAGACCGACCATTAAAACAAAACTATTTTTTGGTATTTTCAAGATTAAAAATGACTACAAAACATTAATGAAACTATTTTATTTTGTAATTTTCATTTTCTTGTAATAAAATAAGGTAAAAGAGTAAAAATGAGTTGAAATAGCTATATTAGGCCTAAATTAAATATTTACATGCTAAAATATGAAAAATCTTGGTGAGGGTCAAAAATCACATGTCTACAAATAAAAAAAACATAGAAAACAGACTAAGACAACATTCTTTCACTCGGCGTCATCACCGCCACCATCAGCTCTAGGAAGCTCTCCCTCATCATCTGCGCCTTCTTCGGCCTCCGGAGTCGCAGAGTCATAACCACAGTTGACACGGGCCTCTCGCGACTTTGCTCGTGCTCCTTTATAGGTGGCATCAATAATATTGCCCGCCTCCCACAGGCTCTTGTAGATATCCCGCTGAGCTTCAGCATGAACCCAAAGCTCGTGTAAGTGGCAGGGAACAATGGCAAAGGAAGACTCAATCTGAGCCAACAGTCGCTCATTTTCAGCCTCAAGAGCGGCGACCCAATCTCTTAAGGTTGAAGCTTCCCGGTCTATCTCACCAATGCGCTCCTCAAGCCTCGCCTCCATTAGCGTTGTCATCGCTCTCTCTGACTCCTGCTCAAACTGGAGGACGCAGATAGTGTTCTCCAGGGCCGCCGCCCTTACTGAAGCGCAGACCAGGCACTCTCAATAATCTCCAGTCCGGCAACCTTTCTCTCCAACTCGGCCATCTTTCCCATCCACTCTGCACTTATCGCCTCGACCTTGATAAGATTCTGGTCCATTTCGGCATGCATTGACCTCGGTCTCCTATGCACATAGTCACACTCTGCGGCCACCCTCTTTCCTACCTCGAACTCTTCATCCTTCGCGCGAAGCTGCTCTTCAAGCACGATGTTCCAGCGAATGGACTCCATCAATTACTGGTCTCTCTTCTCCAATTACTCGTCGAGGGATCGAGCACCAGGATTCTCCCTCAGTCGCTCGTGCATCTCACAGCACTTGTTGCGATAGCGTCAGACACTTTTCCAATATCTTCAAAAAGAGCTTGGCCCGAATGTCGGCCCTGGGCATACTCTCCACTTCCCCTATGTACGTCTGAAAAATGAGAAGATGGGTTAAAGCCATATCAACAAGGAAAATGAGTGAAGTGTAAAAGAAAAGTGCAATGTACTCTCAAGCCCGTAGCGGCCACCTCATTCATCAAATCGACATCAGGAATGTTTCGGAGAGCCTCGTTCTCGGCAGTAGAACACAAAATGTCGAACTGTGGCACCAGATCCTCCGTGTCCCCCAGGAGAATAACATCTAAAGAAATCTCAAGAATACGGGCCGGCCCTCCCGCACGAACCACCGAGTAGGTAATACCCTACTCAAACATCCTAGCATCATCAGGATCGAGGTCCGACTCAGACTAATAATCGTCAATCACAATGCCTTTTCCTCTTTCAGTAGCTGAAGAGGAAGCACGACCAGGTACGTAGGACGAGGGTACGTCCGAAACCACAACGACAACCTCAGAAATCTGGACCCCCATCATGACAGGCTGCTGATCAACCACATCAGCAAGAATCTCCATCAACGGGGCAGATACGATGGCTATCTCCATCTCTATGGAAGGAGCGGTATCAACCCCCGCCCAGATTCTATCAAGGGAGAGTCATCCAGGTGAATTACAGTCGGAGGGGCTACCTCGAATTCCACTCGCCGCCTCTTAGACGGCCCTTCTTCTTCCTCAGCACAGGGAGATTCACCCGTCAGACGAGCGACACTAGTCGGGACCTCAGTCTGAGAAGTGGCCTCCGTAGGAATAACCACAGCCGCCGACTTAACTGAAGCTACCCTCGATGAAGGCCGAGCGGCAGATGCTGCAATAGGGCGATGAGACGATGCCGGCTTACGAAAAGCCAATGGAGAGACCTCGCTCTTTGCACTCTCCCTGGCATCGACAAACAACTTATAAGAAACTAAGTAAAAAGAGAGGAAAAAATAACAAACAGAAACGACATCTCACATATAAGGGGCCTGCGTCCAATTTTTTTATAAAAAGGCTGACCAGGTGCGAACCCCCGCCTTATAGGGAAGGATGGCTCTCACCCACTTGCGGATATCTTCGACAGATGGAGGAGGCAATTTCTCGGATACAGAGACATAACAGGATTTAGTACCGAAACAGAAAGTGGTCGGATATATCTCCGACTAAAAATATAAGAAACTTACATACAAAGTTCCACTTCTTAGGGAACCCCTTGGATCCACCACAATGTGCTCAGTCCGCACATATAAATAATTCTCGTAGAAACAATGGTTAGCCCTGTCGTTTATTTTCACCACTGATCACGCCCAACTATGCCTTCTAAAAGATAAAGTGGTCGTTGCAATTATAATCCGGTTTTAAGTCCGGAGTCGAATCCTCAGGGAACTAACCTATCTATTATAACTTTTTGGCAATGCTATTATCAACTCAACCACTTTCTAGATGTAAGATTTTGATCAATAAAGATTTCGTTTTGGTTTAACTACTTCGAATAATATTAAAAATAAAAATAAGCTTAAGCAAAGATAATTCAATGGTAAAAAGGTCTAGGGCAGTTATGTCCCCAATTGCTAGTTTTAGATCTTGACTTTTTCCCTATAATCTCGCCGTAATATTCTATGAGGATTAGGAGCTATGGGTTATCGTAATTATCTCTCGATCAACTACAATAATTTACTAGAGTATTCTCCCAAAGTACTCTAGCTGACAATATGTACAACTCTAAATTATCCCTCCAAAGTTTTGTTATCTCTAAACCCACTTTTAAGTTCAAGTAATGAATCTCTTCAATTACCCATAAGTGGTGTTGTTCAACATCAATCTAACCCAATATTCTTTCTCAAGAAATAAGACGTAACTGGACACGATTAATCAAGGGCCCATTCAATTAATCACCATACAAAACATAGTAGAACAATCATATAATAACTCCGGCTCGATTATAACAAGTTGAGTCAAAACTTCAACCAACAATTGGGTTCATCAACCCTAGATAATTGTTTAATTACTCATAACAAAATACGAGAAAACTACTAAATTGTTCATAATATAAGATTGCAAGAAAATAAAAGGGAGATAGAAATACTCTAATGTTTGGTTGATCTTCTCACACTTGTTCTTGCCTCCATTAATGTCTAAAAACCAGCTTAGCTCTATTGTGGGCGAGCTTCTAAAGTTTAATTATGGTTTGGAACAAGTTTTCCCAATTTTTGCACTTTGGTCCCTCAATTTTCTGGCGAATGAACAGTTCATCGCGATCGCGGCAGAACCGCGGTAGGACCGCGGTGAATGCTAAACATTCTGCCTCGCCACTTGATTTGCCGCGGTTCCACCGCGACCGCGGTGGATTTCCTTCATTCCATTTTCACTATTTCATGCTCGGGTACTTCTTGATTGAGCGTTTTCTTCACATTATTGACTTCAAAATACTCCTTAGTGCTTCCTCGCTTAGATTATTCCCTGCGAAGCAAAAGAACACCAATTAGAGCATTTTGTTATCAATTTGCCTATAAAACCACAGTAAAGTATGGTAATATTGAGGTATAAATATCATCTATATAGCCTAATATCAACACTCCATACTCTATCAAAGTTCCTTCCCTAAGCTTTTCCCTTAATGAATCACACCTTGAACAATTTTATCAAAGTTGCACCTAGAATTGAACAACCTTTGCCTCATAAGTCGAATCTCTCATACCATGCAATACTCGCACTTACTCAAACTACTTTATACAGAAGTCAAGATTTAACTATTCTTTGTGAGTCGCATGCCCTCATATCACACAAGAGAGTAGTTCGACAAATAATATGAGTAAACACAATTAGGAACTCAGATGGACAAAATTCGCTCACTCTCAAAAAAAAATCACATGCCACAAGGATGCACCATAGGCTTGCCCTTAGTGTAATACTCTACTAATCGAGCCTATCCAGTCTAAGATCAATTAGGACTTCACTTGGTTGTAATGTAGGCTAAGGGATGGGTAGGATATATTTGGATATAGTGACTAACCTCCCTAAGCACTTTAAATACAAAACCCACTAACATTCCATATCATTTTTATGTCAACCAGACATTCCCCACAATTTATTCATAGCATCCCCTTTCTTTAGGTGCATTTGCATCAAGCCACCACTTATCAACTACTATATTTATTTATTTATATTTTTTTCGTAGTGCTTCTTCTTTTATTCATCAAACTGCACCTTTCTTCTATTTCATTAGCTCCACTCAAAATCAAACCACCACCCTACACTTTAACTTTTGCATATGTAAAGGCCATTCAAGTGCTAATGGGAGGTAAAAGGGTTCAAACAGAAGGCTATTCAAACAATTGGGTAAGGTCGCAATGTGGGTGCCAAAGAAACAGACTTATAGGCTCAAAAGGGCTAACTAAGATGTATTACATTCAGGTGGGTTTACTTTATATATATCTGGCTTAACAAAAAAAATGCCTATATCACTTCTAAGACTGAATGAAACTACTATTTCGCTTTGCAAACACACATGGCAAGTTATAGGCATCAAATGGCAAGCATGGAATGCGGTATAGCTCACACACACATGGCATATGACTCACTCTGGATTGATTTATCAAGACATTCTCTTTTGAGTGTTCAAGTTAGCTACAAACATACAATTTTAAGGCACTTTTAGCAAGAGTCAACCACTAAGACTAGGTGTTACACTCTAGGGTCGATTGTGTTCAGGTGTACTAATGCCAATGGATTCTCTTTCTAATTTGGCTCGTATCCCATCAATGCTAACTAAAACTAAAGATAAAATAACAAAACTACCTATACCCGGTTCAAGATAAACCCTTGGAAAAGAACCGTGGCACAAAGAAAAACCAAGGGGGAGTTACTACACTACCTAAAAATAAAATAAAAAATCTTTTTGGTATTTTCTCTAGATTACTTCCCTCAAAAAAACTGTCTCAAGTATCCGTCATCATGAAGAGTCCTTATATATATATATATATATATATATATATATATATATATATATATATATATATATATATATATATATACATATATATATATGTATATAGATATAGATATATTTATGAAACCAAACACCAAAAACAATCAAAGCAAAACCAAAGAAAAATTCAACAGTTAAATTGTTACAAACACATATATACATTGAAGTATCCCCTACCAAACACATAAAATGTAGACATGTCCTCATGGAATAAATACTTAAAGAACGGTGAGGTAAAGGCACTTCCCTAGGAGATCACTCCTAATCGGAGACGGTGTTTGGGTTCACATTACATGCACGACCCAGAGCTCTTAGCCAGCCTAAGAATTTCTTCTCCGGCTTCACTTGCCTGTTAGCCACTGCGTCTATGCAGGCACCCAAATCAGTGACTGAGGTACGTAACCCAGTCATATCCTGCTCCAAATTTGTTAGGCGTGAACTTCGACGGGGCTGTGAAGGGCCTGCCTCTTTAACTCTCGTAGGTGGTGGGACCTCAGCTGCTTCGGAATCATCATCATCAGATTCATCATCTAATTCATCAATATTCATTACCGGCTCCATCCCAATTCTGATTTTTCTTGCCATGAACGGGGCTTGGAGTGTTAATTTTCCATCAACTCTAAGGTCTTCAGGGACTCTAGCAATACGGCACTGCTTGGTGACGAGAGAAAGAAAGTAGAAGCCTTTGAGTAACTCCGGTGATCTAATCAGCATCTCGTCATGGAGGAGTCGTGCCACATCAAAATCCCTATGGGCCATGAAACAATAGATCAATGCCGCTCGTGGTAGATTGACATCAGTCATATTGCTGGAGGGCAACAACTGACTGGTGATAATAGTTAGCCAATACTTAGCCTCCCAATTGAGAGACTGAGAGTTAAGTGTGATCCTGCAAGGCACTTGTTCGGCTAAATATACGATAATCATCAGATTCTCCCTTGAACACTGGCAGCCTGTACACCCGACGGATGGTCTCGAGGGATACATTTACCGGTGTATTGCGCACAATAACAACCTCATTCTCACGTTCCGGGCAGTTCGCATAGAACTCTCTTACCATCTGAATATTGGCCTCCCCCGGTACCTCGAAGAAGATGTCCAGCTAATGCCTCCGTAGCTCGTTGAAGATATTCGGGCATTCCACCTCTAAGGTATCTCGGTCAATATGGACCTCATGTAGCAACTTCTTAGCTGCGTTGGTGTTGATACCAAATTTTTTCCTGTATATTTTTATATGCAAAATACTTTTAAAATAGTAGGTATATGCATATATAAGTATGTCCCAAGGTTTTACTATTTTTTCTCTTAATTTTTAATAGATTTTAAATCTATTTATTGCCCTATTTTATCAAGAATAACCCAATAATTATCCCCAAAATTATCATTTTGGGTGATTCACTTATTGGATTCTCATATTTATATTAAAATATAGCTGGCATAAATTTTGCATATTTTTACAAATTTGTTCAGTATTTTTAAAGCTAAATTGCGTATAATTGCGATATTAGCCTATTTTAAGTTTTAATTGTTTTCATAATTATAAAATTGACTCCAATATTTTTAATTTGATAATTACGTATTATTAATCATTTTCGTACCTTTAATTTATTTCCAAAAATTATTTTACTATTTTTTATAAAATAAATAAGGTAAAAATGGCTATTTAAATATTAGCCCCGTTTATTTCAATTTTAGCCTTATTTGGACCTTCAATTGAACCCAATTTTTAAACCCAATTACCCTGACCCAATCCCTGTTTGAACCGACTCAAACCCAACCCTGTTAAATCTTCCCACCTACTCAATTAATCTAGGCTGTTGATCAAAATGATCAACGACCACCAAATACCCTTTCCTTTTTAATCCCGACCTACCCCCTAACCCTAACCATTTCACAACCCCAACCACCTCTGAAACCCTGCACTCTCTCAAACTCTCTAGAGTCTTCTCAGAACCTTAGCCGCCTCTCACCGCTTCCACCCTGAAAGCCACCGAAATCCATGGCTTCTAGGGCAATGAGAGTCTTATACCTACCTCCCGTTGCTCTTACACACCTGATACCTGAAGATTCGATGCCAAGCCTCGAAGGTTTGCACCCAAACCTCTGCCGATTCAAGGTTCCAGAGTCATCGCTGGCCTTGCTCCGGCGTACCATGATGTTTTGAGCCTGGTTCTGACCTCTCCGACTCAGATCAGTGACCTTTTCAAAGCCTTTCTCATCTCTAGGGTTCTTCTGAAACCCTAACCCTTCGAGGTTTTCTCCGATCTCTTTAGATCCGTTGTGTATTTGTGCTCTCTTTGAGTTTTCAAACGATCTCCCTAACTTTTCTTTCGAAAATTACTTTTCAAAGTCTTTCTTTTACGATTTAGGGTTTTCAGAAAATGCTTAAGTGTTTCTCTAACTTTCTTTTCCTTTTCTTTTATGTGTATTTGCCTCTACTGTGTTCTATGTTTTCCTTCTACCATGTATGTTCTTCTACTGTGCTTTCTATATTCCGTTTTTGTATGTTCTTCTACTGTGCTTTCTATACTATATTCTTGTATGCTTTTCTACTATGTCTTGCTATTTTTTTCTACTATGTTCTGGTATGTTTCGGCTACTGTATTCTTCTACCGTAATCTTAAGTGTTCTTACTATTTTTCTTCTATTGAACTTTGTTTAAGTTTCTATTAAAAGGATTTTCTTAAGCATGTTTTTTTTCTACTATTCTTATCAGTCTTTTCTCATCATGTTTCAAATTAGTTTCTTTACTCGGTTTGCCTTGAACCTTTCTACTATATTTACATGCTATTCAAGAGTTCTGTTGCTGAAAGAAGCATGTTAGAAGTTTTAGTTCTTTTCTGAAACCTCTAAACGTGTTTCGATTCGACTACTTGCCTCCTCATCTTTGTACTTGATTCAAGGCGGAAACCCTAGAATTTAGGGGTTCTGCCGAGGTTTGATTGAACTAGGGTTTTATTTTAGAACCCTTAACTCTTTCAGACGGACTTTGAGTCTCTAAACTGAGTTTGGACATCTTTGTTTTCATACAATGTTGAACTTTTTGCTAAACTCTTCTACACTGGATTTGTTTCTACTGATTTACACGACAGTCTTCTTTCATGCTCACATGCTCCTTATATATGATGAATTTTCCTCTAAATGTTTTCAAATTTGCAATTAGCGCAAACTTCCTTCTGAATATGGCTTGATTGATTTCTTTCCATTGTTTGTTGATTCTCCCTGTTACTCGGCCTAACTTGAAACCTTTCTTCATCTTTTCTGACTCGGTTCATTCATACAAAATCTCAGACTCTTTTGATTAACTGTTTGTTAATTGATTTGCTTACCTTATTTGCACAAACTGTGTATTTCAAAACCTTGTCCTTAAATAACTTTTTATGTATTTGCCCCTGATTGCATGCTGTGCACAAAGTGCTTACTCAATTTCTTTCCTTAAATGGTTTTCACCCGTTTGAATCTGAATCCCTTAATTAAGGGAAGCCTTATGTAATTGATTGACAATCAGTTCTTTAACTACTTTTTTTGCCTTATTTCTGCCTAATTTTTACACTATAAAAGGCACGACCCTCTTCACACACTACAATATCAGAATCCTTTTGAACTCATACTCTCTCATAATAATATTCTCTTCTTGACTGCACTGTGGCCTGTTTTACAAGACTTACTGCTTTCCTTTACTTGTTTCCTTGAAAACTAATATGTCCTGATTTAATTCTTGGCACCACAACAATGTGTAGTTACTGCTTTTATATCCATGTCATCTGCTATTTCTGTATATCTCAACACTTAAATTAGCATAATGCTGATTTCCTTATGTGTGTTTTGTTATGACCCCCATTCCTCTATCACCCCTATGTGTTTTGAGTGGTGACTTAAGGCATGACAATGTAAGTTGTTGTCCATGAATTAAGTTTGAATCACTGGGGTCTTGACCTCTAAGCAATCAGGCCAGAGGGTGTGTCAGCATCTCCCATTGCTGGGTATGCCCTTCAGCCTGCTTTTCTGTTGCCTCTTGCAACTTCCCATTCCCCTATGCCCTTATGTGTAATGATTTGAGCTGCTTCCCTTTTCCCTTTTCCCCTTTCAGAATCCTACTTCTACACTTGCACTCTCTCTTAGTCCCTAAGTTTTGCCCCCCTCTTGCGAGCCTTGACTTGGGACCTCGAGCTCCCTCTGAACTTGGACGCATGAGGGATGGACCTTCCACACTACACTATGGCTTAATCCGTGATACATTTGGGTATAAGCATGGCCCGAAGTTCATATGAGACTCTTAGGGAACTCTGATACACCCCAAATAGGAGAAAGGCTTTGAAATATGATCTCTTGGAGTTGATTTACTTTATACTTCAGA
The DNA here is from genome assembly GCF_000393655.2 of Nicotiana sylvestris. Classification (NCBI taxonomy): domain Eukaryota; kingdom Viridiplantae; phylum Streptophyta; class Magnoliopsida; order Solanales; family Solanaceae; genus Nicotiana; species Nicotiana sylvestris. The sequence continues at coordinate 4,533,342 of NC_091064.1, forward strand.
CAGGAAGTCTGAATCAGGCTCTCCTTAGTTGTACTTTTTAATTTCTGATGTATTTTTCCTTTACTTTACTTTTTCTGGGTTGTAATAATTTTGTAATAAAACTATTGGGGATGACTAGTAAAAGGGGGGAAATAACTATGTATGCAAAAGGGGTAGAGAACCTGCCTATAGGAGTTTATGAATTTCTGCATTTTCATATAGATACCATGTCTATAGGAATCTTGCATTCGCGTCTAGATACCATGTCTATAAGAATTTTTGCATTCTCATGCATAGATACCATGTCTATAGGAATCTTGCATTCTCATGTAGGTACCATGCCTATAGTTTATTTCTGAACTTCTGCATAGCATATATATATCCTGTCTATAGGAATTTCTGAATTTCTGCACATCATGTAGATATCCTGCTTATAGGTTCTTTCTGAATCTTGCATATGCAGTCCTTATCATGCAAACATGTTCGTAGGTCTTAAATAATCAACTGCAGTTAGATATCATGTTCATAGGCTTTAAACAAAATCCAGCATCTAGATGTCATGCCTATAGAGTTCTGCATTTTTTACTACGTTTTTAAGAGTGTCCAAAATCGACAACACATAGAAAGCATGCCTATAGGAGCCTTAATCGAATCTGAATCGTTTCACTTGCTTGTAGGTCTAAAACTAGTAACAATGACGCGTGCTCTTTTGCTAAAACTCGCCTTTCTTTAATAACAGACGATTTTCTCAAATCAGTATGTATTCATGTTTGTTTCATTGTTTTTGGAATCAATAGATATCATGCATATAGGGGTCTTCGTCTAACACTTAGGCAAGCCATAGGGTGAAAATTTATAAACTGAATCAGATTTTATATGCTACAACCAGCAGGCAGGCCTGACTCGGGCTTCTTATCTGAACTATGTGTCGCACCTCCTTTTTACCGCGCCCGCGGGGTGCGTGGGGAGTTTTCTCCAATTGAAGGACAGTCGAAACGGGATTTATTTAATTATTTTAGAGTCGCCACCTGGGAATTTTAAGGCGTCCCAAGTCACCAATTTTTAAATCCCTGAATCGAGGAGAATATGACTCTGTTTGTTATTCTGCGAACCAGAAATCCTGAGTAAGGAATTCTGTTAATCCGAAAGAAGGTGTTAGGCATTTCCGAATTCCGTGGTTCTAGCACGGTCACTTAACTGTTTTTATTATTGGCTTAATTATCTTGATTTTTACTAAATACGTTTTTATTGCATGATTTTACTACCGCTTTTACTTATTGTTTACAAATATATAAACGAATTACGCGTACGTATATTCGTATTATATACCTTTTATAATTACCGGGAATCGTGCCACGCGTACGTGTACACAATAAAATTTGACCATATTATTTCCTTTATTACAAATTCATATGTGCGTGATTTAAAATAAAATTATGAACGTCATCACCCGGTTTAATCGACCTTAGTCGAAGTATTTTCAGTGGAAAATACTTCGACTAAAGTCTGTTTGATTTCAAACAAAATCTGAAGCCAAGTTGAATTCGAGTTTGATTAAAATTCAGAGGTACTGTTCTATTTCTGTTTGTGTATTCTGTATGTATTTTCGTTTGTTTTAATAACTTGTTAATTTTTCACATTTTTGTTTTGATTAATTCTGTCATTTTTTGTCTCATACCCGTCTATATGCTCAAAATATGAAATTGTTTCTGTTGTTCGTGATTATTTACAATGTGAGTAATCGACTCGATTAAGTTCGTCGATTAGTTATATTGTGAATTCTCATTTATGATAATGCTAATGGAAACAGTCTGCTTCTATTGTTTTAGACTGATTATGGACAAATGTTGTAAATAGTCTACTGATTAATACTTGTCAATTAAATCATGTTTGTTTGCAAATCAGTAAATTCAAATGTATGATGTGTATATATTGTTTTCTGAACAGGGCATTGTCAGTATATTGACAATGCTCCTGTGTATGTTTGATCTTGATTCAATGTTTAAGTCCAGTCTGAATTGTTATAATGATTTCATTGATATGTTGTTATGATGTTAGTTCTGAATTCAGTGTGATTTTACAAATGTTGATTAGATGTAATTGTGTTAGAAGGTTACATTCTTAGTTAGGATTCAGTCCAAAACTTTAGGATTGGTTATAGCTGCTTAAACAGATTTTAAAATCTGTATTGTTAGATTCTGAATTTAAGGCAGTAATAACAGTAATTACAGTAGGAAATCTGGGACATTTTCTGGGATAAAACAGTAAGGGTAATGTGACATAATAGTGGGCTGAAAGTGGTTTGTTAATGGTTTTTAATTTAATAGGATAGTGGAAAACAAAGGGTAATGAGCTGCTGAAAAACAGGATAATAGCACTCAATAGGATTTAAAGTATTCAAAAGTAGTTTTAATTGAAACTTTTTGATTTTAAAAGGAGAAAAGGGTCCAAGAAGCACTGAAAAAAATAGGACCAACCCTGTATAAATACAGGGAGCTGGACAGAGCTTTCAGGCAGATTTGAAAAGAGAGAAAAATCAGATTTGAAGAGGAGAGTCTTTCAGAAGAAAAAAAATAGGAAGAAGAAAAATAGGAAGAAGAAAAATAGGAAGAGAAAAATCTGATTTGAAAGGAAAAAGAAATCAGATTTTAACAGTAGCCTTTCAGGAAGAAAAAGAGAGTGTGAGATTGAGAGAAAAATCAGATTTAAAGATCAGTTTTCAGAGAGATACATTTGAGAAAAACAGAAAGAAAGAAAGAAAGAGAGAAATAGAATCAGAAACAGAAATTTGAAAAGAAAACAGAAACAGAAAAAATCAGAAATAGGAATCCGAAACAGGAAGAAACTGAAAAATAAAAAAAAATGTTATCCTTCTAGAAACTGTCCGTTGTTTGTTTTGTGGATATTATTCAGTCTGAATTTGAAATCTTTCCCTCAAGTTTCTGTCACTGTTCATCTGGGTTAACGGGTCTTGTTCAGACTTGCTGTGTTATTGGTATATTCTGCTGGTTTTGTTACTGCTGCAACTGCTGAAAATTTACTTCTTCTACCTTCATTTCCAGGTATTTATCTCTTAAAGTTCTATGTTGGAAAAAGATCCAGCATGACAAATCAATTAAGCTACTTACCTCATTTCTCGGCAACATGACCTCACTGGCAGAAAAGAACAGGCCATCTACTACCTTAGCAAGAAGTTCACAGTTTATGAGGTTAAGTATACTCATCTGGAAAAGACATGTTGCGCCCTAACATGGGTAGCTCAAAAATTGAAACACTATTTGTCATCCTACACTACTTACCTCATTTCTCGGTTGGATCCATTGAAATACATTTTTCAAAAGCCTATGCCAACGGGAAGACTTGCAAAGTGGCAGATATTGCTCACAGAATTTGACATCATCTATGTGACTCGAACTGCAATGAAGGCTCAAGCACTGGCCGATCATTTAGCCGAAAACCCGGTCGATGAGGAATACGAGCCGTTGAAAACCTATTTTCCTGATGAAGAAACAATGCATATCGACGAGGTGGAGCGAATTGAAAAACCTGGCTGGAAACTTTTCTTTGATGGAGCCGCTAACATGAAAGGAGTCGGGATAGGAGCTGTAATCATTTCTGAAACAGGGCATCACTATCCTGTTACGGCTCAATTGCGATTTTATTGCACCAATAATATGGCTGAATATGAAGCTTGCATTTTGGGGTTAAGGCTAGCCGCAGACATGGGTATCCGAGAAATCTTAGTCATGGGAGATTCGGATCTTTTGGTACATCAAATTCAAGGAGAATGGGAAACTCGAGACTTGAAGCTCATACCATACCGACAATTCTAGCACGGTCGCTTAACTGTTTTTATTATTGGCTTAATTATCTTGATTTTTACTAAATACGTTTTTATTGCATGATTTTACTACCGCTTTTACTTATTGTTTACAAATATATAAACGAATTACGCGTACGTATATTCGTATTATATACCTTTTATAATTACCGGGAATCGTGCCACGCGTACGTGTACACAATAAAATTTGACCATATTATTTCCTTTATTACAAATTCATATGTGCGTGATTTAAAATAAAATTATGAATGTCATCACCCTTATACTTAGACAATGAACTGCACGTCTCGGTTTATATGAAACTATTTTGACATCCTCGAAGAAATCCCTTATATTAAATATTCGCTCGAAATTGCGCGTACGCATAATTCAAATTGCTTTTATCGGTATAATCAGGTTACGCGAACGTATCCCTAATTACACCAAATATTCTTAACGGTATTATGAGTTTTCACAAATTGTTTGTTATATCCACACATTTTATATGAGAATACTGAGAAATTCATATTTAAGGGATGTCTTTGAATTCTTTTAAAAGAAATTCACAATTTATTAAATGTTGTCTGTCAATTATAATTTCCGGATATAAATTATATTCAACCCAACTATTCAAATTCAAAGAAAGAATAAAAATATGATTTTAGCAAATACAACATATATATGCCAAAGAATGAATTGTATATGAAACTGACAAAAATGATTTATGAAGGGAAGAAGTATTTTTGAACAATTTTTCATTATTTATTTAGTGCCAATTCTATTTCTAATTGTCATAGATATAAAGTATTGCAATTTGTATATCTCATCTTATTCTCATATACTTGCTTTTAATCTAATAGGCCTAATTATTTTGTTAATTCTGCTTATGGTTAAACGTAAGATGTATATAATCGTCGAACCGATTGGATTCTTAATTTATGTGAACCATTGTTACTAACTTTCACATTATAACATTCCTAGGCCATTTGTTATTTTTTTTTAAAAAGGAACAAATCTACCTAATTGACTTAATAAAGTGATATTGCATACAACATTATTCGCCATATTTTGACGTTTGCGAACATAGTGGAGTATACTAATGCAACTTCCGACTATTGATGTTAACCATAATCACTATTACACCATATATGAATAAAATGCAACCAATCATTATCTAGCCTTAAACAACAATTAACTAACAAAATAAACTAATAGCATATTTTCCTTGATATTTCCATATTATGCTATACTTAGCTAACAATACCATAAAGTTTAAATAATGGCCAACTTTACGCCAAGTTTCCTAACTTGACAGTTCAAATATAACTAAACTAATGAGATTTCAGAACGGCTAACATTATTACAAAGCTTTATATGAATTTCAAAATAAGACAATTAACTCATAGCTACCAAATTGAATTCACTACTAGTTAACTAACATGAAATAAAAAAATGAAATTTAAACTAATGAACTTGGACAAATGGAAAACAGAATTGCAATTCAAGCTTCATTGATTTGTCATGCTGAATCTTTTTCCAACATAGAACTTTAAGAGATAAATACCAGTCGAAGTATTTTCCACTGAAAATATTTCGACTAAGGTTGATTAAACCTCAATCTTTCATCTGAAGTGAACAGAATCCAAAAGTCTGGTATTTCTAGGGTTCTTGAAGGTTCGATTTGGGACTTAACCATTTCTGGTCAGATTCGAGGGGGACCAAATACGACACAAGGGTGAGGGTAGCCTAGGGGTCATTTGGTGTCAGTTTAGAACGGATCTGAGTTTGTTCTTGTTTGGTCCGAATCTTCAAAAGAAGATTCGAGAAGCTCGGAACTGATTCGAGCCAAACAAACTTCAGATCCATAACGAGGCATGCTAGGGGGTACTATGGTGTTATTTTGGAAGCCATTGGAAAGGTTTGAGTTTTCAGACCCAACTTCGATTTAGTATTCGAAGAGTTGGGGTCTGATTCGAAGGAAACTAAGGTCAGATTTGTGTAGAGGATGTTCAGGAGGTTCTAGGGTGTTATTTTGGTGACCGGCGACGTTGATGCCGCCGAGTTTCAGGCGGTGGGATTCTAGGGCGGCTAGGGTTAGGGGTGGGTCTGAGGAAGATGATGATGAACAGTGGAGAGGGGGGTTTAGTTAGGGGGCCGGGGTAAGGATTATGGGCTTATATAGGGACGGGGTGGGTTGATGCTGACCGTTAGATCTAGTAGGATGAGAGGTCAGGATTTATTCACTTAACCAAACGATGTCGTTTGGTTTAAGCTGGGGGGACGGGTTGAACCGGGTATCAGATCGGGTACAGGTTACGGTTCGTGGGATCTCAGCCGTTGGTTGGCTTTGATCCAACGGTCTTGATAAAGTGTGACCAAACGTCGTCGTTTGGTCTTGGCTTTGAATTGGACCGGACAGGCTGTTTGGATTGGGCTGTGGGGGGGGGTAATTTGATTTGGGCCTGGATTTTAATCCAGGTCCAATTTTTATTTTACAACTTGTATATTTTTTATTTTCTAATTTTATTATTAATTAATAAAATCCTAATCAAAAATTATAAAAACAAAATTATCATTACAATAATATTAATTATCTTTTAATAACCATTAACGCGTAGATAAAACATTAATCACACAGTGGAATATAAAAAATAGAACGAAATGCATATTTTGGTGATTTTATTTAAATTATCTTTCAAATACATAATTAAATCCTATATGCATGCAACATGTATTTTATTTTAATTTTCATTTTATTATGACAAAGTAAACATTTACGGACATAACACAAATATTTAACACCACGCAAATTCAAGAATTACACAGTAAAAGAAATTTATTTTATTTTTTGATTTATTTTGGAGTAGTTTTCGTAAGGCAAAAATCACGTGCTCACAGCTGCCCCTCTTTGTGCGGAAACTCGAAGAGTTTTCGTGCAAAGATAAAGTGAGCGGATACGAGCGATTTTTGCCCGTTCAAATACTCCGTGGGAAGCATTTTTTGAAAGATTTGACCGAACCTCTGCTTCAAAGGTTTCCTACATATCCTTGGCTATAAAGGAATCAGGTCAATGTAGTTCGGGAAGTTTTGGGTAGCTGGGACTACCGTGGGACTGTGATGTTACTGCTGCTTCGTGCTGTTTTTACTGCTTGCTGACCTCCTTATTACACCTTACTTCAAAGGTAATACAAAAAACTAAACTAGATTATGGTACAGGAATTATAAAAATCTTATCTAGATCATGCCCTTGCGTTTCTTGTTGTCTTGATATCTTGGTGACTCTTGGGCATTTGGCTTATTCCGTATTCCTTTTCATTGTGTCCCGTATTTTCTTTTGGGACTCTTGTTGTTTCTTGCTGGGGATTTTGTTGGACTCCTCTGCTTTATTGATTCTAAATGTGCTCCTTTCTCATATGAGCGGATTTTTGATTTCAACACTTCAATTGTACTCCCTTGTTCTCCAGGTGGGTGCCTGACTGCGGATTCATCCTCATTCTCCAGGTGGACGCCTGACTTCTTCTTTTCTTTGTCCTCATTCTTCAGGTGGACGCCTGACTGCTTCTTTTCTTTATCCTCATTCTCTAGGTGAACGCCTGATTTCTGCTTAACTTCTTCATCCTTATTCTCCAGGTGGACGCCTGACTTATTCTTTTCTCATCCTCATTCTCCAGGTGGACGCCTGATTTCTTTAATTCTCATCCTCATTCTCCAGGTGGACGCCTAGGCGTCCACCTGGAGAATGAGGCTAAGAATTGAAGAAATCAGGCGTCCACCTGGAGAATGAGGATGAGAAAAAAAAGAATTCAGGCGTCCACCTGGAGAATGTGGATGAAAGATAAAAGAAGTCATGCGTCCACCTGGAGAACGAGGAATGAGAATTGAAGAAGTCAGGCGTCCACCTGGAGAATGAGGATGAGAATTAAAGAAATCAGGCGTCCATCTGGAGAATGAGGATAGCCTCATTCTCCAGGTGGACGCCTGACTTCTTCAATTCTTCATCCTCATTCTCCAGGTGGACGCCTGACTTCTTCAATTCTCATCCTCGTTCTCCAGGTGGACGCCTGATTTCTTTAGTTCTTCATCCTCATTCTTTAGGTGGACGCCTGATTTCTTCAATTCTCATCCTCATTCTCCAGGTGGATGCCTGATTTCTTCAATTCTTATCCTCATTCTCCAGGTGGACGCCTGACTTCTTCAATTCTTCATCCTCATTCTCCAGGTGGACGCATGACTTCTTTTATCTTTCATCCACATTCTCCAGGTGGACGCCTGAATTCTTTTTTTTCTCATCCTCATTCTCCAGGTAGACGCCTGACTTCTTCAATTCTCATCCTCGTTCTCCAGGTGGACGCCTGATTTCTTTTTAATTCTTATCCTCATTCTCCAGGTGGACGCCTGATTTTTCTTTTTAATTTCTTATCCTCATTCTCCAGGTGGACGCCTGATTTCTTCAATTCTTTGTCCTCATTCTCCAGGTGGACGCCTGAATTCTTCAATTCTTATCCTCGTTCTCCAGGTGGACGCCTGACTTCTTTAATTCTTATCCTCGTTCTCCAGGTGGACGCCTGACTTCTTTAATTCTTATCCTCATTCTCCAGGTGGACGCCTGACTTCTTCTTCTTTACCAGGTATTTCCTGACACAAATATTGTCTTTGCCCCTGTTTTAAATCAAAGAAAACTTCGTTAGTTTAAAGCAGGGTGGTTAACTGGGGTATTCTTGCCGATGGTGAGGCTTCTCTTCGTCTCTTTTTTATTGCCTTGGAATGGTCGAAAAAGACCGTTTTGTCCTTGTAATTGATCCTTGACTATAGGATTTCCCTCTGTATGTTTTCCTTCAAATCCTTTTAGCCGTGATCATATGTCTCTCCTGACATTGTTGATCCACTTTTGATTTCACTTTTCTTTCTCCCATATCTTATTATTTTTATCTCCCGCCTTTCATGGCCTTATTTTGCATCATGTAACCTTGATTCTTGGTAGTATACCTTGACACTCCTTCTTATTTGTTTGGAATAAAACTTATCTCAAAGCTTTAGAAAAGTAAGATTATTAGTGACGAAACGCGCTGATTTCGACAATTATAGAATGAAAAGAAAAATCCAAATTTGGATGACTGTTGGAAAAGGAATAAAGGACTTATCTGATTGGAATCACTGGCGCCAATGATCAGGGTATGCATTTTGGATTAATCAACCCAGTCTTTAATCAATTTCCTCTTAATTGTCTCATTTTTGTTTTCCCTAAAATTTCCGTAATCCATCTTCATTTTTCCTTTTACAGACCTGTTGGACTTGTAATATCTCAAAGAGTTTTCACCGATAAACCTTCCTCATTTGTTCATTTCTTACTTCTTTTTCGCCTTATGGTGCCTACGAAGGTTTTCACCAATAAGACTCTCTCATTTTACTTTTCTCTCAACTTCCGTCGCCTTATGGTGCCCGTGTGGGTTTTCACCTATAAGACTCTCTCATTTTTACTTTCTTTTCTTGTTTGTACCAGAGTGTTATGAACCATCTTCATTTGCTTGTCTCAGCATTTTTCTAAGATTGATCGAAAGGTCTTTTTGGTATGGGGTTAGAAATGGAAAAGGTATTAAAAGCTAAATAGCTTTGGTATGGGTTTAAAATTACAACTCTTGGAATCTTTTCTTATTTCCAATACAATTCCTGCCCCAGTTTCTTGATTGGGGTCTCTTAATGTTTCTTTTCGTGCACATTGTGTATGTTGTGCACCCTATGACCGAGCCGTGAGGCGCCTACGTATCCTTCTTTGAGGAATCAGGTCAAACGTAGTTCACTAAATAATATTGATTTTTTTTTATTCCAAGAGAGGGTAGGAAAGAAACAAGTATGGCTCAAAGGGGAAACAAAGGGTATAGTGTTTGGATAGCAGAATAAATTGCCTTTGTCATTCCAATCTTCGAAATAATGCTAAATACAAACATTCAAAAAGTTATGCGTAATATCTCTTTACCGCGTCAGAATTGATCGCCATGTCTATGCATTTGCCTTCAATATCTGTTAAGCATAGTGCACCATTCAACAATACTCTGGTCACAATGAATGGTCCTTGCCAATTCGGGGGAAATTTGCCTTTCGCCTCAACCTGATGTGGAAGAATACGTTTCAGCACATGCTGACCCACTTCAAACTTCCGTGGACGCACCTTTTTGTTATATGCTCTTTCTATTCTTCTTTGATATAATTGACCATGACATACTGCGGCCAATCGTTTTTCATCAATCAAGTTTAACTGTTCCAGACGGGTTTTGACCCATTCATCATCATCAATCTTTGCTTCGACGATGATCCGAAGGGAAGGAATCTCAACTTCTGTAGGAATTACTGCTTCCGTGCCATATACCAACAAATAAGGAGTTGCTCCTACTGAAGTGCGAACAGTAGTGCGGTATCCCAATAATGCAAATGGTAATTTTTCATGCCATTGTTTTGAACCTTCTACCATTTTCCGAAGTATCTTCTTTATGTTTTTGTTGGCTGCCTCTACTGCTCCATTCGCCTTGGGCCGATATGGGGTAGAGTTGCGATGTGTAATCTTAAATTGTTGACATACTTCCTTCATTAAGTTGTTGTTAAGATTAGCACTGTTATCTGTGATGATCACATTTGGGATTCCGAATCGACATATGATATTTGAGTGGACAAAATCGACCACAACTTTCTTGGTCACTGATTTAAATGTTTTGGCCTCAACCCATTTGGTAAAATAATCAATGGCTACCAGAATGAACCTGTGCCCATTGGATGTTGCCGGCTCAATTGGTCCAATCACATCCATGGCCCAAGCAACAAAGGGCCATGGTGCCGACATTGTGTGCAATTCGGATGGTGGAGAATGAATCAAATCTCCGTGTATTTGGCATTGATGACACTTGCGCACAAAACTGATACAATCTCGCTCCATGGTAAGCCAATAGTAACCAGCACGGAGGATCTTCTTTGCTAATACATATCCACTCATGTGGGGTCCGCAAACTCCCGAATGTATTTCAGACATGACAGTTGTAGCTTGTCTGACATCTATGCATCTTAATAATCCAAGATCTGGTGTTCTTTTATACAAAACTCTTCCGCTTAAGAAGAATCCATTTGCCAATCGTCTAATGGTCCTATTTTGATCTCCTGTGGCTTGTGCGGGATATATCCCCATCCTGATATACTCCTTGATGTCGTGGAACCATGGTTCACCATCAAATTCTTCTTCAACCATATTGCAATAAGTGTGCTGATCGTGGACTTGAATATGTATCGGATCTACATAAACTTTGTATGGATGATGCAACATTGATGCCAAGGTAGCCAATGCATCGGCAACCTCATTATGGATTCTTGGAATATGTTGGAACTCCACTGATTGAAACCGCTGACAAAGATCATGTAGACATTGTCGGTATGGTATGAGCTTCAAGTCTCGAGTTTCCCATTCTCCTTGAATTTGATGTACCAAAAGATCCGAATCTCCCATGACTAAGATTTCGTTTGGTTTAAGCTGGGGGGGACGGGTTGAACCGGGTATCGGATCGGGTACGGGCTATGGGTTACGGTTCGTGGGATCTCAGCCGTTGGTTGGCTTTGATCCAACGGTCTTGATAAAGTGTGACCAAACGTCGTCGTTTGGTCTTGGCTTTGAATTGGACCGGACATGCTGTTTGGATTGGGCTGTGGGGGGGGGAGTCCAATTTTTATTTTACAACTTGTATATTTTTTATTTTCTAATTTTATTATTAATTAATAAAATCCTAATCGAAAATTATAAAAACAAAAGTATCATTACAATAATATTAATTATCTTTTAATAACCATTAACGCGTAGATAAAACATTAATCACACAGTGGAATATAAAAAATAGAACGAAATGCATATTTTGGTGATTTTATTTAAATTATCTTTCAAATACATAATTAAATCCTATATGCATGCAACATGTATTTTATTTTAATTTTCATTTTATTATGACAAAGTAAACATTTACGGACATAACACAAATATTTAACACCACGCAAATTCAAGAATTACACAGTAAAAGAAATTTATTTTATTTTTTGATTTATTTTGGAGTAGTTTTCGTAAGGCAAAAATCACGTGCTCACACTATATAATAAAATAGACTGCCTCGGTCCTTTAAGTTTAATCAGACCCTAAATAGTATGTGTAAGTCATGCTAACTACTTGCTTTTCTCTGTTTAAAGGAGGTCTGTTTGAGCCTTTTCTTTTGTTTATATGCTTACCCATACTTGCCATACGTGTTTTGATTGTCGCCTTAGTATTTTACCTTTTGAAACCACAAATAAGCCCAATACCTCCTCCCTTTAGGATTAGTAGTCCCAAGTGCCTCCGGGGCTGATAAGATGGGGATGGGTAATAGCATGCAATAAGTAAGTGAGACCATTCCGCGCTTTAATACCTCAACGGGGTGGGAAAGGGTAGATATGGATATGATGACCACGCGATAACATCTCGTGTAGCCCCTCATTGAGGAGTGATTACCGGATATTGTGTGGGGTGATTCATATTATTAATAAATCTAGGATCCCCCTTCCCTTTGTTTTCTTTGTTTCTTTTAAATCTTTTTAAACCATTTCTTTTAAGAAAATCAACTCCTTTTAGTTCCTTTTTCTTACTTTTGTTTATTTGTAACCATTACGTGAAAATCCCCTCTTATTTGAAGTCTTTATTTGCCTATGTGTTATTTGCACTTAAGTCACAACAATAGCTTGGCAAGGAACCACACTAGTGGATCCTGAGGGGTGCCTAACACCTTACTCTTGGGATAATTTCAAGCCCTTACCCAATCTCTGGTTGTTCAAACCAAAACTTTCTTAGTGTCCTAATGTACTTAAATCATTAGGTGGCGACTCTCCAATTCAAACCCAATCCCCGAAAGGGAACGAGTTGTCTCCCAAATGTCACAAACCCGATTTTCGCGAGAAAAAAAGGGGGCGCGACACTTGGCATTGTACCTGTCCTCCGCCTGTTTGGAGACAAACCTAGTGGTGTCAAATTGCAACGCACTAGCTTGGCCCCTAGCTCTCGAGGAGCTGCCCGGTCCACTAGCGGAGGACTCGACATTGCGTCTCTTCCTAGAAGGATTCATTGTACCTGTCAAACAGAGTAACACCTATCAGTGAGTGTGTGAATTGTGTGAATATGGGTGGTTACTCAAACTTCACCACAACCATGTCACTTTAGCCCATATAACTCAATTGGGGCAATTTCCCAAACACCTTGTAGGCAAGACAACTTCTTTAAACATATAACCCATATGGACATAGCTAAGCCTCTCCCAAATCAAAGATTTACTACCTCATTACACACCACAAATATTAGTGCAATCACCCACAAATTTCCACCTTACTACCACTTTATACACACAGCCCCTTCACCAATACATCTAAAAACGAATTTCAAAAGAAAACTAACAAAAATCTACTAAAGATTACTATACAATTAAAAATCACTACATAATTACTAAAATTCATACAATTATACAAAATACAAAAAGAAAAGGCAAGGGGAAGGAGTTACATACTTGGAATGATGAAGGAATGAGAGGAATGGAGATGGAGAAAGATGTATGAGTGAACAAGAAGAAGAAGAGAGGAGGGATTTGGGGGGTAAGGGTTTAAAGAGAGAGAGAGATTAGAAAATATGAGGGGGGTCGCTTAAATTGACATATTAAGGGGGGGGGGGGGGTTGAATAAATATGAAATAGAGAGGAAGAAAATAAATAAAAGGAAGAAAAAATTAAAAAAACATATCTGGTGCCCACTACGGTCGACCGCGGACCTACCGCGACCGCGATGGGTTAAACAGTCCAAAACAGAATGTTAACGTTTCACTGTGGTTCTACCACGGTTCTACCGCGATCGCGGTGATGCCCAGATTATTGTTATTATTATTATTATATATATATATATATATATATATATAGGACGTTACATAAAAACAAATACTACAAACAATATTCGTGGGCTGCCTCCCACGCAGCGCCTGGTTTAACGTCGCGGCACGACGCAGTCTTGGAGCATCACTCCTCATTCACGTACTGGGGCTCTTCCAACATGATTATCTCTCTGTCCCCTTTGTCATTTGCCATTACAAGGTAATGTTTCAACCTCTGACCATTCACTGTGAACTTATTCGTCCCATCCTCTGATTCAATCCCAACAGCTCCACTTGGGAACATTTGCACCACTCTAAAAGGTCCTTACCATCGGGACTTCAACTTACCCGGATACAATCTCAATCTAGAGTTGTATAACAACACTAGCTCTCTGGATTTGAAGTTTCGGTCCACAATGTTCTTGTCATGCATCAGCTTCATCCGTTCTTTGTATAATCTAGCACTCTCGAATGCGTGGAACCTGAATTCCTCAAGCTCATGTAACCCAGTGACTCTGTTAGTACCTGTTGTTTCCATGTCCAAGTTCAACTGTCGCAATGCCCAAAGTGCTTTATGCTCAAGCTCCACCGGGAAGTGGCATCCTTACCAAAGACCAATTTGTACGGTGACATACCAATTGGGGTTTTGAAGGCTGTGTGGTATGCCCACAATGCATCATCCAACTTCCTTTCCCAATCGGTTCTTGTTGCATTCACTATTTTTGTAAGGACACTTTTAATCTCCCTGTTGGACACTTCAACTTGCCTTCTCGATTGTGAATGATATAGGGTGATCACCTTATAACGAACTCCATATTTTTCAAGCAGCCGTGCGAACGCTCTATTACAGAAATGAGTTCCGCCATCACTGAGTATAGCTCTTGGGTGCCAAATCGTGTGAAAATGTTCTTCTTCAGAAAGCTTGTTACCCCTTTAGCATCATTGGTCGGGAGAGCCACTTCTTCGACCTACTTGGAGACGTAGTCAACTGCTACCAATATGTACTTGTTACCATATGAGCTGTCAAATGGCCCCATGAAGTCGATCCCTCATAATCCACATGTCAAAAACCTCAACCTCTTGAATTGTGGTCATTGGCATCTCATGTCTGCGAGATATATTGCTTGTCTTTTGGCATTCATCACAGCTTTTGACCCAAGTATGGGCATCCATGAACAAGGTTGGCCAATACAAGCCCAACTCCAACACCTTAGCTGCTGTCCGAATTCCTCCAAAGTGCCCACCATATGGTGAGGCATGGCAGGCCTGCAAAACAGAATTTTGATCTTTCTCGGGGATACACCGCCGGATCATATTATCTACACAGATTTTAAACAAAAGAGGTTCATCCCAATAATAATACCGACAATCACGAAAGAACTTTTTCTTTTGAATAGAGGAGAGCTCGCGAGGTACAATACCACTTGCTAAATAATTAGCAATGTCAGCATACCATGGTGCTTCCTCCAGTGTCATTGCTAGTAATTGTTCATCCGGGAATGTCTCTGTTATATCATCAACCTCTACTTTCTTTTCAGCTCCATCGAACCTTGAGAGGTGGTCAGCTACTTGGTTCTCTATCCCTTTTCTGTCACATATCTCCAGATCGAATTCTTGTAACAGGAGAACCCAGCGAATCAAGCGTGACTTTGACTCTTTCTTTTCTATCAGGTACCTAATTGCTGCATGGTCAGTGTAAACAATAACTTTTGAGCCAATTAAGTATGACCTGAATTTGTCGAATGCAAAAATGACAGCCAACATCTCCTTCTCAGTCACAGTGTAATTGACTTGTGCACCGCTAAGCATTCTGCTTGCATAGTAATCGAGTGCATCAGTTTATCTTTTCTCTGCCCCGAGACTGTTCCTATAGCATAATTGCTTGCATCGCACATGAGCTCAAACGGTTGCTCCAAGTTGGGTGCAGTCACCAATCTCTTTTTCAACTCCTAAAATGCCAACCTGTAATCATTAGAAAACAAAAAGGGATGATCCTTTTCAAGGAGTTTGCATAATGGGTTAGCAATTTTAGAGAAATCTTTTAAGAATCGCCGGTAGAACCCGGCGTGCCCAAGGAAACTTCTCACCACCTTGACCGAAGTAGGCGGTGGCAACTTTTCAATAACGTCAACCTTAGCATGGTCAACCTCAATTCCCTTAATAGACACTCGATTCCCTGGGACTATCCCTTCTTGTACCATAAAATGGCACTTCTCCCAGTTTAGCACTAAATTTGTCTCCACACATCTTTTGAGCACTCTTCTTAAATTGTGAAGACAATCCTCAAATGAATCCCCACTACGAAGAAATCATCCATAAAAACCTCCATAATATCCTCTACCATGTCTGTGAAAATGGCTAACATGCACCATTGAAATGTCGCTGGTGCATTGCAAAGCCCAAAAGGCATTCTCCGAAAGGCAAAGACGCCATACGAACAAGTGAAGGATGTTTTCTCTCTATCTTCGGGGGCTATTGAGATCTGATTGTACCCCGAATATCCATTCAAGAAACAGAAGTGCGATCGCCCAGCCAACCTATCCAATATTTGGTCAATGAATGGCAGAGGAAAATGGTCCTTCTAGGTGGCTGTGTTTAATTTCCGGTAATCTATGCAAATCCGCCATCCCGTAACTGTACGAGTTGAGATCAACTCATTGTTCTCATTTTGTACAACCGTCATTCCCCCTTTTTTCGGCACACATTGGATAGGGCTGACCCAATTGCTATCAGAGATGGGGAATATGATTCCTGCATCTAACTATTTGATCACTTCCTTCTTCACCACCTCTTTCATATTAGGGTTCAGCTTTCGTTGATGTTCTCTGGAAGGCTTGTGCCCTTCTTCCAAGAGAATCTTATGCATACAGAAAGTTAGGCTGATACCTTTTATGTTTGCCATGGTCCAACCAATGGCAGTCTTCCATTCCTGTAGTACTTGTAGGAGCTACTCTACCTGCACATCTAGCAAACCGGATGATATAATGATAGACAAAGTAGAGTCAGGGCCTAAGAAAACGTACCTGAGGTGAACTAGGAGTGGTTTCAGCTCCAACTTGGGTGGTTCCTCTACTGATGGCTTTGCTGGAGGTGTAGCCCTTTTTCTAACTTAAGGGACTCGTACTGAGGTTCCCTCCTCCAGAATCCTTGGCCTTCAAGTGCCATGACCCACCCAGCTAACCCGTTACCATCCATCTCCTCTAAGTTTGTTAGGCAAGCCTTTAATGGATCTTTAGCAGTCAAGGTCACATCATCTTCATGTAGGATCACATCCACTGCCTCCACTAAGGAGCAATTAACATATTTAGTGGGTCTCCTCATGGATTGCTAAACGTTGAATATGACTTCTTCCTCATTTTTAGTTCCCCAGTCTCACAATCAATCAATGCTCTCCTAGTGGCTAAGAATGGCCTCCCTAAAATGATGGGATCTCCTCATCTACGTGACAGTCCAGAATAACAAAATTTGCAAGGAACACAAACTTCCCCACTTGTACCAACACATCATCAAGAATCCCAGTCGGCCGTTTAACCGTGCGGTATGCCAGCTGCAACAACATCGAAGTCGGTTTAGCTCTGCTAATGCCCAGTTTGGTGTATACAGCCAGAGGCATCAAATTTATGCTGGCTTCTAAGTCACATAATGACCTTGCAAAGGCATAACTCCCAATAGTGCATGGAATCGTAAAGCTACCTGGCTCAGACATCTTTTGAGCCATGGGTCTTATCACTACTGCGCTGCAGGTCTACGTCAGATTCACTGTGGATAGGTCCTGAAAGTCAAACTTTTGTGACCTTAGATCCTTCATCATCTTTACATAACCTGGCATCTCTCTCAAGGCATCCATCAACGGAATATTCAACTGAATTTGTCGCAATATCTCCATGAATTTCCTGTATTGATCTTCCTTCATTTGTTTTACCAGTCTCTGAGGGAATGGTATATGTACCACCTTTTGTGCACTGCTTGCTAGCTTCTCTTTGTTGGGGTTTTGTGGCACAAGAGGTACCTCCTGTTTTGCAGCTTATTCACTCGCCTTTGCCTTACCCTTTTCGCCTTGATCCAGTTCAACCACCATTTCAGTAAGTTCTGCTGGTTCATCTACTTCTAGTGGAATTGGCGTGGCTGGCGTAGTCTCTTTGCTGGCTTGTGCCATTTCCTACTCTTTGTCTAAATCTCTCCCATTCCGGAGACTTATTGCCATCAGCTGATTCGAGTTTTGTTCTTTGGGGTTGATATTTGTGTCGCTGGCAATGTTCCTTGGGGGCGGTTGTTTAAAGCCATAGACAACTGCCCCAACTGAGTTTCAATGTTCTTTATAGCTGAGTCATGCACTGCCAACTTTTCCTGCATCTTACCATTTGTCCCAATGAGCTGCTGAAGCATACCCCTGATCTCTACCATGTTGTTATCTTGTTGTTGAGCAGGTGGCTGATATGTCAACTGTTGCTGGTTCTGTTGTGGATAACCCTGCTATCTCTGGTATGACACCACTTGGCCTTGAGGTTGCATACCTCCAGGCTGTTGCATGTTTGGCCTGTATTGTTGATATGGTGTCGGTCTCCACTGCTGTCCTCCTGGTCTCTGACCCCCAAAGTTGTTGACATAATTCATATCTTCTCTTACCCCTTGATTGTCACCTTCTCCACTCCATGAGCACACATAAGACTGATTAACACAGGGTGTACACAATCCTCAATTTGTTGTGTCAACAATATGCACCTGTTTCGTACCCATCGCATCAAACTTCTTTGTCAATATACTCATTTGAGTCAGGAGTGTGGCCATGTTCTCTGCATGCGAATTATTTGGGTCAAGAGGAATGGAATGCATTATGGGTGCTAGTGTTGTACCTCTAGTCATCCACCCCTAATTTTGGGGCATCTTGTCAAGAAGGACTTTGCACTCGGTGAATGTCTTACTAAAAAATGTACCTCCAGCTGAAGCATCACATTGGCCTTTAAATTGTCAGCTTACCCCATATAGAATCTCTGCCCGAGCATTTGATCCGGAATACCATGGTGAGGACACTTCACTAGCATCCCTTTGAACCTTTCCCAAGTGTCCCACAAGGTCTCAGTCTGTTGCTGCTTGTACTGCAATATTTCATCAATCTGCATTGCAGTTTTGTTGGGCGGGTAGAACTTATTCAGGAACTGCTTGACTAATTTCTCCCAGGTGACAATGGAATTGATTGGGAGCGAATTCAGCCAAGTATGAGCTTCCCCAGTCACGGAAAATAGAAACAGTAGTAGCTTGATAGCTTCTAGGTCACATTCAATTGTTTTTGGGTCACACAAACCGATAGAAAATTTTTCAAGTGTTGCTGAGGGTCTTCAATGTGTGACCCGGAGAACAATTCCTTATTCTACAGAAGGTGCATCATGTTGTTGGTGATCTCGAATGTCTCCACTTGAATTGGGGGCATAACAATGGCAGTAGCCAGGTTGTTAGCTGTAGACTGTGCCCAATCATAAAGTGCAACTTCTGGCATAAGAGGTGCCACTACTCCAACGTTTGGGGGCGCTTGCGCATCCCCGATATTTCTATTGATGTTTTTTGCATCACCCATATTAAATTCGAGTTGGTGTGGTGCTGTGATTGGTGGATCCTCTTGTTGGCACGTTTCAATGCCCTGAATGTTTTCTCGGGATCTGAGAGTCCTTCAAGCAGTTCTCCAGTCCTTGAAGAGTTTCTAGGCATACACCTGAAGTTCACAAGAGTTCAAACGTGAGAATTTCAATAAAAAGGTTGTTTAACACCTTCAAAAATTGATTTAAACTAATAATTCTAATACTACTTCTAAGTTGTAATAAATACACCGTTAGATTCTCCGACAATGGCGCCAAAATTTGATCATGCCCAACTATGCCTTCTAAAAGACAAAATGGTCGTTGCAATTATAATCCTATCTATTACAACTTTTTGGCAATGCTATTATCAACTCAACCACTTTCTAGATATAAGATTTTGATCAATAAAGATTTGGTTTTCGTTTAACTACTTCGAATAATATTAAAAATAACAATAAGCTTAAGCAAAGATAATTCAATGGTAAAAAGGTCTAGGGCAGTGATGTCCCCAATTGCTAGTTTTAGATCTTGACTCTTTCGCTATAATCTCGCCGTAATATTCTATGAGGATTAAGAGCTATGGATTATCGTAATTATCTCTCGATCAACTACAATAATTTACTAGAGCATTCTCTCGAACTACTCTAGCTGACAATATGTACAACTTTAAATTATCCCACCAAAGTTTCTAAACCCAATTTTAAGTTCAAGTAATGAATCTCTTCAATTGCCCAAAAGTGATGTTGTTTAACATCAATCTAACCCAATATTTTTTCTCAAGCAATAAGAGGTAACTAGACACGATTAATCAAGGGCCCATTCAATTAATCACCATACAAAATATAGTAGAACAATCATATAATAAATCCGGCTCGATTATAACAAGTTGAGTCAAAACTTCAATCAACAATTGGGTTCATCAACCCTAGATAATTGTTTAGCTACTCATAAAAAAATACGAGAAAACTACTAAATTGTTCATAATATAAGATTGCAAGAAAATAAAAGGGAGATAGAAAAACTCTAATGTTTGGTTGATCTTCTCACACTTGTTCTTGCCTCCATTAATGTCTAAAAACCAGCTTAGCTCTATTGTGGGCGAGCTTCTAAAGTTTAATAATGGTTTGGAACAAGTTTTCCCGATTTTTGCACTTTGGTCCCTCAATTTTCTGGCGAATGAACAGTTCACCGCGGTCGCGGCAGAACCGCGGTAAGACCGCGGTGAACGCTAAACATTCTGCCTCGCCACTTGATCTACCGCGGTTCCATCGCGATCGCGGTGGATTTCCTTCATTCCATTTTCGCTACTTCATGCTCGGGTACTTCTTGATTGGGCGTTTTCTTCACATTATTGACTTTAAAACACTCCTTAGTGCTTCCTCCATTAGATTATTCCCTGCGAAGCAAAAGAACACCAATTAGAGCATTTTGTTATCAATTTGCCTATAAAACCACAGTAAAATATGGTAATATTAAGGTGTAAATATCATCTATATAACCTACTATCAACCACCAGACTCTTCGACCCCCGAGGACGCATGTGAAGCATTGTGCCGTGAATGAGTTGAAGGGCGAAGATATTGAGCATGTGATCCAAAGTGATCTTACGACCGACGAGCTCCGCAAACTTGAGCAACATAAGGAACAACTTGTATAGGTACGACGAAGGTTGGGCAGGGCATACCTCGTAAAAATTGTAGAAATCCACCACCAGGAGAGGGAGAAGAAGTGTGTACCCAATGAGAAAGGGCTAGGCGTAGAACACGTAGTACCCGGGACGGTTAAAATGGACTATATCGTCCCCTGCGACCGGCCGCATGTCAACGTAGTTAGGGATTCCCCACCTAGCTTTCAACTCTGCAATGTCTTCTTCTTTAAAACAGAAGGAACAGGTTCCGGCTCCACCCCAGCGCGGCCGCATAAGTCATTCCATTCTCTCCTAAGACGAGGCAAAATCTTGGCTACCGACGAGACCTCCTCATCCTCCACCACTTCTACTTCACTCGTGGCCTGACAAACATTTTTTGGTGCCGGAATTGTGACAGGGAGATCAGTGCGAGAAGAATCACCAGCCATTTTGTTAAGGGGGAGGGGCAAAAAGACAATGGAGAAGAAGGATGAAAGTTTTCAACCAGTTGGGGGCGAACGAAAATTTGAAGTATCAGGAAGAAAATATGCTCGCAATATTCTTTCAAGCAAAAGGCAAAGAAATGTGTCAATCGAAGGATATGTTCCTTCTATTTATAAGAGACATAAATTCACCAAGCACGAAGCCCAAGAGTCGCCAATCGAATCTGATAGGGCACGAAATATTTCGGTTCCCCTGGAACATGTGTCATAATGGCGGCAACCACGAAACAACGCTTCAATATCAAACGACGTTTCGGTTCTGAAACAGTCGCAACGGTCCAGGGATATCGGAAGAGCGATGTCATCTCACTTGCAACCTAAAAAGTACAACCAAGGAACAAGCAGTCAGATTCCTTTCGAATTCGTAACAATCATGATCCGTCTGCCTGGCCCGACAGGGGACGACCCCAACAGACAGAGGGATTAACTGTATTGGTCAAAATCTCTCGATACCTGTCGATGCAGTAGAAACAACTTTTAAAGGACGACCAAGGCAGACATAAAGTGAGAGAGCGTCGAACCGAGTGAATAACAAAGGTCGCATGACTATATATAATAGGGGGAAACCTTCGATCAGGGTCTCCTGTCCATCCTCTCTCCTAAGTTCTTTCCTTGTAATCTTCATAATAAAGAAGAAAGAAGGAATCTCCAAAAAAAAACATGTAAAACTACCTCTCCCATTGATTAATGAGAGCCACAATGAAGAGTATATGATCGATTACCTCTACTTTATCTCGTATACTATTCTTTCAATTAGCTCATTGATCTGGAGATTACTATACTTAACTAAGATTTACCCTTTCACTTTCTTTGATTGATATGTCTAAAAAGGTTCCAATATTTTTTTAATCAAACAGTTAAGTAAAACTAAAATATGGGTAAATGACGATGAAGATATTTTATCAATAAAGCAAACCTCCATCAACATAAATTAATTCGATTTGTTTTTATTTCCTTCTTTTTTTCATTTTTGAATATTTTTTTAATTTGGTATTTGATACTCCCTCCGTTTCAATTTATGTGAACCCATTTGACTCGGCACGGAGTTTAAGAAAAAAGAGAAGACTATTGAACTTGTGGTGTAAAATGAAGCACATATATTTTGTGTGGCTATAAATTATTGCATAAAAGTAAATTGTTTCCAAATAGGGAAAGAAATCATTCTTTTTGGCACGGACTAAAAAGGAAATAAGTTCACATAAATTAAAACGGAGAGAGTACAAATTTTTATAGCCCGAATGATGGAATTACATTTAAATGTCTTACTTTTGGAAGTAAAATACATTCTACTAAAGACGATTTCATTCCAAAGCTCAAACTCGAGAGCTCTAAGTTTATATTGTACTAGAATTTGCTACTTTGATTTCTATCGCCCCAACCCATAAATTAAAAAAATAAATAAAATCAAAGCAAAACCCTAAATTGGATCCCGGGTTTATAATCAACCCGTCAACTTTTTCGTCCGTATCAAATACCCCCACTAAAACAGTCCAACTTAATTCCACGACCGTAAACTACGCGCGGCACATTGTGCGGTTCAGTAACCAATGGAGGTTGAGGGCTTTTTGTACGAAACTCTCAGCCCTCTCTCCGCCACCACTACCTCCACCACCACCGAGCACCCACCTCCGTCGTCCTCCGACGAACATGAACCTTACCTCGTATTCCGCAACGAAATTTCTCTGTCTACTATCCAATGTCCCTCACCGGAAACCGCCGCGGTCGATTACTTCTCACTCGACCTCGACGGTGACGCCGCCGAGCTGAACAACGGTTCCGTTTCGACGCCGGCATCAGCTGCTGGTACTCCGTTGCCGGTTAAGGAAACAGCGAGAGGACTTGAAGGCAATTGGTTTCGTGCTAATTGTCGGTTTAAGAGTCCTATGCTTCAGCTTCATAAGGGTATTGCGACGTCGTTTTTAGTTCTCGCAATTCTGTTTTCAGTTATTTTCTTTCGATTTTCCTCCTCACACTTTCCTTTAATTGTCTCATTAATTTCTGGTTGTGATTAATCTATAATCAAGCCTCAACTGAAATATGATTTTAAAGAATGAATAAGCTCACGCAAACACATAGATATGTGTGTGTATGTGTATGTGTATATCTATGCATGTGTATAACATTCTCTTTAGTTTACAAGTAACTTTGCTCCAAACCTTGTATTTGTAAATTCATTGAATATGTACAAAATAGTAATCTAGAACCCAATAACTTAAAAGGACTAGAATCCCAAACCCATAAGCTTCAAATTCTGACTCTCCTCTTGATTCTTCTTCTAGAAGCAGTGCAATTAAATTTGCTTTGTATATGTGTCGATCATGGATGTATGCCTGTACTGTTCACACGCATGCGTTTTTGTGCATGCATAATTTTTTTTTTCATGATGGTGGTATCCGGTTAGCTTGGGTCCACCTCAACTATTCCATATGGTTTCTGCCTCTCACCAACACTGGTGCCGGGAGGGCAGATGCAACATATGGTACGGGTCTGGCAGTTTAGCCCGGACCCCATATATGTGTCTGAGAAATCCATTATGTATAATAAACTAGAACCCAGTAACATAAATGGGCTGTGGGTTCGGTGGCAAGCGCAAGGTCCTCAAAACTCATAAACTTCAAATCCTAAATCCGCCTTTAGGTATCGGGTAACTCTGCTAGATAAGGCTATCTAGGCATAGGCATGTGGGAAGAAATCACCTAGTATCTTTTGGCTCCGCTAGAATTTGATCATGAGACCTCATGGTCCTCCTTCCACTTCATTGACAACTAGATCACACCCTTGGATAAAAGTTTAATTGTGTGCATGCATATTTGCCGAGGTCTATTGGACACTGTCCTCCCCAGACCCCACATGTGGGATTACACTGCGCAATCCCACACTGGGCTTCTTCTTGTTGTTGTGTGCATGCATATTTATGTACACATATTTATATACTACTACATAATGTTGAACTAGAAGCTGTGCAGCTAAATTTGCTGTGTGCTATATTTGCAGAGATAATAGATTTTTGTGAGTTTTTATCACCTACACCTGAGGAGCAAGCATCTCGTAATGCAGCCATAGAATGTGTTTTTAATGTTATCAGATATATCTGGCCCAACTGCAAGGTCTGTTCTCACGATTCCCGTTCTCCTCCCATCAGTATATAGCACATTATATCTGTGATGTACAGAAGCAGATTGATTTACTCTGTTGAAGTTCGTTGTTTTAATTTATCATTCTTATTCCTTTTTCCAGCCAGAAGTCTTCGGATCATTCAAGACAGGGTTGTATCTTCCCACTAGTGATGTTGATGTAAGCTTACTCTGCTTATTTTTCAAGTAAATTTGAGATTTCCTTTCTCGGTAGAAAGATATTTTTCCTTAAAATTTCTCACTGAAGTGCTGCTACTTCTGCCTAAAGTTGAGCTAATAGAATCCTAACTTTAACAACAATAACAGTACCCCTCAATATCCTTTTATCCCCCCAAAGAAAAGTTACAACAGCAACAGCAACTACCCCTCAATACTGTACTGGTTGGGTTCCAAATCCTCCACATGACATGCAACAAAAAGCATCATGCTAACCTGGACATCCTGTACTTGACCACTTATTCTGTGATGTGAAACCTGTAAAGGCTGTTGACCCAATTAAGGAGCATGTGCTTTTATAAGAGAAACATAATTAGTTGCTAATTGAAAAAATAGTTCTGGAGCGTGATACTGCTCTGTGGTGGTTACCGTGTTATGAATGTGTTTAAGTTTGCAGACTTGCTTTGTTTGTGATGATAGATCTTTCCATTCACAGTCATTAGACATATGTGACTTGTTGGCTGATTGTGGTGTGGAAACAATAATGATCTAAGTTAAAGTTAACGTGTTGAGCTACTCTTTGATATACAGCTGGTGATTTTAGGGTCAGATATTAGAAGTCCTCAACTTGGGTTACAGGCTCTTTCCAGGGCTCTCTCACAAAAAGGAGTTGCAAAGAAGATACAGGTTCATGACATGACCCTGTGATCTCTCAATGAGGAACATTTTCTTTCATTTCCTCCCTCCCCCAACCTTGTGATAGGTTTCTGCGAAGAGAACTTACAATCTGGATTTTTCATGTGCTTTTCCAAATTAGGTGATATCAAAGGCTCGTGTGCCAATAATCAAATTTGTGGAGAAGAAAAGTGGCATTTCATTTGATATAAGGTTTGATTATGTACAACTTTTATGGGATTCTGACAATACTATTGTAAGTTTGTAGAAGATAGTTCATATTTTTTATGTTTATTTGTGTTGTCTTTGTCCTGAAATGTAGCTAAATAAAACCATGTTTTGAATTGGCGAGAACTTCTTCCATTTAGAGCCCGTTTGGATGGGCTTGTTGTAAGTGGCTTTTAAGCCAAAAGTCATAAGTTAGGAATTTTAACTTTTGGCTTTTGACTTATTTTTGTCATTTTAGCTTAAAAGTAAGTGCTTAAAAGCACTTTTTTTACTTTATCCAAACACTATAAAGTGGCTTAAAAGTTATTTTAGCTTAAAAGCACTTAAAATAAGCCAATCCAAACGGGCTCTTAGTCTCTTGCTGCAAATTATCTTGCCCCTACTTGGTGGTCATTTGGATAGTGTGGGGAGCTTGATTTGTGCTTTTCAGCTTTTCCATTCTTGATTTCAGTTTATTATCTAATGGAAATAATTCCACAGATTTTATTATGTACTTTATTTTGTGTTTTGGGATAATCCTCTATCTTGTGTTCCTCTTGTGTTTGAGTTTCTTGCTTGGTGCATGTGATTGTCAATTTGTTCATATTAGTTTAGACTTTATTATCTTAATGAGCTAACAAAATGAAATGGAGAATTGACCAATCTCTCCCCTTCTGTGCTTCTTGAAAGTTAGAGAAAAAACCTATGACAACCCACTCCTCATCCTAGGTAACTGGAAATCGCTTTGGGACATACCTCATTATTTTTAGCTGCTTCCTCTAAAGGTCGGCCAACCGTTTACTATGCAAACAAGACTACCAACCTTTTGAACTCATTTGACTAAGTCTGATATTGAGACGGCCCATCTTCCAAACCCTACAATATGACCGTAGCCTAGGTGTTAGGAATTTGTATATTAGCAGTTTTGGCACAAATTTTAGAGCTGGTTAGAGATGTTGTGCACTTTTTTTTTTACAATAATGATAATAATAATAATTGCAAAAGCAAATATTTTTGCAAATATTTCAATTGACGAAATGGATGAGAAAGCACGCTGCAACTTCATCTTAGTACCCATTTTCCTTACTACTTAATGTTGGGAACTTCCATAATATCTAAGATTTGGCTACTTATAGATTGGTGAAGAGAAATGGTAAACATGCATAATGCACACTCTTCATAGAATTAGAGACAATTGGGCAATGTCAATATCAGTTAGAATTCACCATTCAACATTAAGAAGAGATAGATGGAGGACTGTCCCCGCATGTATATGGTGGACAATATGGAAGGAGAGAAACTCTAGATGTTTTGAGGATAGTAGCAATTCAATACAGAAGATCAAAATGAATTGTGTCCTACTTTTTTATTTTTGGTGTAAACAAAAGTGGCCAGAAGATACTGTATCGATCCTAGAAGTCCTAGAATACTGCTAGGATTGTAACTCAGTAGTCTATCCTTTTGCATATTGTAAATATGGTTTCAGTACAACCTATGTACTGTTATATATCAATACACACAAATGTTACCTTCTCAAAAAAAATACCTAACCAAGTGCGTTGATTCACCACACAAAATTTCTACCTTAAAGTCAAATGGTGTACTTGGTAACCGTGATAGTGATATTTAGTTTCATTTTCCCGCAACAAGTCATTTTTCAGACCAATTACGATCATATGCAAGTTGTACTCCAGTGGTCACTGACATTTTGTCAGATGCCTGAAAATGACTGCAGAAGTTCTGTTAATAAATTAAAGTTCATCGTGCATGGCCTAAAGAGCAAAGGTACTTAGAATGGGGAGATTCGTAGCAAAAATTATAGCGCAAAAGTGGGAAACCTGGGGGCGTTGAGAAGAAAATGCAAGTTAGGAGGATAGAGAAAGAGCGGAAGGTGGAAGACCTAGTAGTACTGCTTGAGATGTGACAGTGTGAATAAGATCAGAAAAAAAAACAGTGTTGCTGCTCCTTCTATTGGCTGTAGTGTGGCCTTCCCAAATTTAAGGCAAACCCTAGCACACTATATATACTCCTTTTTTGTTAAAGCCAGGAACCTAACCAGAAAATCAAAATCCTTTAACCCTTAAAACCAAAAAATGACTGAAAAGCACAAGTTAAAGAAAGAAAGAAAGAAAGAACCAAACAGATGAAAACTTTGGTCAGTCGATTTACTTGGTATAAACTGAATAATGCACACCTCTGGGAGAGGATATATTTTGATGAAGAAGTGGGTGGTATTGGGAAGAAATGGAGGCTAAATTTCTGTTGGAGTTGCTCGTTCCATCAATGAAGTTACTGCCATGGCTCATCTCAATAAAATAAGGGTTTACTAAGAATAGTCCCTTGTAAAAAAAGGTTTAGTAAGCTAATTGGGATAGTACTCTGATTTACTATCGAATTAGCCCAACTGCTTTTATACTTTTAGTTGGTTGAGATGACTTGGATAAGGTAGAGTACGATGACTTGAGGGAAGAATTGAGTTTGTATTTTGAAGATAAGTTTCTTATGGGTTGACAAAAAGGGGTCTTCATATCACTTGCCTTAGCATATGGTTATTTAGCTAACTTCTTACTACTAATTTTCTGTTTTTGACCACAGTTTTGATGTGGAAAATGGACCCAGAGCTGCTGAATTTATTAAGGTTTGTGCTGATGTATCCACAATCTACTGATGTAGAAACTAACTGCATCTGATGTTACTGTGTTTGCAAACCTCTATAGGATGCTATGTCTAACTGGCCCCCTCTACGACCATTGTGTTTGATTTTGAAAGTATTCTTGCAACAGAGAGAGTTAAATGAGGTACGGTATTCTTAATATCTTCTAATATATCCAAGTTGCTAACTGTCAGCGGAGACATGCTTAAAAGGCATGTTAAGGTTACTTGCTGATGATAATGTTTAGATCTTTTCTGCTTTGACTTATGGTCTTCTTGTATTGCAGGTTTATACTGGTGGGATTGGTTCCTATGCGCTGCTTGTGATGCTCATAGCAATGTTGCAGGTGAATAAACTCAGTCACATGCTCTTATAGTGTGAATGGTAAATTACGACTGGTCACATATTAATGTCTAAAATTGGACTTATGGTCTCACAAGTAGTTATTTGAGTGAAATAGTTGTTTGAATAAGTGAAGAATTAGTTTTACGGCAGTCCTCTAATAACTTAGAAAAAGACCCTCTTGTCGCTGTTACACTTTATGTTTCACTGGTGTTATATCCTTTCTCAACTGTGCCAACCCTTGCTTTTCACTTGCAAAATGCCTGTGGCAGTACTGGCCTGTTACAAATGAAACAAAGATGGAAATTCCATCTGGGATTGAAGGAGTATGGATTAAAACACTTTTCTGAAATGAGGAAACTCAGTCTTGTTGTCTTTATTTGATCAATTAGTATTGGCCTTTTTCTTCCCCAGTCAGTTTGGCATTAAGGTTTGAAGAACTTATTGTGTTTTCTATTAGACATAGGTTGAGATGGAAAAAAAACTGAGAACTGAGGTACCAAGGAATTCTGCTGTGAGTCCTGTTTCCTTTGCATCTGATACTTCATCCATCTGGGAAAGGTTGTCTTGTTTTCTGTTTTGGTTAGATCAAATATGTATTGTTATCACTTCTGTATTAACTACTTTTGAAGACTTTAAGTGAAATCATTTTACGGAAAAGAATTTTTTTTAGTGGAATCACCCTGAAAAAAGAAGAGGAAAAGAATCGAGTTTTACGATGTACCACTATTTGATACTTAAGAAT
Organism: Nicotiana sylvestris; assembly: GCF_000393655.2. Classification (NCBI taxonomy): domain Eukaryota; kingdom Viridiplantae; phylum Streptophyta; class Magnoliopsida; order Solanales; family Solanaceae; genus Nicotiana; species Nicotiana sylvestris. Next base: position 4,562,660 of record NC_091064.1, read on the forward strand.
TAACTTTACTCTCTGTGGGGTATTATTGTGATGTGCTAGTTTGTATGTAAAATTAGTTGTCACCAATGTGTTTTTGTGTTTTACCTTGTTCTGATTATTTGGTCATGCTATGTAATTCATTTGCCAGAATCATCGAAATGGTCAAGCTTCTCCGGAACAGAATTTGGGAATTCTTTTGGTATGTCTCCTTCGAAGTTTTATTACTTGAAAAGTTTCAATGAAATCAATGCTGTACCTAAGATGACCCAACAATGTTCTTGTCTTTGAAAGAGAATGGTCAAGAAAGATAGCGTACTGCTGGTGGGAGAACGGATAAAAGAATCAAAACTGTAGTTTCTTAGAGGGGCAAAAGAGAGAAATCCTTAAAAGAGATAATTTAGCAAACAAATGTCTTTCTAAGAGGAGATGAAAGCCTAAGGCAAAGTTTGTCTACTTACAACTTCTTCTTAATACAAAGCCATATCAGCTGTATGCGAGCATGCCTGTGCGGAACTTCTAAACCATATTGAAAAGGTGTTAGCTTTATATGTTCCTTGCTAATATACAAATCTTCTCTCTTCCTTGTCACAAAAAAAAAATCTCTTATTTCTTTTTAAACAGATGAACACAAGTCTTCTCTCTTAAAGTTCCAATGTGATAATTCACGGTTGTCATGTTTAACCATGACTGCTATTGACCTTTCTTCTCAGCTACCTCTCTCAAAAACTCCATGGACAATTTAACTCACCTATTATATGCTTCATATGTTCCTTGCTAATACACAAATCTTCTCTCTTCCTTGTCACCAAAAAAAAAAAGAAGAACTTCTCGTATTTCTTTTTAAGATATGAAACAAATCTTCTCTCTTAATGTTCCAATGTGATAATTCACGGTTGTCATGTTCAACCACGACTGCTGTTGACCTTTCTTCTCAGCTATCTCTCTCAAAAACTCCATGGACAATTTCACTCACCTATTATATCAGTTCAAAATCATCAAGCAATTGTGTTGTTTTTGAAGACTACCAAAGAGGATTGAGAGAGATCCAAACTAACTGTGTTATCTTCGCATGGAGAACATCATAAGTAGTGCGGAAGTTTAAACGGGATTTTTGCTTTCCGTAAAAGAACCTCCTTTCCAGATGACTTAATGATATATCTGAAATTTCCTACTAGCTTCTTGGATTTTAGCTTGAACCTTATTTGTTTTATGTTTTACTAGAAGAAGTGTATATATATATATATATATATATTTTTTTTTTTTTTGGATGAAGGCTAGAAGAAGTGTTATTGACTTGCTATTAATTTCTTTTGATCCAATTGTTAACACTATTATTGATATCAGGAAGAAAAACATTTTGACTCTACTGCCAACTAATACAGGCGAGTGGTGGGGACAAAATTTTACCTTGGCTCATCTCTAAATCTTAGTTTGTCTGGGACTGGGAGAACTAAAAGAAATACTTTTTTTTAATCAGGAGAACTAAAAAGAAATACTTAATGGGTAGTTCAAGCAGATTCTTGGAGGAACAATACAAAGATAAAACCAAAGCCATATCACTTGCATTTGTAGGAGAAAGAGTATGAATGCTAATTGTTATCAGTCTAGGATGTCTAGTTCTTGCCACTTGAAAGATCTCTAAAGGAAGTTTCCATTACTCAAAAGCAATCAAGAGAAAGGGAAGGTTGTAACTTTTGTGCAGTGCAGGTTGTGCATTTTGTCCTGTCTGTGTCCTGTGCTCACTTCTTTCCTTCTTAATCTTAGATTCCAGAACTAATTATTTAGCTGAGCGACGACCTCTTTTCCAGTTCCTCCTTGCCTGCTATTTCTGTTTGCTTCCATTCCTTCTCCTTTTCCTTCTTTTATGCTATTTCAGCATATTGGGACTTCTTAAAAGCAAAAACCTTCCTACAGGTTTATATTATTCAGGGTAAGCTGCTCACATTTGTTCTTATGTTGTTGATTTAGGTTAGTTTCTTTGATATTTATGGACGCAAATTAAATACATCAGATGTTGGCGTATCTTGTAATGGAGAAGGTACCTTCTTCCTGAAGAGTAGCAAAGGGTATGAAATTTTGATATATAGTTAGATATTTCTGTGTTTTGCTTTAAGTTGTCAAAATATATCCGTTGGGTAATTTACTTTGTTGCCTTTTTGTTCTTCAGGTTCTCCATTAAAGGGAAGCAATCTCTTATTTCTATTGAGGATCCACAGGTTACCTCTTATATCTATGCCTTTCACATTTCTGTATGGTCTATTTGAACATCACAGAGTACATCCATGAGCCAACATTGTTATCTCTGTTCTTCCTTCTTTCTTTTTTTTTTTTTTAAATTTTAGTTATATAATATTCTATTTAATTTTGTGCTTTTTAAGCTTGACTATGGTGTCAGTTATTTCCGTTGTTTTTGTTCATTTTGTGTTTGTACAGTTATTTGGTGTGTACATTAGAAACAAAGTACTAAGTAACTTTTTCCTTTGAAGGTTGCATACAGTATAAACAAAGTACTAAACTAGGTGTTTTCTTGTGATTGCAGACACCAGAAAATGATATTGGAAAGAGCTCCTTCAATTATTTTCAGGTACATTCCACATGATTCCAGAATCTGCTCATCGTTTTAATCCATTTTCAGTCAAAATCATATTAGAGGCAACGCACCAAATCAATAAGACTGCTTAAGTTTTGTTGGGCGATATAAGAAGCTGCTTTGTCTGGCAAATATATATGAGTTTCAGTAATTGTGAAAAGTTGGCATGTTTCTGTTGTCTTGAACATTGGGTATTTAACAGGCAGCTTATTATCAAACAGCATGCATTATCGTTTAGGTTTATCTTAGCTGTTCGATACACTTGGCAATTTCAAGCATCCAAGTTTGAAATATTAGTTTAGATTGCATGCCGATCCGAATTTTGATGTGATCCTTTCATACGTTTGCTCAGCTTTTGTGTATAAAAACAGGAAATCATAGAGTTTAATACCTACCCCAATCAAGAGGACTCTAGGTCTCTATTATTTTTGTTAGTTACTTGTTTACACGGTTCTCTTGCTTCTTGCCTCCTCTGGAGCTACACTCTGAGGTTCTTGTTCATATTGGTGCAGGTCAGATCTGCTTTTGCGATGGCTTTCACGACATTGACAAATGCAAAAGCCATATTTGGCCTAGGTCCCAACAGGAGTATTCTTGGCACAATAATTAGACCAGATGAAATACTAGTGGAAAGGAAAGGGGGGTCCAATGGGGAAGTGACTTTTACTAACTTGCTACCAGGCGCCGGGGAGGGACTGCAGCAGTATACCGACCAGCAGGAAATCTATTGTAACTGGCGGTTAAATGATGACGATGAAGAAGCACTCCCTCGAGGAAATGGGGTCGCAGAGGATGGTGGAGCGCTGCAGTCCTCAGGAAAGAAGAGGAAATCGTCAAAGGAAAAAAAATCTGCTAAGAAGGTGAAAGAAAATGGGGAGAGTAGTAATGTTAGAGATGAAGGGAATTCCTCGAGGAAAGAGAAAAGTTCGAAGAAGCATTGGAAACATAATAGATGGTGATAAGACGACAGCAATATTTATTTGTAATGGTTAGAGTCCATCTACTGGGATGCCTCTACATGATATTTAACCTGCATCAAATAGTCAGATCATGAGGAACCTTACTGTAATTTTACTGATGTATCGCTGGAGATGCCCATTTGTAAAGCGTAACTCCATTTGGGTTGCCAAGATACCTGTTTTCTCTGGTGAACTGAATGGCAGTGTTTATATGGCAAAGTTCTTTAGCTAGTTTCTCTGATGGCTATAACGTTGACGTGTGCACTAGCGAATCAGGTTCAAGTGCATTGGAGAATTCATATTGCACAAAAGTTTTGATACAAAGTGGTGAAGATCATCCTCAGTGTTGTAACATGCCAGTTTTGACAAGAGAGAACTGCTGTTGTAATTCTGGGAAAATAAAGCTGCTTTTGTAAGACTTCTTTTAAATTTGAATATAAGAGACTGCTTGTTAGTTAATGAATTCCTAAAAACACAATTTGATGAAATGCAGATACATTTTTGGGCGTTTCATTGGTATTCTTGAACTAATGTAGTTTCAGTGAGGCTCTTCTTTTTATATTTCTCTTATCTCCCAAAGAGTAAATTTGACAGAATTATCCGATAATTGTATGGATAAAAAGTATAGTATGTGCTCCCTCCGTCTCATAATATGTGTCGTGGTTACTAGAAATAGTTGTCTTAAATTATTTGTCATTGAAGTTCAAAACAAAATTGATTATATTTTTTTTTTTTACCCTTAATAATCAATTGTATTCACATTTAATCAAAATATGGATAACGTTATTCATAGAGATTGACACATAAATTGAGAAAACATTTAATAATGGTAAAGTATTAAAAAATTATTCTTTCTTAAGGGGCGTGCATAGCAGAAATCACGACACATATTATGAGATGGAGGAAGTAGTATGGAATAGTCGAAATACACTGCAAGCGTGTACATACATTACAATTATTAAAAAAACATATTTTTCGAAAATTCTCTTTAAATTCTTGATTGTAACATACTTTACAGTCTATTCACCGAAATTAATACAGTACTATGGAACTATGTGACAACCACAAACATATGTAGAGATAGATCTAGCATTTGAAGTCAATAATAGATCCAAACTAGGTGTAATTTGTTATTAGCTTTGTCCCAATTTATATTTCCTACCTTACTTTTTAGTCTGTTAAAAAAATATTTATATCTTTCTTGATAAATATTTTTAATTTTTATTTTATTTTTACTTTAATCTTAATGATATGTTTTATAGCTACGCAAATATCTACGACTTGATTTAAATTACAAATTTAAATTTTTTTTTCTTTCTTAAACTCCATGTCAAATCAAACAATGCCACATATATTGAACTCAGAGAGTATATAATAAACTTTTTATCGACAGACACATATGTGAGTCAATATTATTATATTAATATCGTATTAGTATATTATTATATTACTATATAATATTATAATAAAATTATTATTTTCTTTTTCCTTCATTGAGTTGTAAAGTTGCAATAGCAAACTTTTGCAAAAGTCAGTCTTCAACTTTCCACATTGAAATAAACACCGACAAATTCCCAATTTCTCAAACTACTCTCAACTTTGGCGCTGGGAAAACTGAAAACCGTAAAAGCGCATTGCCGATGTCGATCTGCAGCTCGTCATCGTCATCGTCATCGTCATCGTCAAGTTCTACAAAATCATGGATCCTTCACGGTTTAGCTGTGGGAGCTGCAGTAGCCGTAGCTCTCGGCGCTCGCGCTTACCTCGCCCGATCCAGCAAGTTTCGGAGCCGGGTCATAGGAATTATACCCGCCCGTTTTGCTTCTACTCGATTTCAAGGAAAACCCCTCGTTCAAATTCTCGGCAAGCCCATGATCCAGGTACTTCTATTGCTCCCCATGCTTTTCTTTCCTTGCTTCGGAGCTCAATTAGAATGTAAATCGTGTGATCACATTCATAATTAACTTCATCTCGAGTTATTTATTTATTTTTTTCATATTTATACTAAGTCCGAATGCATAAACTATGATCTAAAGAAACTTTTGAACCCCCTTTACCTGTGCACTCAAATTTTTCTTACATGTAATAAAAAAAATATTTATTTTTACCCGATTTGTACAGTGTAAATTTCCGACAAAGGGGATTCAGTTGAACCCCCTTTACTCTACTTAGTTCCACCTTTGATTGGAGTGGTGAAATGGAGAGTAAAATGAGGCACATATGCAAAATGAGGGATTTGTTCCAATTACGTGGAATGAGATACTTCAACAAGGAAGTAGTGCCCGACCTTTACCTTGTTCTTATTTTAAGGCTTTAGGTCCAGGAGAGGTCAAATCCTTTTGATAAGAGCTTTTGGTAATATTTTTAGTTCTTGTGCCTGTCCTGGTTGCTGGTAGAGATTCGAGAATTTGAGTACTTTCTGATTCTACAGTGGCATAGCTCCAGACATGAGCTTCTTCCCTTCATTGTATGGATATCCAGATGGTTAGCAATAGGGTATTAATTGCCATTTATCCACTATCAATGTATCAAAGGATAAAACTGAAGCAGTGATTTGTCAAATTGAGAAAAGAATCCTGAGCAAACTACTAATGCCAAAGGAAACATAGTTACAAATCAATGTTACAACCGAAACATCAGTTTTCACATGAATACCTGAAATGATGTCGGTACTGAGTATTTATAAGTTTGCTTTGAATAATTAAAAGTAAGGGATCTGATATTGTCAGGTATGAAGTTTCTAGATCCATTTATTGCTCTTGCAAGGTGCTTTCCCTTCTGGCAATATTAAGATCCCAAAAATCTGCTTCAAACTTTTCAGGAAGTTGCAAAATTTAGGAACTTATATGCCATATTCAAGCGATTTCTCTCTTTTTTCCATGTACCCTTGGGTGAAGCTTTGATTCAGCAGTGTAATTATCGCCATTTTTTTCTAAAAGAAACTGAAACCTTCCACCATATGCAAAATCTTATTGGCAGAGAACATGGGAAAGGGCAAAGCTTGCTGAGACATTGGATCAAGTTGGTATGTATCCATTTGACCTGGCTTGACTGCCTCTATAACCAAGCCTACTTTTCCCTCCCACATCCACCACGCCCCCTGCTCCCCTAAAAAGGAAAAAAAAGAAGATTGCGGTGGGTGCAGTTTTGAAAGAGGGTTATTGCATGTGCTTATTTGGTTTGTTGTTTGACAGTTGTGGCAACAGATGATGAAAAGATAGCTGAGTGCTGTCGGAGTTTCGGTGCTGAAGTGATAATGACTGCTGAATCATGTAGAAATGGTAAACACAATACCATTTATTTTCTACATACTTGTTTTGCAACTTATGGAAATTTCAGTTTTTGAATAGATGATGCTTAGTTGTTAAATTGTAGGAACTGAGCGTTGTACCCAAGCTCTGGAAAAACTTGGTAAGAAGTATGACATTGTTGTTAATATACAAGGAGATGAACCTCTTATTGAACCTGAAATAATTGATGGTATCGTCAAAGCCCTGCAGGTAATTTTCCTTTCTTGTTTTTTCCTTAGTGATGATAAGAATTGTTGTTATACTCTGGAATTAGTTTCTTGGAGACTTCAGATAGTCGCTTGTTTTTCTCCTGTAAAATGTAAATACACTAGCCAACTCTCCTCGCTCGCTGATTGTTTAATTTATATTCAGTGTCAGTCAAGTGTTCAATACCTTTGACCTATTGCTTCATAGTTTGATGCACCGAACTTGAGATCACCTTTTCTTTCGGAGTACAACACTCCTTGGGCTGTTAAAAGGTCCCTTTATTCTGTCTCCTTGCTAATAACTGGAAACACGAGTCAGTATTCATTTTCCTCTCTCTTTGTCTCTTACTACAAATTTTAGTGCTACAACTTGTTCGGTCTTTGTATTCACTCCAGTAAAATTTCACTTAGTTTTTGGGGTAGGGAAGATCCGTATTCCCTTTCTCATATACCAGCTATTATTTGAAAGATATTTAACTATGTAAAATGGCCATTCCTCTTTATGAAGGAAAAAGAGCTCATTCATACTCTATTTTCCTCAATCTCCATATTCAACCAAAATAGATATACCATTCTGTCACACCCAAGTAGTTCTTAGGTGAATATACTATCGGGGATATGTTGACTTGGAACGTGAAGCTACATATTTTTGGGCTCTTATCAGCTATTCTGTCCATCATATATTATGTGAGTTAGTGTGAATATGGAGATTTAGGAAGGGAAGTGTTAAACGGGCCACTAAGACCAAATTTTAATGAGGTATGTGTAGATTTTTTGAGATTGACTGAGGAAAATTGTAATTTCTGAGTACGACATCAAATTTAGGACAATATAGTCCAAAGTATAGATACTTTCTAGTTAGTATAATTTCTGTGGGTTGGCATTCTTTACCATTTATGTAGAAATGACAATTCTCTTGGGACTGTTCAATTAGGATGTAGATCTGTAAAAGGAACTGGGAAGTAGGGAGCAGCATGGACGTTTAACCCCGAGATGTAAATCCAAATTGGCTAAAGAACTTAGACAATAACGAGCATAAACTCATAGAGTCATAGTCACCAAAAGTTGCCTCTTTGCTGGTTTGTGGCTGTTTCCCATAGATATATTTTTAATTAGCAGATTATCTAGATATTATAGGGTATCATCTTTTACAGGTAGCTATGAATATTAGGGAGCTAATTACCCATGAAATTGGATATCATATCATACTGTATTTGAGAAGTGAAGTTTACTTTGTATGAGAATTCTAACTGAATCTCCTCTGTCCACAACTTTGTACTTTTTGCCTTAAAATGACTAATAGCATTACTCTATGATTCGTGCAGGCTGCACCGGATGCAGTCTTTAGCACTGCTGTGACGTCCTTGAAACCTGAGGATGCATTTGATCCAAATCGTGTAAAATGTGTGGTTGACAATCGTGGTTATGCAATATATTTTTCACGAGGGCTTATCCCTTATAACAAGTTAGTCCCCTTTTCGCTTAAAAAGCCTGTTGCAATGGCTGGTTATATCTTCCGTTATAGAACCTAATCAGCTTTTCCATACATTCAGGTCAGGCAAGGTTAATCCTCAGTTTCCTTACTTGCTGCACCTCGGGATCCAGGTATCTAGTAGTACAATTTTAGTTCACCTATCAACTAGTTTTTCTGGGTAACTTTATATGATCAAAATGATACAGTGTCTTTTATTTCATTCTAGAGCTATGATACAAAGTTCCTGAAAATATATCCAGAGCTGACGCCAACACCATTGCAACTAGAAGAAGATCTTGAACAGCTAAAGGTCCTTGAGAATGGATACAAAATGAAGGTAACATTCTCTCTTCAATTTGCACATCCCTATGTTGAGTATCTGTTTAAATGACGGGGAAATGTATTTCTAGATGAAACTATAGTTAACCAAACAAAACAAAAGAAGAAACATTGGTAGAAAGGTTGATAAGCATTTCAAATATGCGGAAAATTTTGCAGCCTTTTTATCTATTAATTTATTCTTTACATTCTGCCTGTTTGCTTTTCCTCTTGTGTTTTTTCTGTAAGAAAGTGGTTATATAACTGCATGGCTCTTTTTTTTTGCTGCAGGTTATTAAAGTTGACCATGAGACCCACGGTGTTGACACCCCGGAAGATGTAGAGAAGATAGAGCGGTTCATGCGTGAAAGAAACTTGGCTTAGAGCAAAGATAGTTATTTTTTTGATAGCTTATGCGACTCCTAGAGCTATAAAGGTGGAGTTCTTTGGTTTCCATTTGCACTTTGAATTAACACGTCATTTGTCTTCCAGAGTTATTTTTGTAAAGAAAAAGAAATAGGAACTTACTGTATCAATCCTGCAAATAGTTCATATTTAGTGTTCTGTGATGTGTATGTTTCACGTAGGTATTCATTGCTGTGCTAAGGTTGTGTATTCTTATTCTTTAATTGGTGGAAGTTAGATTTCGTCGACAGACAACCCTCTCTATGTATGCCCATAGTTAAGGTTGAGGGCTGTTACTGGAAGCTATTTTGAGATAATATTTGCCGGGATTGTTTATTGTTGTATCTTCCATGAGTTTGAACAACATTTTCTGCTTTGTTTTGTTATTGGAAATACTTGAATACGTTTGAGCTTATTTTTGCGTTGTGTGCACAATATTATGCAAATAAAAGTAATACAAGACAGACAACTTTTTGGTAGATGAGTGTGCTGATAATGCTTCAGATATCATGATCTGTGGGGGTGAAAGAAGTAGAATGCAGTGGATGTGTGACTTTTGTGTGCATTCTGAGAAAATATACTAGTTTGTATGATGAAGAGGAGTCTTATATAACTGGTAAAGTTGCCATGTGACCAGGAGGTCACGGGTTCAAGCAGTATAAACAGCCTCCTGAAGAAATGTAAGGTAAGATTGCGTATAATAGACTTTTGTGGTCTATCCCTTTCTCGGATCTCGCATAACGGGAGCTTAGTGCATTGTGCTGCCCTTACTTTTCTGCTAACTCTCAAATAAATCTCCAAAAAGCATTAGACCGTTTGTAATGGCTCGTCCTTAGTACCTTTGAACGAACTGAAAACCATTTGGCTCAATTTATGTACTCAATAATTTTTGCTTTTCGAGATTCAAATTTTTTAATTTTGACTATATATTTGAATATAGAATCTTTAAACTTTTTTTTTAAATAAAATTTATATATTTTAAAACTACATAAAAAAGTATTATTATAAGTCATAATATTTTATAATTTAAAATACTTAAAAGACATAAAAGTTTATGATCAGAGAATAATTCATTTGATAGCGCAATGCATTTTCAGATATGCATTATTTGAAATCAATTGAGAGAAGTGTGAATAATTAGTAACCGAATAAGATCACATGTCTGTTAAAGATTTATGCCTATAATAATTTTGGTAATATGACAAGCAAGAACAGAAAGATAATTTCTCGAAAAATATTCTGCCCACGAAAATATAATTTTTGGAAGTATATATAAAAAAGTCACGTGCGAATCACGTGGAGTCCTGATCCTAACGAACGGATATTCGTATCATATATGAAATCTCACAAAAACAATACAAACTCCACTGAACCACAGACCTCACTCTCACTAACATTTTCTCTGTAAAAAAATTTAATTAAAATCAGTACTCTCTCTCTTACACATCGCCGTTTCTCTCTCTACTATTTCAATGGCTGGTGTGTTGGAAACCATCGCAGTTCCACGCGCCTCCGCTTTCTCATCGGCGCGTTTGGCTCCTATAGCGAATTCTTCTTCGTCCTCCGGCCGTCGCTCCTCCGTTAATTTTTCTCAGTTCAGAGGACTTAAGTTCCAACCGGTCCGGTCGCCGGTCTCCCTCAGCTCACAGTCAAAATCCGTTCGCCGTGGTGGACGAGTCGTCTGTGAGGCGCAGGAAACAGCTGTTCAAGGTGTTTCTACTCTTCTTTCCCGTCAAATTCACTACTTAATGATGGATGATTGTTTTTAATTGTGATTCTTTTGGCCTAGAACAACGTATCTTGTTTCTTCTGTGATATTCAGGGGCGGCTCAATAAAATTGATGCCGGAATCTATTCAATAAAATTTGTATATATTGTTATTGCTTAAATTTTCAGTGTAATGTTATTCGGGTCATTTTGCACACACCTGGCCCATTCACTGGCTGTTCAAGCAACTCTACTTACTAAGAACTTGAGTAATGTATTAAGAAATATTCAAGGTTAAAACATAATACTATTATAGTAAAATTTTGAATCTCTGTGTAAACTAGTTCCAGGCCATTTAAAACTGCATTATTGAAGGGTAAATCTGTCGTTTGAGGAACAGAAGTTGAGACAAGCTAGCAATATTTTTGTTCCAACACATCTGTTCAATATTTAAGTGATGTACGCATCACGTTCTAACTAGACTGAGAGCTTCTGCTGTACTGCTAATCAGATATCATTGGAATTCCTTGCATTTCTTTTCTAAAGATAAATTTATTTGGTAATATGTATCTGAATAAATTTGGCTTTTCTTCTGGTTTACTTGTGCATTTTCTGGAGGTTGGTTACTTGGTTTTGCTATTTACTTGTGTCATGATTCTCGTGACTAGCAACTTTGTCGTCTTCACTTCTCCCCCTCCCCACCTATACAGTCCCTGTCCAAGCTCTTTTTCCCCGTCTTCCAGAACCAACCTCACAGCTGCAACTTAGATTCTTAGCGTTGAACCTATTGTATTTTCAACATTATGGAATCTACTATTTGTTGCACTTTTTGTAGGTTTTTACACATAAATTTATGCTCCACAATAACTGGGTTCAGATGAACCCGATGTCACCACTCTAGATCCACCTCTGCCAAGTTGAATGTCAAAGACATCTAAGGGGCTATATGTAATATTTTGCCTGGAAATTTGCTACTTACTAACCTTCTTAGAATTCATTTATACTCATTAGCTTGGCGATTCATGATGACATATGCTTTGGAACAACATAGAAGCTTGTACTGTCTCAAGCTTCTGTATCAACTTTCAGACTCCTATGAGTACTTTGCCTATTGAGTAAAAGCATCTATGCAATATGTTATGCAAGTTACTTTGACCTTGTGTTCAGATGTCGGAAATCTGTGCAGTGGACTTTGCGCTGGCTTCGTTCTTCAGTAAAGTGGGAAGCATTGCTTATGCTTTTGTGTGACTATAGGCATTGCACTAGTATATAGAATAATCCTTAGTTGAATGAATGAGATCAGATGTTGTAAATTTTCTCTTTGGCCTAACTTAATAGGATGTTAAGATATTCAATGCATCGGCTATCTCCGGTAGTAAATTTCATATTGTTTCTCAGTTTTAGTTGCTCTGATAAGCATTGCTTCTGCCTCACTCCCATCATTTATCAGTTTTTTTTCTTGTCTGACATGGTTCATGGAAAATGCAGTGCCTGCTGTTACCGACAAAACATGGAAATCACTTGTAATTGAGTCCGATTTACCTGTCTTGGTCGAATTTTGGGCTCCCTGGTGTGGTCCATGCCGAATGATTCACCCCGTCATTGGTGAACTATCACAGGAATACGCTGGCAAGTTCAAGTTCTTCCAGCTGAATACAGATGAAAGCCCCTCAACAGCAAGCGAATATGGAATCCGAAGTATTCCAACTGTCATGATTTTCAAGGGCGGAGAGAAGAAAGATGCAGTCATTGGCGCAGTTCCGAAAACGACATTGACCACCAGCATAGAGAAGTTCTTGTAAAATGATGCAATGCAAATATAAATTATGGGAATTTAGCTGTTTCTCTTCTTTATATATTCTCTCTTTGCCTTCAACACAGGTAGAGTAATATGCTTAATAAACCTGAAATTCTTCTGTATAGATTGAGGAGCTATGTTTCCTCTCCTCTCACTTTTGCATTACATTAGTAACTGAAATTCACTGGTATTCTGTGCTACACTTTCCCTTAGAAGGATCCTTGTGTTTGTTATTATTGCAGAACACGGCATCAGGTATGCTTCTAACTAAAAACTTCTACATGTAATTTTTGGGATCTGTTGTATCTATCAATGGCCGTTGTTGTTGATATTTCTATTGTTTCTCTTCATCTTTCTTGAGCTGAAGGTCTAGCGGAAACAACTTCTCTACCTTCCCAGGGTAGGGGTAAGGTCGCATACATACTACCCTCCCCATACTCGTGGGATTCCACTGGGTTTGTTATTATTGTTGTTGTATCTAATCATTGTTGAGTTTTATGCAAAGTGAAAATTTAGGATTTAAATTTGATGGGTTCAACCTTGAAGGTTTCTAGCTTAACTTATTCTACTTTTGAAATTATGAATTTAAATTTAATATATGTTAAATTTTTAGTAATCATCAAATATATTTAAATTTTGTGTCGAAAGTATATTGGTTTTTATGCATAGTGCATAAATACAAACAACAGACTAGAGCACCAAATTCCACTTATGCTATTTTCACCATTTTATTTAACATTACATCTAATTTTCAAACTTATCGAAAAGCGACCTACTGTTTGGCCGCCGGATCGAAAAGCAACTACAGTTAGGCTTCTTTTTTCTAAATTTTTTTACATAACTAGAAATTACATACAACTTCTTACAATTAAAACATTGTTAGAAAATGGAAAAGCTGTGGTCAACGAAAAAGATGTTCATTCACCTAATTGTAATAATGTCATGTAAAGTGAGTAAAACAGATGGATAATTAATTCTGATTATAGATTTTGATCAAATATTTTAAATTTTTTATACACTACTTAGGACAAATTACGTGAATAAATATTTCTATAATTAAAGATTTTATTTCTTTGAAAGATCTCTAAATATATTTCTATTCCTTTGGACAAAAGTTCTTCATCTTGTATAAAGTTTAAGATTTGAAGAATAAGTATTAAAGTGTAAGTTTTTCATTCTCCAATTCGAAAATGATTGAAAATCTATGTAGATGGAAAAAATTAGCTTTTTCTAATTTTTAATTAGTAAAATATACCTTCTGAAATTTTAATTTTTTTTGTATTTTATAAACAACAACAAACCCAGTTTGATCCCAATATGTGGGGTCTGGGGAGGGTAGTCTGTACGCAGACCTTACCCCTACCTAATGCAGGTATAAAAGCTGTTTCCAATAGACCCTCAGCTCAGGAAGGGCAAGAAGAAGAGGGAAGCAAGCAAGGAAGAAAGATGGAAGAGAAAAAATATAATTTTTTTTGTATTTTATAATAATACAACAACAACAACCCAGTAAAATCCCATTCAGTGGGTTATGGGGAGGGTAAAGCATACGCAGACCTTACCCCAACCCCGGAGGGGGTGGAGAGGCTGTTTTCGGGAGACCCTCGGCTCTGAGACAATAGATATGTGACAACAAAACCCGAAAAAATAATATCAGCAACGTGAGAGACATCAAATAGATGGAAAAGCAGTACCACAAATATTATACAAAAGTCTGACCATGTCCTCGAAAATCTGGAGTCGCGTCATGTCCTGTCTGATCACCTCGACACAATACTTCTTAGGCCGCCCTCTACCTCTTCTCGTACCTGCCAAAGCCAACCGCTCACACCTCCTAACCGGGGGCATCTAGGCTTCTTCTCTGCACGTGTCCGAACCATCTAAGTCGCGCTTCCCGCATCTTGTTGTCCACCGGAGCCACGCCCACCCTCTCCCGAATATCTTCATTCCTAATTTTATCCAGCCTAGTGTGCCCACACATCCATCTCAACATCCTCATTTCTGCAACTTTCATTTTCTGGATATGTGATTTCTTGACTCAGCCCCATACAACATGACCGGTCTAACCACCGCTCTATAGAACTTACCTTTGAGTTTCGGTGGCACATTCTCGCCACATAATAAAAATTATATTTTTGGATAATTTTGTATATAATAGTCAAATGATATTTACACGTCAATTATTACTTCTCTAATTTTTTTTTTTTGAAAAAAGTGTATTCTCCATAAAAAGGACAAGATCCAAGCGCGTGTAGCATAAGGCCACGTGTAACTCCAAGAGAAAAAACCGCCCACACGCGCCTCCCTCTTCACGTGTCAACCCATATTTCTCTCCCATTTGCGGTCGAGAAAAACATTTTACTGTTTTTAAATAATAAATACTAACCCCAAATAATTTACACCCCATTCGTTGCTACATTTGCTCTCCTTATCTTCCTTCATAACTTCATTTCTCCTCCAAAATCACTTCCGGCGACACTTTTTTTTTGGGATTCGCCGTTGATAATCTCCTCGTCCACGCGATTCAGTCGCCGTTCATACTCTTCCGTTATCCCACGCGCCGGTACATTATTCGCATTGTATTCTGTTAATGTTCTGTCTGTCTCGTGGTTTACTTAATTTTGTTTTCTGTTAATCTTTTGCTTCATACTGAGGCGAAGCTATAATTTTAACCTTATGAGTTTTAGATTTTAGAACGACAACTTCACGTGCTAATAACTAGGTTTTACGTTTAATATTTGTTCGTATTTAATGAATTTTTTAACACAAATAATGTATTTGAGCAAAAGTTACTGGGTTCGTTTGATCCTGTATTCAGGCTTCTAGCTCGGCCCCTGACTTCATAGATAATAATAGAGTATAATGCAAATAAAGTTGGTGAGAAACTTGTATATAGTGTGTAGGATAAATGTGGCAATTAGAAAATTTCTTTTGTTGTATAAGAATGTCTAATTTGGCTTAGAGGATAAATTGTTTAATATTGATAAGAAATGGATCCAATAAAGCAAAATGAATATAGAGGATTTATAGTTGAACTCTTGGCTTCAAGATTTGCGTGGTGATTGATCTTGTTTGATGTGTATTTTCATGCTTGAGATCGTTTATAGGCGTTTTTGTTTTAGTGTCCAGGGGATATGGTGTCATCAATTGATTACAGTATTAACAAGGAAGTTAATACAAATTATTTAGCATTGGAACGGAATGGATCTGAATAAAGCTAAAGGGATATAAAGGAATGTTTGGGATTACGCTGGATATGTTGTTGTTGTTGCTGATGTAAGTCGTGTCAAGCTTGAGATTTGTTGCTGATGTAAGTCGTGTCAAGCTTGAGATCATTTGTAGGCTTTATTTCAATGGCCAAGGTTAACGCATGCTTAATTGACTAGAGCAATTGCCAATAATTTTAATGCTTTATAAAATAGGTTGTCTTTCTTTTCATTGCCGCGATACAATGTTTCCGACATAAGTTTTTCCCCTCCAAGGAATAGAAAATGTGGAATTGCAGCTTTCCTTCCATTTCGGGATAAATCTTTGTTGACCTATCACTTGTTGAAATTAACATTTCTGATGTTGAAATTTTAGTTAACTTGGCTTTTCTTCACATTTTCCACCTCTTTTTGGACTTCCTTTTCAATCAGTTACACTACCTCCACCACCCCAAAATCCCCATCCTCTGATCCTTTAAAGAAAAAAATTTAACCTTAAAAGAACAAAAATACGATAATGAATCCAAATCAAATGTTGCATAATAGTTTACAAACTTCTGAAGTTTTTGAAGTTCGATTCTTAACATCCCCTTTAATGGGAAAATGTCTGGTGCATTTGAAATAACTTTAAGTCTCATTATTCTATATTTGTTACCATATGCTCCTTTTCATTCATGAAGATCTTAATCGTGGCTCTCTCGTTGTCATTCGCACTTACTTTTTCGTGCTTCTGTTTTAGCATACATTCAGAAAAAATTTCTTAAAATTCTGCGTTGCTGCTATTCTAGTTTCTTGGTGTGCGAGCATACATATTTAGATTATTTGGATTGCCTCTGTGTGTGCAACTTACTGGATTTAAGCCTACTGTCAGATTGCGGTACTTCAAAAAATGAAACATTTCAGTTTCATTCTTGTAGCATAATAGTAAATCTCCACAAATAAATTGTATGTCCTTGGGCATTGTTGGAAATAGTTAAACGAAAAACAGAATTGAGACTCAGGAGTACAGGTGGGGGTTATTATTTAAGTATGAGTGCGAGCGAGAAATGCACATACATTCAAACACATTTCAAAGGAATTTAAAGAAAAAGTAATGAATCCAAGTGGAGCATAGTCTAATGACTAATGTAGTGCTCATCTGATTTGAATTTCTTTCTTGGGGAGCAAATGCCAGCATTTTGTGATTATAAATAGTAGTAGATACTAACTTAATTTTGTACTAATCTGGTTCGAAGTGGACAGGCAAAAAGAAATGTAGCTATGCTGGTAAAGATATATGTTTTCTTTTATATGGTGCCTTTCCTAGTTATTGAAGTATAGCCATATGTTACATAGACTAAATTATGGGGCATGTATCCGATATGGTTGTGTGAGTATCCATTGTACGTGACAGTAGCATAGACCATAGTCGTAGCTCCTGTCGTCATGTATTCTCAAAGTTCAGATGTGTAAAAACCAGCTCTTTATTTTCATGTGGATTTCTTAGATGATTTTCAAAGGAATATCGTCAAGTGATTGATATGTTTGTGATTTTTTATCTTTTTAACAGATTCTATGGATCTAGAACAATCTTTTGGTGAACCTATAATCAGTTTTGGATCTGATGAAGACGTTTCCCTTAAAGCGAGGAACTCAGTTCCGGTTCCAACGGCAAACTCTGGAAATATAATGGGATGTTTCGATTGCAACATTTGTCTCGATTCAGCTCATGATCCTGTAGTCACCCTCTGCGGTCACCTCTACTGCTGGCCTTGCATTTACAAGTGGCTCCAAGTTGAGAACTCAAACCCCGGATCAGAAGAGACACCTAAATGTCCGGTCTGCAAAGCTCACATCTCAAACTCCTCACTGGTACCTCTCTATGGCCGCGGAACATCATCAGCAGAACACCGATCCACTGAGTCTCAAGTTGATGTGGCCATACCTCGCCGTCCCCCAGCCATTTGGACAACCACACAAGTCAATACATCATCGCCAACTTCTCACGTTCATCAACAACTTCATCACACTTCTTTGTATTATCCCCACGCTTTTGGTGGCTTTTCGGCTATAGCTCCATCTAGCGTTGGAGGCACTGCGATGACTAGTTTATTCAGCCCAATGGTTGTGATGTTCGGAGAAATGTTCCTCACGAGGATGTTGGGGGGCTCGGATGCAAGTTCGTTTTCATATCCTTATCCGGGGTCGTATCCCATCCCGGGAGGTGGTAGCTCTAGAATGAGAAGGCAAGAAATGCAGGTGGACAAGTCTCTTAACAGAGTATCCACCTTTCTCTTCTGTTGCTTCATCTTGTGCCTTCTCCTATTCTGATTATAGTATCATATTTCTTCATCACTGTATAGATGTACAAATGTGACTGTGCTTACCAGCAGTCGGGCATGTAGTTGATAGTAAAAAAGAAAAGAAAAAAGAACAGACTTATAGTGATTAAACAGAAAAGGCTCTATACCTTGCAATTTGCAAAGGTTTATTTTATCCTTTCTAGGGCCTTATCCACACAGTTTATATATGCTAATCATCGTTCGAACTTGAGTGTGATATGAAGATATATATCTGCGCGAATTCTTTGAATTATATGAGAAAATTAGCAAAAAATGTGTTGGATACGTATGTATACCTGATACAACAACGTATTTATTACTACGAAGATTCATCATAAATGACTAGTTTTATGTTGTTCAAGATTCTGCAGTCCTCACTATTTACTCATAAAATAAACTTGAAAGTCATGGCGAAACAATGAATATTGGTCACTAGGCTGTTTCCTATTACCTATGAAATTTAGGCCAATTGGTGTCCGTTATTATTTTTGTTATTATTATTATTATTTTTTTAACAAAATCAGCATGTACTTATACACATGAAAAAGTGGATATAATAAAAAATTCGTGTTGCATGACCCCGAAACACTATAAAATGAATCTAAAAGTCATGACAAAACAATGAGCATTGGTCACTAGGCCGATTCCTATACGCCTATAAAATTTCAGGACAATCGGAGTCCGTCAAAAAAATAATTAGCATGTACTAATACACACGGAAAGGTGGATATAATCATAAATTCGTATTGTATGACCTTAAAACGCCAAAAAAAGAATCCGAAAGTCATGATGAAGCTATGAGTATTGGTCATTAGACCGTTCCCTATGGACTTACGAAATTTCAGTCCAATCGGAGTCCATAAAAAAAAATAACTACAAAATCAACATATATTAACCCATAGAAACAGTGGATATAATCACAAATTCATGTTGCGTAACCACGAAACGCCATAAATGAGTCCAAAAGTCATGGCGAAGCGATTGATATTGGTCACTAGGCCATTTCCTGTGGACATAGGAAATTTCAGGCCAATCATAATCCATCAATTTTTTTACTATATAAGCATGTACTACACATAAAAAAGTGGATATAATCATATGTTGCATACAAAAAAATGAATCTAAAAGTCATGGAGAAGCGATATGTATTGGTCACTAGGCCTTTTTTTTATAGATTAACGAAATTTCAAATCAATCGGAGTTCGTCAAAAAATTCTACAAAATCAGCATGTGCTAATACACACAAAAAAACGAATATAATCATAAATTCGTATTGCATGACCTTGAAACGCCATAAAATAAATTCGAAAATCATGGCAAAGTAATGAGTATTAGTCACTAGGCCAATTTCTGCGGACCTACGAAATTTGAGGCTAATCAGAGTCCGTCAATATATATATTTTACAAAATCAACATATACTAATACACATGAAAAAATATATATAATTACAAATTCTGTGTTGCATGACCCAAAAATACTAGAAAATGAACTAGAAAGTCATGGCGAAACAATGAGTATTAGTCACTAGGCTGTTTCTATGGACCAACAAAATTTCAAACCAATCGAAATCTGTTAAAGAAATTCTACAAAATCAGCATATGCACACGAAAAGTGGATATAATAAAAAAAATTATTGCATAACCCCAAAAGTTAAATATCTTAATTTTAGCTGCAAGCTATCGAGTTAGACATAATGAACTTTAGTTTTTTTTTGGTCAAAAGGATACTATATTTATAATACTAAGTTAAGATTGTTCTTACATTGGGCTGTTGAGGAGTTAAGCACATCGTACCAAACAGTGAGTAGTGCAAAGATACATTTACAATATTACAACTTTTAACGTTTCTTTCAAAAATAGTTCCAAGGGTGTCTGCCCATAGTACTTCATTGACAAACATCGGAAGAACTACCAAAAAGTTGATTCCTGCTTCCCTGCCTCTGTTGCCAACTTGTCTGCCACCCTATTTCCCTCTCTGAATGTGTGATTTACTGGTGGATGACCCAACGCTGCTAGGAGAGAGCTGCATTCACAGATCAGGGAATCATATATCATATGACCATTGTTTATGCATTATATTACCTCTGTCGAGTCCACAGTGGCCTCTAAGGGCACTAGATTGTTTGATATTGCCATTTTTAGGCCCTCCAAGAAAGCTGTTAGCTCATAATGGAGGGTATTTGTGCACTTAATTTTCCCCATGTACCCTGTTACATAATCCCCATTGTTGTTTCTAATTATTGCTCCTATTCCCCATGTGGTATCTTTTTGATGGTAACACCATCAATGTTTAGCTTGTAACAACCCTTCCCTGGGGGGCTGTCATTTAATAGAGACAACAGTACTGTGTCTGGGCTCTTTCCCTCCTATTGCTATGTGCATGAATTCTGCAGCCTTGTTAATGGCCACTCTAAAGGGGACATGATCCTTCATATAGTTGAAGCTAGGGGTGTTCATAAAAACCCGAAAAATCGAACCAAACCGAAAACCAAACCAAACCGACCAAAAAAATCGATACTTTTTGGTTTGGTTTGGTTTGGTTTTGACTTTGAATTTTAAAAATCGATCAAATTTGGTTTGGTTTTGATTTTAATCACAAAATAACCGGAAAAACTGAACCAAACCGACTATAGGAGTAACTATTTCAAATTTATTATTATACCTATATATATGTATATTTTTATACAAAGTTTCAAATTTTTTATGGTGAATGTTAATCGTTTGCACTTTTAGTACAGTTCTTTACCTTTACATTCTATTTTGATTAGTAATTTTCTTTTGTTAAGTGTAAGAATCCATTTCATGTTAAAAAAATATTTTTTTAATTGAGTCCTTAAATTATTCATCACTATTTGATTCAATTATCATCATTATATCTTAGTAAATAATCGATTTTTCAAAGGGCAATTGATTTGATAGTGTTACATTGAAAATGTAGTCGCCGGAATATGTGTTTGGTAGTGTATGTCTTATATTTAAGAAAAAATCGGTAAATAACCGACAAAACCCAACATAAACCGAATCGAGATAAAACCGACTTAATTGGTTTGGTTTGGTTCTAATATTTGACAAATCGACTTACTTGGTTTGGTTTCTTTTTAGGAAAAAACCGATCCAAACCGAACCATGAACACCCCTAGTTGAAGCTGTTAATGTTCATGGTTATCCAAATTTGCCAAGGCAGAAAGGGATTAAGTGCCCCCATTTGAGTATGTCATTAAAGGGTTGGTGCTTTACCTTGTTAAGAGTGTGCACCCAGTTTGTTTGGCTAATTATAAGGTTTAGGATGCAGAGGTTAGAATGGCATTGCTCAGCTAACTTCTGGAAACATTGGTTAGCATTGCCACATCTGGAGAGTATGTGTTCAATAGTTTCTTCTTCCTTGTTACAGAAGAAGCACATGGGGTTAAGATTCATACCCATCGAGTGAATTTATTGAGTTGTAGGGAGCCTAGCATGGGTTACTAACCAAAGAAAGTATTTTATCTTGTTTGGAAGTTTTTGGCCCCAACACCAGTTGAAGTATTTCCCAGAGTTATGATTCTGATGATTATTCAGACTTCTAATGCGGGTATATGCAATTTTTATTGAGAAAAGGCCACTATCAATTTACCATCCTATCCAGATTCCCAGAATTAGGATTAATAAAGATAGAATTGATAATAATAACTACCTTCTCAGGAAGGTCAAAGGAGATATTACTAATGTCCCAATGACCTTCATTGTAGCATGAGCCTACATTCAAACTCTCCTCTCCCATTTTGAGTGGACCATTGATAATGCTCCTAAGAGTCTCCATACCAGGGATCCATCTGTCACTATAAAGGTTAATTCTATCCCCCTTATGTACTACCCACCTAGTAGCCTTACTACAAATATACCAACCATTTTTGATATTTTGCCAAGTCCTAGAGGCAATGTGCCTAGAAGGGTTCCTACTAGTACAGTGCTTGTGGAACAGAACCCCGGCTCAGAGGGCATTGGTATTGTTGTACATCCTTCAGGCCAGGCCAGTGTGGGTGGCAATGTTTCTGTTTTCAGCTGTTTGAACTCCCAAACCACCCTCATCCCGAGGCTTTGTCATAGTTTTCCATCCAACTAGGTGCATTTTCCTTTTAGCTGCAATGATACCCCGAATGATATTCCTCTGAATTATGTTAATTTGGTTGGACACCTGAGCTGGGAGCTTAATGTATTGCATGACATGGCTAGAGATGCACCCAAGAGAGGATTTAGCTAGTATAGTTCTCCCAGCCATATTCAGGAAATGGGTTTTCCAGCCTGCCAGCTTAGACTGCATACTATCAATGATAAACTGATAGTCTCTATTGGTGGGTCTTTTGTGGAAGACGGGAAAGGCTATGTACTTACCAAAAGAGAGACTGGGTTTAATGGTCAATATCCTGGCTAGTCTAACTTCCTCTTGCTGGCAGTTTGTGGAGAAGATAACTTTGGACATGATATTATTTACCTTTTGGCTAGACTTACATTTATGCTCCCAGAGAGTTTCTATTATGGTATTGCAGTTCTTGGTGTATGCTCTAGCAAAGAGAGTGAGGTCATCTGTAAAGAAGAGATGGGAGATTTTTAGCCCTGTTTGACTGAAATTGGTTGGGGAACCAATTCCCATTATGCATTTTTGCATCAATGCTTCCGGGTAGTCTCTCCATAAAAAATGATGAAGATGTAGGAAGATAGAGTCTCCTTGTCTGATGCCCCTACTAGGCTTAAAATACTCAGTCCTGCTCCTATTGACAAGCACAAAGATAGAACTGGTGAAAATGGAGGACATAATCAGCTTTGTGGTGTTGCTAGGGAAACCAAAGAAAAGCAGTGTGTCCCTGATGAAGGACAATTCTAACCTATCAAATGCCTTCTCCAGGTCAATCTTTAGGATCTTGTTGGCATTTCTGCCTTTTATTTTCTTAAAGTGACTAATGTATTCTTGCACAATAATAGCATTATCACAGGCCCTCCTGTTAGACAGGAAGCTAGCTTGGCTAGGGCTTATGATAGAGGGAAGTATAGGCTTAACTCTGTTAACAATGATTTTAGTGATCAATTTGTACATTGTATATAGGCCAATAGGTTTGAAGTTCTTCAGCACAATAGCATTTGCACATTTAGAGATTAGGCACATATGGGTAGTGTTAACCTCAAGGTTCATTTCAAGGGTGTGGAAGACCTGCTTACAAAAGCATGTTTTCTTACCCTCAAGGATATTCCAGTACTTTTGGTAGAATATTGGGTGTAGGGCATCAAGCCCAAGGACTTTGGAAGGTTTGAATGAGAATAAAACAATCTTTATTTCACTATTCCTTAGGGGAGCACTAAAAATGTTCTGTTCCCTATGTGAAAGGGTGTGAGAGTCATAAACGGTAGTATCCCTACCCTTGGTAGAAGATTGATGGTTAGTGTTGAATATGAATGAGTAGAACTGGAATATGATATCTTCAATTCCCTTATGGTCATCTATCCAATCCCCTGCCTCATTTTGGAGTCCCAGAAACATGTTCCTTCTTCTCATGTTGGGAGCGGGGGTGTGCAAGAACTTTGTGTTAGCATCTCCCTCCATAAGCAGTTTATCCTAGACTTAGTTTTTCAGAATTCCTCTTCACTTCTCAGAATAGGTGAATAGTCTTCTAGAAGTTGGCACTCTAGATGCTAAAAGTAAGGGCTGAAGGGATAGACATTGGATTTTTGGAGACCTCCAAGCCTAGCTAGTAGATGTTTCTTTTTATGGAAGATGTTACCAAAAACTATCTTATACCAAGTAGTAACTTGGTCTTGGAATTTGGTAGTTCCCTCAAGTAGGTTACACTTACCCTCATAGGCCTGGTGCACCACACTGGTGAGGGAGGGATGGCTGCACCATATGGGCTCAAATCTAAATGGTTTAAAGAGACTGCTGGGCCTGAACCAAAGATTTATAAGCATAGGGCAAGTGATTAGAGTGAGTTCTAGGAAGGGGGCTAATTGTACTAGAAGGGAATTTTTGGATCCAATCCTCATTAATAAATCACCTGTCTAGTATTTCCAGGATTAAGTGACTCCTATTTCTATATTTCATGTTAGTTCAGGTAAATTTGCTACCTTTGAAACCAAGATCAATCAGCTTACATTGATTTATGCATTGCCAGAAGAGATTAGCCCTAGGAGCAAAGATGTAATCCCCCCATACTTGTCTCTAGCTCTCAGGACTTCATTGAAGTCCTCCCCCTACTAGCCAACTCCCCTGTTAGGTATCATGGATAGTTCTGAGCTTCTGTCAGTGGTTTCTCCTAAGTGCATAAGTGTTGCTAGCATAAACAACAATGAAAAGCCAAGAGTTGGAAGAGGGGATTACCTTGACTATGACATTAATGCCATGAGATGTGGCAGAGACTTCATCAATTTTGAGTAGATCATCTTTCCACATGATGACTATGTCCCCAAATAGGCCAATAGCTGGGCTTTGGATTTTCCCAGAGAATCCCAGTTCATGAATCCGGTTCTTATGCTCAGTCATCCTAGTTTCTAGGAGGACTAGCATTGCAGGCTTGTGCATTTTGACCATCTCAGCGTAATGCCTCCTAAACTCACTACTATTGGCACCCCTATCATTCCAAATGATGAAATTCATTAACAACTTGGAGTGTGGTGGGGACTTCCTTTTCAGGCATTTCGCCTTCCCTTTCACAGGATTGGCCTCCAAGTTCACTTGTACAGAGATGACCTGTTTGTCTTCCTGTATCAGAACTGGGCTTAGTCTTACAGCTAAGTCTCCTGAGTTTGGATTTGAGGCTAACCTTAGGCTCATCCCGCACAGTTTCATGCTCTATGCGATAAGCATTTCTCACCCAGGCCCTCTAAACTCTATTAACTCCTCTTGTTGTAGGAGATTGCCTTTGTTTTGGCACTCCCAGCTTTACAATCAGTGCCTCTAGCTCTGTGTTGGAGGCTTGGAGGTGCTCGTGGACTTTTTCTGATCCTGCCATCAGGGTTTCCCTTTATGGTGGGGTCGTGGTCCATGCTGCTCCATTGGGAGAATAATGGGCTTACAATCTCCTTCCCTGGTGTTACTAGGGGGAAGAAAAGTAGGGAGTTGCTGATCTGATCCATCAGGGCACTCAATTGGTTTGGTGTCATTGTTTGTTGGCTGGGTGTTACCTAGGCTTGTACCAAGGTTGCTAGTCACAGTTGATGCCCATAGTTCAACATTGCATAATTGAAGCATGCAGTGACTATCTTGGCTAAGTAATGAGGGTTCTGGATTACGACAGTGATTAGCAAAGACCCTATGAGAGGGTCGGTGGAAAGGTTGCTCTCTACAATGCCATTTTCATCCAAGAAGTGGGAAGGTGGTCTGGTGGTAGTGGGGCTGTTATTACCATTAGAGGCAACGATTCCCTTTCGAGGTTCTGGGTCGTGGGGAAGTTTGCATGTTGTTCTGATTTAGTTTTGAAGATTAGCCAGATTGACTCCGGAGAAGCAATAACTTATTTGTAAGTGGGCGAGTAATTCAAATGAAAATAACAGAAAAGACTTTCATTTGTTAACTATCGGTTTGTGTGATTTTGGAAGTCTTTTATGAGTAGAAAAGACTTTCATTTACTTTCCCCTTGAAAAAACAATCACAGACACATGACTAGTTGTCCAATAACAAAAATACAAAACTATTTAATTACATTATTTGCGAATACATACAACACGCAATCTATTCCATTGGGTGTTCTTAAAATAATTTTGAAACATTACTAAAAATATGACAAATATTTCTTTAGTACGATATATTTTAAGAAAGAGTCAAATATAAAGACTACTTACTTTTCTAAGAATTCATTTAATCTACTTACAGTTTAAACTTTACGTGAAATTTATCAATCAAACTAACTTTACAACACACTTTAATACTTATTTTATTTGTGTATCATTAATGAAACCAACTTTTCAACACTACTTTATTAAGCATTTTAATATGACAGTGTCTATTTTTGGTCAAAGATGGCGTTTTAAGTTATTTTAGAAAATAAAATTGGACAATTGGCGTTCATCTATTGAGGGGCCACAAACTTTTTTTTTGGTTTTCCACCCGGTGTTCGGTACCCGCATTGGAGCCCGACTATATCCGGATTCGCGTCGCATAGGCCCTATTCGAGGAGAAGCGCTCCCTACCAAGAATTTTTCCATACCCAGGACTCGAACTTGAAATCTCTGGTTAAGGGGAGGGGCCACAAACTTATTTTCATATAGGAGTACTTTTTTATTCCTTTTCGATAACAACAAATAATGTCACTTTCATTTAGAGTTGAATTTTAGTGTTTTCAATTATTAATCAATCTAATTATTAAAAAAACAATTTGTGGTACATAAAATCTTTAGCCCCATTATTATCCAGTATGATAAATATTATAAAAACAGTATGCCGACTTTATTTAATTAAATAAAGCACTTCCCCGTTTTATTTTATGTGATATTCGGATAACATAAATTCTAAAATGCCAGCTTGATTTAAATGTTTAATAACACTAAAGTTGCTTTCACAGATTACGTATACGCCAAACAGCCATGCATCAGCCTTATATATATATATATATATATATATATATATATATATATATATATATATATATGTGCTCCACGAACCACTTTATTTACTTATTAATTAATTGTAACTGACTTTATTAAAACATAAAACAGTCCGGTATATTAAGTTCCCGTTATGCGCTGAGTTCGGGGACCGCTACAAAAGTGATTAGTACAGGAAAATGTTTTTAAAGTAAATGACATGAACAAGCAGCTCCATATTAATTTCACTAATACACAGAATCATCAGCATTTACTTTATTGCTTACTACTTTTTAATTAATACTAATTTAAGCACAACATTACTTCTTCAGTCCTTTGTAATCAATAGGAAGAGAAATTGGCCATGCAGGAAGCATGAACAAGAATGCTGATGACCAACAAGGCAATAATCTTTGAATCATAACTGGAACATCATCTGGATCACCAAGGCAGAGTCGACTGAACGGTGAAGCCGGTACAGTACCGGCTTTAGGCCACGAATTTTGTTGAGCCGCTGTTACAGCAACGACATCCAACTTCAATGTCTTCATGTTATATGAAACAACAGCATCCCCGAAACCAAGGTATAAGATGTTGGCATCAAGCGGATGGAAGGCGATTGGAGTAGGAATGAGCCCAGTTAACGCTTTGCTCATTGAAATATCATCAAACACGATGTCACGGATCTTCACCCTGTGTTGCAGACTCCAATTTGAAGAGTCATAATCGTCAAGAACCCAAACAGAAAAGCCTGAAAATCCAAAGGGATATGAGGGAACAAGAGACACCTCGATATACCTCAAGCGACCCTGATGAACATCACACAAAGTAGGACTTCCATTATTTCTAGCATCATTACATTGCTTATCAATATCATCATGAAGTTCAATTACGCGACATTGATTCAAGTCATTGGACGGATCGAACGCCATAATACCAAGGCGACGATCAATCCAATGTAGGTTCCCATTCAAAGAAACAGGCCTCCTGAGGGACACAACTTCAATTGGTACATCATTATGAAAAACAATACTTCTCCAACTTCCAGTCTCAGACAAGAATATCTCAAACTTGAGTATATACGACTCGCCAAACTGACAATCAAATCTCACCACTTTAAAACTTCTCAGAGACCCCCCTTCAGATTCCGTTATAAAACCAGTACTAACACGCTCAAAACTCATCGAAGGTGGAGGAAGCGCAATACAATCCCCTGTAATAGCATTGTAAATGCGATAATCACTTCCACCTCGATCATACAAAACTAGCCCATCACTGACTGCTACAATAGCATATCTTTCATCTTCAGGACAACCAACATAAGGAAAATGAATAGTACAGAATCTCGGATGTAACCGATTATCAGACAACAAATCAGGCAAGTATGACTGAGCAAAATAGTTAACACCATTATTAACACTCAAAGTGTTAGCAAGAATGGTCCAAATAGGTGTTTGTTGGGGCAACAAAGAAGCTCTAGAAATATAAAGAGATACAAAAGAAGGTGCAGAAATTAAAGAAAGCCATTGTTTTGAAACACATTTGTACCTAAAAACACATTTTACAGGCAATCTTAAGAAAATTTCTTCCAAGAACCAATTAGGAAGGTATTCATTCTTGAAAAAAATCTTTAATTTAGGTTTTGTAAATTTCCCTTCAATGGGGTTGTCAAATTTTTCTCCCTTTATGTTATGAACATAAAGTTCCATTTTTTTAAAGCTTAAATTTGGAGAATAAAGAATTGAGTAGACAAATCTTGAGGGAGTCAAGAAATAAAGAAGAAATGAGCTTAGATTTAGAGGACTTAAGATTTTACATATTTATAGCTTGAGAATGTATGTAAATATGGCTTAAAGTCAAGCAGACTAAAAATGACTAGCAAAATTCATAAGACAGATTTTCTCACCTCGTGGATTCGCCCATTCCTGCAATTTGATACTGACTCCATTTTCTTAGTCTTTTCTGGTATACTGGTATACCATTTTTTTAATAACAACCAAATAAAAATACTACATAAAAAAATAGAGAGTAGTTATAAAAAAAATAAATGGAGTGTATATTGGGTAATGAACTCTTGATTATTTAAAAAAAAAAACACTTTTTGATTTGGTGATGGAACGGATTTTTTATGTTTTATTTTTAAAGAAAGATCTGGTCTCCAAAATTTATTGGGGATTGGCAGGGGATGGCCGCGCCGTAAGCGGCTGATCTTTTCTTAGCCAATTTTTTTAAAGTTGGCAGTATTTGAAAAAGGGAAAAGGCCAAATATACCTCTTTACTTTCGGATATTGTCCACATTTAATCTGAGTCCGAACCTAAATGTCAATATTTTGGACTCAAAATACCGTTTACTGTATTAAAAAAATAGATACTTTTCTATATATAACGCGGTATTATACCGCGCTATAGTTTAACAGTGTTTCTGCCGTTAAAGTATAATGCGGTATAATAACGCGTTATATATAGTGCAGTATAATACCGCGTTATATATAGCGCTATATTATAACGCGCTATACCTGTTTTTGGGCCCAACAATTAGTCTCCTGCATTTAACTGACATAACTGTAATTCAAATATATATAGCGCGATATTATACCGTGCTATACATGTTTGTGGGCCCACCAATAACTCTCCTGCGATTAACTGACATAACAATAATTCAAATGGGTATAGCGCGGTGTAATACCTCGCTATACATCAAAAAATTCAGCACCCTAGGCTTGACATTGCCTTATTTAAAGGAGTTAGGATTTTATGAAAATCCATTCAAAAAATATTCTAACTTCCGTTCAAACTTTTCTTCTTGTCATCAAACATTTTTTATAATGTCTGAAGAGCCAAAAATAAGGGTTTCATTGTATTGGGGGGGGTGAGGTTGTGCTGGAGAAAGGGAGGAATGCAGTTGTAATAGAGAATAACTCTGTGAGGTATAGTTCATCTCCATAGTATCATGTTAAATTGCCGCTTACAATGGAGTACGATAAATTGGTATCATTGTTACGTAAAAAAATGAGTGTGAGGAAACGTTCGGTGAACCTTAAAGTAACCGGTAGATTTCCGTATTTTGTGACTCCACAAGGGTTTGCTTATTATTCTAAGTTTAACATCGAAGATGATGAAACTCTTAGAGATTTTTTGTGGATTCGCGATGAATACAGGAAATTTATTGTAATAAAATTATTGAAAATGTACGTCAAGGCTGAAGACGTTAGCAATAATGAGATTGCGCAAAGCAGGGATAAGCCCCAATCATCGGGTGGTTATTCTGGAGCAATTTTAACCCAACATGTTCCAACTGAAAGAGTTTGGCCGGATCTTAACTTATCTCTGCGGGCGAACGAGGAGTGAGGAAATAATTTCTCTCCTACTTTACATAATCCACAAGACGACTGGTAAACTTCAATTTTCCTTTCTATTACGATGTTTATTTTTTGTTGAATTGAATTTGTATTAACACTCATATTTTTCACAGGGGATACCATCCAGATATGAATTTTACAAGTTATGACCCCACGCCCAGTTGGAATATGCGTAGTTCTGGCGTGTTGGATCACGGTGGTCCATCCGGGAGTCATCACCAACAGGAAAATGTGCATCATAGAATGTCAACGCAGTACGACTTGTAAGTGAAGTGATATAGCTATATGTAAAATATTTATCAATTTGAGTAGCTTATCATTTTGTTCTTTTTCTGCAGTGAAAACGAGCAACTTGATGGTCCTAACCTCAATCAGTTGCCCGTAGACGACGTATTTACTCGTGATCTGACAGATGCGCAGAGTCGGGAAGATAATAGTGATTATGACAACAATGCCGATGAGTCTAGAGATGGAACATCCTTCTCCGACGAGGGTGATGATGAGGAGGAAGTGAATGTTGAACCTGAGCCGACGAGGGATCATGTTCCCCCACCTCCCGTTAGACCAAGAGTGTACGAGTTCCACGTGCCGTTTCATGAGCGGAATATTCCCTACCTTGATAATTTGCCAAGTATGCCGGATGTGGATGTCCTCACAAGGGATGCTGACGAATTTCGGTCAGCAACGTAGGATGAGTCTAGACCAACGGTGCTGGAAAATGGTATGTATTTTCCCGATAAAGCTCGCTTAACCAGGGCTGTAAAAATATACAACGTAAGAGAGTGTCGTGAGATGACGGTAAAAGAGTCAACTCCGGAGGTATACAAGGCTGTATGCCATAGACAGTTTATGGGTTCTAACTGGATGTTGCGTGCGATCAAGAAGGAAACAGGGTTGTGGAAAATGGGTAAATATATTGGCACCCACAGATGTGAAACAGACCCATTTAATCATAATCACTTCAACTTAGATGTAGACTTGATTTCTCTTGTCTTGATTCCATACTTGGAAGTGTCCATTAGGTACAAGATCAAAGAGTGTATTGCATCCCTCCACCAGGAATATAGGTGTACTATAACCAAAAAGAAAGGCATATATCAGGCGCAAACGTGCACTTGAAATTATTTATGGTGATTGGGATAAGTCATTTTCATCTCTACCCAGCCGCACTGAAACACTTTAACCCCGTGTCTGTTGTTGAATGGAGGCATTTGTGGAGTCTAGGATGCCCGAAATATATTTTCAACTATGTGTTCTTGTCATTTAAACCAACAATTGATGGTTTTGTGCATTGTCGTCCGGTCATTTCCATAGACGGTACTCATGTCTATAGAAAGTATGATATTAAGCTTTTGATCGCAGTTGCAGTAGATGCCAACTGACAAATATTTCCACTAGTTTTTTTCATTTGTGCCAATGAAAGCGAAGAGACGTGGACACTTTTTTTGAACCACTTGAAGCAGCACGTTGTCAAACAGCGTTCAGGTATTTGTCTAATATCTTATCGACATAGTGATATTTCAAGCTTTGTAAGGCATTTGCCTGAATGTCAGGAACCATATGCATACCACTGTTACTGTGTGAGGTATCTGAAAGCCAATTTCCAGAAGAAATATCCCGACAAGGCCTTGCATGATTTAATGTGGATGGCTGCAACTAAGCACCAGCAGTGCAAATTCGTGAGGCGCATGGAAGCGATCCAGCAGTTAGACGAAAGAGCCTATAATTGGCTGATGGGACATGAGCTTCACAAGTGGACATTACATGCTAATGGTGGCAGACGATGGGGAGCCCTGACTATAAATGTGTCGGAGTCACTCAACGGCTTATTGAAGTCTGCACGCGGATTGCCTGTCACTGCCATGGTCCGGATGACATTCAAACAAATTACGAAGAGGTTTGTTGAAAGGCATAGAGCTACATCGGAATTGATGGACAATGATGTTCAATTTATTCCATTACCGATGAGAAGATTTGAGAAATAGAGGAGGCGAGCACATTGGCATTCATTTTTACAATATGATCACGACCGGGGTATTTTTGAAGTTCGCAATTCGCGGAAACCGAGGGAATAATCTACAAACCGTGAATGAAGTCAGCAGGTTGTGTTCATGTGGGAAATGGACTATCTACCACATGCCGTGCGCACATGCCATGAAGTGCTTTCAACAAGTTGGTTTAGGGGCAACCAACTATGTATATAGGCAATACAGTGTTGTTGCATACGTAAACACATATAGTGGGTAGTTGCAGCCATTGGGTGCTGAGCATTATTGGCTGCCGGAACCATTTAAAATGCTGTGTAACAAGGACTATTTGTGCAAGCTGCAAGTGCAAAAGAGAACGCGTATACGAAACCAAATGGATGTTGGTGATACTGTTTATGCGCGTAAATGTGGCATATGCTCGCAAACAGGACACGCTCGTCATAAATGTCCTTCAACTGGTCTGGGTGGCGGTGGTAATCCAGCTCCTGGTGCAAGTTCGTCTAATGTACCCAACTATCAAGGATACACCTAGTGTTTTATTTTTCGTAATATTTTTTGTAATAAGTGTCTGTACTTGTTTATGTTGCAATATCTATCAAATAAAATTATATTCCACTGTCTTGTTACATCTTATTTTTTAACATGACCTTTTGAATTGGGATGATGATATGATAGTTCCAACATTCAACTTATTGGTGTTAGTAAAGAAGACCAATATAAAGATTGAAATTTTATAACATAATATTCGAAGAGATAAAAGCACAACAACCATAACTAAAGCAACATACCTGAAAATAAAAGATAATAAAGGGATAAATCAAGACAAAAATGTTTCGTTTCAGAAAAAGTCAATATGTATAGCGCGGTACAATACTACATTTTGTGTGTTGTCTTGTTGGTATGAAAAGCTGACCGACTGCGAAAAAACTGTTTCGTTTTAGAAAAAGTGAATATGTATAGCGCGGTACAATACTACATTTTGTGTGTTGTCTTGTCAGTCTGAAAAGCTGACCAACTACGAAAAAGTTGTTTCATTTCAGAAAAAGTGAATATGTATAGCGCGGTACAATACTACATTTTGTGTGTTGTCTTGTCGGTATGAAAAGCTGACCGACTGCCAAAAAGCTACTTCATTTCAGAAAAAGTGATATATGTATAGCACGGTACAATACTCCGTTTTGTGTGTTGTCTTGTCGGTCTGAAAAGCTGACCGACTGCGAAAAAGCTGTTTCGTTTCAGAAAAAGTGAATATGTATAGCGTGGTACAATACTACATTTTGTGTGTTGTCTTGTTTATAAATAAAGGGTGCATTCTAGTTATTTTCTGCACTTAACAATAACCAATAGCAAAATTTTCCATAAAAGCAAGGTTTTTCTTTACACTTTAACAAATGTCTGAACCCCTTTATGTTCCAAGGTGCGAGTGCGGCAAAAAATACATGATGCAAGACTGTTGGTATGATGGTGAAGCTGGACGCCGCTACTGGGCATGTATGAACAAGTTTTATAGGGTTCCCGAAGAACCTGTTTGCAATTTTGAGGTATGGATTGATGAACCCTGTCAGCAGGAATACTACAAAGAAAAGTTGTAGTATCTTCATTGTTTGTGTTTGAAGCAGTGGAAAAGAGAACGACAATCCAAACTAGAAGTTGCGGAGTTGAAGGAGAATTCAAAGAGGTAGAAGAAGAAAAAAATAAGCTGGAAGACAAATTTAAGTGGTTGGAGCAGAGAATACTAGGCGGTCGTGACTAAACAATGACATGTACGTGTTGAGCGTAGTAGTGTATCTTTATGTTTTCCGTTCATGTGTTTTCATTAGTTGTACTGAATTTAAGTTATGTTAAGTTTCGATGTTTGTGTTTATGTTATACTATTAAAATAAAGAAGAAACGGGGTAATAGCAACATAATGCGCATATTATGTAAGCATAAAAAGCTGTTATTATTATTTACATAAAATAATATTTACATAGTGTACATAAAATACAAAAAAGAAAAAGAAAATCAATGAGTCCCACATCCTTTGTGCTTCAATGCAGCCGTTGGTCTGAAGCGTATCCCCTTATGCCCGGATACACTATCAAGATCATCCTCATCACGCCGCCTCTTTATATGAGGATGCGCTGTAGGATGATCGTTAGTTGGGCTGGCAGGGTAGGTAGAAGGGGTCGTTGGTCCATCAACAACCTACAAAACAATAAGTAAGCTCAGTATATAAAAATGTATATTAGTAATGTACGTGTTAAGTCAAAAATATTTTCTTACCATGGTTTCGTCGGGTTCCTGAATATAAGCATCCGTGGTGTCCTCATCATCGCATAAAGTGGCCTCCGTGACGGGCTGGGATAAAGCCTTAATAAGAAAATAAAGATTAATTTATGGTAAATCATTGAGAAAAAAAACAAATTAAAATTTAATTGTAATACAAGCATACCTGCGCCTGTGATAGATCCGCCGCATCCGACGATGATGGGCCAAAACTCAACCTGCGCCCACCATCCACGTTTAGGGTCGGCTGATCCTCTGCTGCGCTCGATGGGCCTGAAAAACACTGCTCTATATCTGCGGTGAAGCTCGTGCCCGTGATCAACAATGGATCTGACGGGGTCACCTGTGATGCTGGCAGCTCCAGCTGAAGGCTGTACGACGGCATCCTGCTGGGAGGCTCGTCTTGCTGAGGGATGTAACCCGGCAGATCAGCTCCAAGATCCTCATCAGGTGCCTCAACGTCCCCTTGCTGGGGACCAGCTCCTCACTGGCCCCCATGACCCCGTAGGGCACCCCTGCCTCGTGGGGCACCCCCGCCTCGTGGGACAGCCTTGCCTCGTCCCCGTCCCCTCGGGAGTGCGACAGGCCTACCCCACTGGTGGTTCTCTGGCTCCCCATAATCAGGGTCGTGATCTAAGTGCTCGCCCAGTCTGGCTCGCTGCAGTGTCTGGAGAGCCAACTCTGTCATATGCCGACCATACTCAGCGGCTGTAGGATCGCCGACATGCTGCTGCATCTGCAGTCCCAACTGGTAGAATAAATGATGACCAATAGCTTGCACAATATTTCAAATATTAATTATAAAATGCTATATCACAGTTATAAGTAAGAATACCAAATAACATACCAGTGCCTCGTGCCTCCCGACGTATGGTGTGTACCGACCGCCAACTTGATGAATGGGGTCCCCGATAAAAAGTTGGGTAATGTGGCCGTACCATGACATATACATCTGAATAGTCGCCGCCTGGATTTGTGACGGTGGGGGCGGAATGAGGTCCTCTCGCCCCTCCTAAGTATGGACCTGCGCCTTTAGCCATGCCATAAATGTGTCGTCCGCCCTCGAACGACTATCCCACCGATAATGTGTAGCCTCCCATGTAGGCCCCCTCGGTATAGTCTGCGGACGGCCAAACTGGCGAAGTACCCGCTCTGTGGCATGATGCTCCACAATATCGAGGCACATCAGCGGGATGGAAGTGCTCCAAATTAGTCGGCCGGCCGAGCAATAATCGGGCAGGCCATCTATCAAGTCGTCGTTGTATGGCGTCCAGATGAACTATCAAATAATAACATAAAAGTGAGTATGCGCAACACAAGTGAATTTATAACAAGTAAGTTTAGTTACACATTTACATGTGTGCCCTCCAACATATCTAACATATCCCTGACTAGGGGGAGATTATGATGAGCATCAATGGCTCGTAATTTCCACGCCGGAGAACTCACCTCGTAGCTAGAGGGAGAAACAGAGGCTGTACATCCGGAGGTAATAGTGGTAGAGGTGGTTGCAACGGCAGGAACCGCTCCCAGGGCCAAACCTAACATACAAGGTTGACGTAAAATTTAAGAAATTTTTTGACTAGATAGAATTGGAAGTAATGAACATAGTATTCGAATATGTTGTCACCTGTAGAAGCGGTAGAAAACCACATACGTCGCTCTGGTTTCCCATGCTTGACCGGCACATATTCCTGTACAGGTAAGTGAGAACGACATCACCCCAGCTGTACTGGGGTAAATCATCTAGCTGCTGAAGATAATGTAGAAATCGCAAACTCACAAGATTTCCCGAAGTGTTCGGGAACAAGACACCCCCAAAAAGAAGGAGCAACACCAACCTCGTGTACCGGTGAATATGTAGATCATCTGGCTCGCCGGTGATGTCGGGGTGCAATATCTGCAGATGCTGTCTAATAGTTGTCAAAGCCATGCGACTGGCCCCTGAAGCTGCAGTCTCAGCCTGTGGCCTGAAACCAGTGAACTGCTGCAGCAAGTCCCAATACTGCTCATGCGATATAGATTTCATTTACTGAGGCAGTGCAACGGCCAGTCCATCAGCAGGCAGCCCATATAAAACCTCAACATCCTGCAGCGTGATGGTGGCCTCGCCAATGGGCAAATGGAAAGTGTGCGTCTCCGGCCGCCACCGCTCTATCAAGGCCGTGATCAGAGACCAGTCGAGCTGCAACCGCCCAATCTCAAATATCCTATAGAAGCCGGTATCCTTCAGGCGCTGGACTACACGGGGATGGAAACTCTGCCCCTCATAAAGTCCCACAAGTCATCCACTCTCCTGGCGTGGAGAGTCTGCTCCAGTAGCTCTCCCTCCCATACGTAGGCGGACCTATGATCGCCCTGTAACACTAATAGCTCATCCGAGAAAGGTCCAGGATGCACAGGCGGCACGTCCATGTCGTCTATTGTAAATTAAACAATATTAATTGTGTGTTTGTTTTGTAAATAATTAATATTTAATTATTAATTGGACAGAGTATATATCTATGGGTTCCAGACTCGATATTTGAGTCCCAGTAGCACCAAGCTATCCTGAATTCTTATGTGTATCAATTTCAATATTTTTTATAATTTTGTGTGTTTGTTTTATAAATTAAATAATTAATTTTTAATTAGATAATGTATATATCTATGGGTTCCAGCCTCGATATTTGAGGCCCAGTAGCACCAAGCTATCCTGAATTCTTATGTGTGTTAATTTCAATATTTTTCATAATTTTGTGCGTTTTATAAATTAAATAATTAATTTTTAATTGGACAGAGTATATATCTATGGGTTCCATGCTCGATATTTGAGGCTCACTAGCACCAAGCTATCCTGAATTCTTATGTGTGTCAATTTCAATATTTTTCATAATTTTGTGCGTTTTATAAATTAAATAATTAATTTTTAATTGGACATAGTATATACCTATGGGTTCCAGTCTCGATATTTGAGGTCCGGTAGCACCAAGCTATCCTGAATTCTTATGTGTGTCAATTTCAATACTTTTCATAATTTTGTGTGTTTTATAAATTAAATAATTAATTTTTAATGGGACAGAGTATATACTTATTGGTTCCAGGCTCGATATTTGTGGTCCAGTACCACCAAGCTATCCTGAATTCTTATATGTGTCAATTTCAATATTTTTCATAATTCTGTGTGTTTGTTTTATAAATTAAATAATTAATTTTTAATGGGACATCGTATATATCTATGGGTTCCAGGCTCGATATTTGAGGCCCATTAGCACCACGCTTTCCTGAGTTCTTATGTGTGTTAATTTTAATATTTTTTATAATTCTGTTTGTTTGTTTTATTAATTAAATAATTAATTTTTAATTGGACATCGCATATATCTATGGGTTTCAGGTTCGATATTTGAGGCCCAGTAGCACCACGCTTTCCTGAATTCTTATGTGTGTTAATTTCAATATTTTTCATAATTTTGTGTGTTTGTTTTATAAATTAAATAATTAATTTTTGTAAAATTGTAATTGGACAAAGTTTGTCTTTGATCTATCAATATAGTAGATACTTAAACTACAAAGATTCTATGCTAAAAGTCTCTATATTTTACTACGCTAAAAGGCTCTATATTTTACTACGCTAAAAGGCTCTATATTTTACTACGCTAAAAGACTCTATATTTTACTACGCTATAAGGGCACTAGTCTTTAAATAAATAATCTAAACAAAATAAAAACAACAAATATATTTTAATAACATAACATTCACGAAATTACATATAAAACAATAATAGAATTATTTCTCAATTTTAAATATTTTTTTAAAACACTAATATCTTAATCCGGATAAAAATAACATACTAATTTAATCGCAAACAAAACACAAAAAAATATGGACACACATTCAAGACAACTAATGTGCATTATTATACGAGTTTCGACATAAACTAAATCAGAATACCTCGATTTATGTTTCTAGAAAAGTCGAAAAATTAAAAATTTGAGCCCAAAACGAGGAAATTACAATAACAGAGGGCTTGGGTTGGATGCGGGACCTACAATACTATCTTTTTGGATGCGGGACCTACAATGCTATCTTTTTGTGTGACGGGTGTGGTCCACTCGAATTGTTTTTGGAGAAAAAGAGGGGGGGACCGCTATTACGTTTTAAAAAATGGGGGGGGGAGAAGCTTCTGTCTCTGTCGTGGGGAAGAAGAAGGGGTTATTATTTAATAGGTATAGCGCGTTATAATACCGAGCTATTTATAACGCGTTATAATACCGCGCTATTTATAACGTGGTATTATACAGTGCTATATATAACGTGTTATTATATCGCGCTATATTTTAACGGCAGAAACATCGTTAAACTATATCGCGGTATAATACCACATTATATATAGAAAAGTATCTTTTTTTTAATATAGTAGAAAGGTATTTTGAGTCCAAAATATTGGCATTTAGATTTCGGACTCCATTTAACCTTCATTATACTATCCAGCCAAATTTACCCGTACCATTATACTCCTTTCGTTTCAATTTAGATGATGTCATTTGACTTGGCATGGAGTTTAAGAAAAAAAAAGACTTTTGAAACTTGTGGTCTTAAAAGCTTAAGGGGTAAAAGTTTTGTTGGGTCATAACATTTGTGTGGTTATAAAAGCTTCTCATTAAGGGTAAATGGGTAAAATATAGAATTTAAAGTTGAATTATTATTTGAATTATTTCCAAATTTAGAAATATGTCATTTATTTTGGAACGGACTAAAAAGGAAAGTACCTCATCTAATTTGAAATGGAGGGAGTACTATCGGGCCAAATTTACCTCTACCATCAATAAACTTTTAAAAATTACCCCCAGATCTGTTAAGTAATCCGAAGTTTATTGATGGTATGGCTAAATTGACCGGATAGTATAACGGTAGGGATAAATTTAGCCTGTTAGTATAACAGAGGTTAAATGTAGACAATATCCGAAAGTTGAGGGGTATATATATTATCAGAACCAGCACTTAGTTATTGTTGATCAACGTTTTTCTAGCAGATAGTAGAGTTTATGCTATATTTATTCTACTTATTTGTTAGGTTGCTCCTCAAAGTCTATCACGTTGGCATGATTTCACTGTTCTGGGATTTCTCTACTAGATTGGTAGAGTTTATGTTATATTTTACTCTACATATATGTTAAGATGCTCATCAAAGTCTACCGGGTTGGCATGAATTCGTGGTCAGGTATTTCTCTACCGGATTATTAGAGTTTATGTTATATTTTACTCTACACATATATTAAGATGCTCATCAAAGTTTACCAATTGACATGATTTCGATGTTCAAGATTTCTCTGCCGGATTGGTAGAGTTTATACTATATTTTTTAAGTTACTCATCGAAGTCTGCTCGATTGGCATAATTTTTTGTGTGTTGTTTTAACAAAGTATTCTTCGAATTTACAACTTTAATTTCTATTAAAGTGTTCAGCTTCAAATGATCTCAAATTTGAAATAAAACTTCCAAATATCAATATAAACAATCCCCAATAAACAATTTAGTCAAATAACACCAAATTAAAAAGATCCATTTTGTCTTCTTCAACACTTTCTAAAGTCAAACAAAGAGTTTAACGCTATTTAAAGTACATCACTAAATCGGTATTTGAACTAAAAAATTTAAGCATAAATTATCAACAATCAAACGATTTTAACAATATCTCATTCTTGGGGTGTGAGGAAATTCATGATATCTCATTCTTTACGAACATATCAATAACGAAAAAATTTAAAATGAATCAAACAAGAATATATACGTAAAATAAAATAAAAGAGAGCAAATATTATTTTACTTTAGTGATAAGAATTAGAATTGGTCAAAAAGTCCAAAAGACTTATTTTCAAGCTTCTTGACTTTTTTTCCTTGTCAACTAAAACGATAATTAGTTGGTCTTGAGAAATAACGTCCTTTTTCATATTAAAGTTGAATTCTAGTGTCTTCAATTAGTAGTCAACTTAATTATAAAAACTAATTTCAGGTACATTAATTCTTCATCTACATTAATCATTAATGCAGCTGGTAAACCAATTATGTAGGTAATATTATGCTTGCCTTTCTTTAATTAAAGAAGATATTTTATCCGTTTTAATTTATTTGATGGTATTTGGCTGAATGTGAATTTTAATACGAAAAATGATACTATATAACCGTTATAAAAATAATATATCTATATATATATATATATATATATATATATATATATATATATATATAT
The DNA here is from genome assembly GCF_000393655.2 of Nicotiana sylvestris. Classification (NCBI taxonomy): domain Eukaryota; kingdom Viridiplantae; phylum Streptophyta; class Magnoliopsida; order Solanales; family Solanaceae; genus Nicotiana; species Nicotiana sylvestris. The sequence continues at coordinate 4,603,302 of NC_091064.1, forward strand.
ATATATATATATATATATATATGTTATATGTAAAATTATACAGATTTTATATACTTTTTTAATTATCAAATATAAATAATTTTTGATATAGGCTAAAAGTGATTATACCCGATATGCTAGTGAAATGGATTAAAAGATTAAAATTGTGGTTGAAAAAAGAGCAAACCTCACGCCATAATCATAGTAGATAGTTTAATAAATTGAACTTTTTTTAAAGTTATATAATAATAAAATGGTCATTAATATTTTTGGAGCATTCCAAAATTGAAAGAGTGTCAGTTATAATTGGAGTGGATAGAATCATAGAATAATTTTTAGAGGTGCAGAGCTAGAGTATGCTTACGGGTTCGGCATTAGTAGTTTTAGTTTAAATAGTTTATCTGTCTTAAGAAATTCATTAAATATATATATATATATATATAAAGCATTTATTTAAAATCTCTATAACTTCGAAAGATTAAGATTTCGAACCTATATATATTAACTTTGCCTATGTATAATAACACTTAATTGGGGATAAATTCAAAATAGCCAAATTTGTCAGTGGTATTTGAAAATAGCCATCGTTTTAAAAGTAATCAAATTTAGCCATTTTTCATATAAAAGATAAATCTGAACAAAAATGTCACGATCCGGATTTTCTACCCTCGGGATTCGTGATGGCACCTACTAATGAGAGCTAGGCAAGCCAATCCTTAACTACTTACATCGTTAACAATTACTTCTTTTAACAATTATCGGCGATAGCATGAAAGCAACAGAATTAAATAAATATACGGAAGACTTAAATTTAAAGAAAAACTGAACAATAAAGCGAGAATCAACATATGCCCCTACCCAAGAACTGGTGTCACATTACTCACGAGCTTCTAAGAGTGCTAAATACAACCGTTTGAAAGAAAATATAAACTGTTTGTCTCGAATATATGAGATAACAGACGGAAATAAAAGATAGAGGAGACGCCGGGCCTGCGAACGTCTGCAAGGCTACCTCAGTGTCTCACTGAACTGAAGGCTGGCTCCCGCGCTACTGCTGCTGTCCAAAACCTGGATATATGCAAAAGAGCACAGAGCGTAGTATCAGCACAACCGGCCCCATGTGCTGGTAAGTGTCTGGCCTAACCCCGACGAGGTAGTGACAAGGCTAGGACCAGACTCCAGATAAACCTATACAATTATATAATATATGGCGGAAAAGTAAACAAGTAATAAGCATTTAAAGCTGGGGAAGGGGAACATGCTTCGGGGATAGCAGTAAAAGGAATAACACAGAATAATAAGGAAGCTAGCACTATAACTTCTATCACAAATGAAGAAAATAAAGCAACTTTCACTTTCAGTTTCCTCTTGTTGCAGGCGTGCAACCCGATCCCATTTCTCATATCTCGTGGTAGGCGTACCACCCGCTCCCATTTCATTCTATGTCATGGTAGGCGTACCACCCGCTCCCATTTCATAATATCTTGTGGTAGGCGTACCACCCGCTCCCATTTCATAATATCTTGTGGTAGGCGTACCACCCGCTCCCATTTCATAATATCTTGTGGTAGGCGTACCACCCGCTCCCATTTCATAATATCTTGTGGTAGGCATACCACCCGCTCCCATTTCAATTAACCACATAATCACAAGAAATTCCGGCAAGGGAACATAGGTAATATAATAACTTCCCGGTAAGGGAACAAGGATATCGAAATAGTCATCCCGGCAAGGGAGAATCAGCTATAACCAATCTCACTTTACTAGTACTTAGTTAAATTAATGGAAATACTTAATCATATAGGATCATTAATTAAAGTATACACGGTGTCATTCAAAAACACAACAATTTTCAAGTTAAGACCCACGGTCATGCTTGACACCAACGCATAGATACTCGTCGCCATACCTATACGTCGTACTCAACAAGAAGCAAGTAGCAAATATGACCCAACTTCTAATCCCTCAAGTTAGGGTTAAACCAAACACTTACCTCGGTGCCTTGAACACCACTCAAGTCTCAATTATAGCTTTACCCCTTGATTTCACCACCAATCCGCTCGAATCTAGTCATAAGTTACTTAATCACATTAATAAATGCTAAATGAATCAACCCCAATGCATGAAAATGAGTTTTCAAAAGTCTTACCCAAAAGTCAAAAATGACCCCCGGGCCCACGTGGTCGAAACCTGAGGTTCGGACCAAAACCCGATTACCCATTCCCCCACAAATTCAAATATATGGTTTATTTTGAATTCGGACCTCAAATAGAGGTCCAAATCCCCAATTTTTTTGAGAAACCTAGGTTCTACCCAAATCACCCAATTTCCCCATGAAAATCTTTGATTTGAAGTTGAAATCATGTTAAAAGATGTTAAGAAGTGAAGAAAATAAGTTAGAAATCACTTACTAATCATTTTGGAGAAGAAAAGTTGTTTGAAAAATCGCCTCTTATGTTTTGGGGTTTTGAAAAGTGTAAAATAACTGAAATTCACGTGTATTTATACCCCTCCGAAGTCCCCACCGCGGACCGCGCAAGAAGGAACGCGGCCGCACAGGCTTCCTGAAGGCCTGCGGATCTATGCCCCGTGCGGACCCCGCAAGGCCGACCGCGGCCGCACAGCACCCACCGCGGACCGCGCAAAAGTGACCGCGGCCGCACGCGTTTCCTCGCGGGCCGCGCCAAAGGGTTCAGAGGTCTGCAATATTTTTCTGAACCTGCAACATCTGATCTTTTTAAGCTTAAAACATCCCGGAACCTACTAGAAACTCACCGAGCCCTCGAAACTCTAAACCAAGCATGCACACTACCTCAAAACACCCTACGAATATATTCGTGTGATCACATCACCAATATAATGTCATGAACATCGAATTGAGCCTCACGATCCATGAAATTTCTCAGGTTTCCTTTTAAACATCATTTTTCCCAATTTGGGTCCGGATCACGTCAAACGACATCCGTTTTTGACCAAACTTTACAGGAGTGATTCAAAACATATATAAAACCTGTACCGGGCGCCGGAACCAAAATACGGGTCCGATATCATTACTTTCACATCAGTTTTCATTTCACTTTTCTTTAAACATTTTCAGAGAACAATTTCACTTAAAAATTCATAACTCGGGCTGGGGACCTCGGAATTCGATTCCGGGCATACGCCCGAGTCCCATATTTTCCTACTGACCCTTCGAGATCGTCAAATCACGGGTCCGGGTCTGTTTACCTAAAATGTTGACCGAAGTCAAACTTATTCATTTCGAGGTAAAAACTTAGAAATTTTCACAAGATTTCACGTTTAAACTTTCCGGCTACGCGCCCGGACTACGCACACAAATCGAGGCAACTCTAAATGAGGTTTTCAGGGCCTCAGAGACAAATTTCAATTAGAAACAGGTGATGACCCCCTTTGGGTCTTCACATTCTCCACCTCTAAAATAATCGTTCGTCCTCGAACGGACAGAAGAAGGAAGTACCTGAGTCGGGGAAAAGATGAGGATAACGGTCCCGTATATCGAACTCGGACTCCCAGGTCAATGCCTCAGGAGGCTGACCTCTCCACTGAACACGAATCGAAGGAAAACTCTTCAACCTCAGCTGGCGAACCTGTCGGTCTAGAATAGCCACCGGCTCATCCTCATATGACAAATCCTTGTCCAACTGGACAGTGCTGAAATCTAACACGTGGGATGGATCACCGTGATATTTCCGAAGCATGGACACATGAAACACTGGATGCACGACTGATAAGCTAGGCAGCAATGCCAGTCTATAAGCCACCTCTCCCACTCGATCAATGATCTCAAATGGACCAATGAACCTATGGCTAAGCTTGCCCTTATTCCCGATCTCATCACGCCCTTCGTAGGCGACACTCGGAGCAATGCCCGCTCACCAACCATAAAAGCCACATCTCGAACCTTACGATCTGCATAGCTCTTTTGCCTGGACTGAGATGTACGAAGCCTATCATGAATGATCCTGACCTTATCCAAGGACTCTTGAACCAAATCTGTACCCAACAACCGAGCCTCTCCCGGCTCAAACCATCCAATCGGAGATCGACACCGCCTACCATATAGAGCCTCGTAAGGAGCCATCTGGATACTTGACTGGTAGGTGTTATTGTAGGAAAACTCTGCTAAAGGCAAGAACTGATCCCACGAACCTCCAAAGTCAATAACACAAGCTCTGAGCATATCCTTCAATATCTGAATAGTCCGCTCGGACTGTCCATCCGTCTGAGGATGAAATGATGTACTCAACTCAACCTGGGTGCCTAACCTTCGCTGAACTGCTCTCCAAAAACGCGAGGTGAACTGCGTACCTCGGTCCGAAATGATAGATATTTGCACACCATGAAGACGAACAATCTCCCGAATATAGATCTCAGCTAACATCTCGGACGAGTAAGAGACTGCCATAGGAATGAAATGCGCTGACTTGGTCAGCCTATCAACAATGACCCAAACTGCATCAAACTTCTTCCGGATCAACGGAAGTCCAGTAACGAAGTCCATAGTGATTCTCTCCCACTTCCACTCGGGAAGCTCAATCCTCTGAAATAAACCACCAGGCCTCTGATGCTCATACTTAACCTGCTGACAATTCAAACACCGAGCCACATAGGCAACGATATCCTTCTTCATTCTACGCCACCAATAATATTGTCGCAAATCCTGATACATCTTCGCGGCTCCCGGATGGATAGAGTACTGGGAACTGTGGGCCTCCTCTAAAATCAACTTTCGAAGCCCATCCACATTAGGCACACAAACTCGACCTTGCAATCTCAGAACTCCATCATCACCTAAGGTAACCTGCTTGGCACCCCCATACTGCACTGTGTCTCTAAGGACACACAAATGGGGATCGTCAAACTGCCGATCACAGATACGCTCCAATAACGAAGAACGAGCGACCGTGCAAGCTAAAACTCGACTAGGCTCAGAAATATCCAACCTCACAAATCGATTGGCCAAAGCCTGAACATCCAAAGCAAGCGGCCTTTCACCGACCGGAATATAAGCAAGACTGCCCATACTGGCTGACTTTCTACTCAAAGCATCGGCCACCACGTTGGCATTCCCTAGGTGATATAGGATAGTGGTGTCATAATCTTTCAACAACTCCAACCACCTCCTCTGCCTCAAATTCAACTCCTTTTGCTTGAACAAATATTGAAGACTCTTATGATCCGTGAACACCTCACATGCCATTCCATATAGATAGTGCCTCCAAATCTTCAATGCATGGACAATGGCTGCCAACTCCAAATCATGCACTGGATAGTTCTTCTCATGAACCTTCAACTGCCTCGAAGCATAGGCAATGACCTTGCCATCATTCATTAACACTGCACCAAGTCCAATGCGAGATACATCACAATAAATGGTGTAAGGCCCTGAACCTGTGGGCAAAACTAACACCGGCACCGTAGTGAGGGTTGTCTTGAGACTCTGAAAGCTCGCCTCACACTCGTCCGACCATCTGAACTGGGCACCCTTCTGGGTCAACCTGGTCATCGGGGCTGCAATAGACGAGAACCCCTCCACGAACCGACGATAGTAGCCTGCCAATCCCAAGAAACTCCGAATCTCTGTAGCTGATGCTGGTCTAGGCCAGTCCTTGACTGTCTCAATCTTCTTTGGATCAACCTGAATACCCTCTGCTGATAAAACGTGACCCAGGAATGCCACCGAACTCAACCAGAACTCACACTTCGAGAACTTAGCATATAACTGACTATCCTTCAGAGTCTGAAGAACCACTTTGAGGTGTTGCTCGTGCTCCTCCTGGCTGCGGGAATATATCAGGATATCATCAATAAAGACTATCACGAACAAGTCCAAATAAGGCCTGAACACTCAGTCCATCAACTCCATAAACATTGTTGGGGCATTGGTCAACCCGAATGACATAACCAATAACTCATAATGCCCGTACCGAGTGCGGAAAGCTATTTTAGGGACGTCAGATGCCCTAATCCTTAACTGATGGTAGCCAGATCTCAAGTCAATCTTTGAAAATACCTTGGCACCCTGAAGCTGATCGAACAAATCATCAATCCTCTGCAGTGTATACTTATTCTTGATCGTAACCTTGTTCAATTGCCGGTAATCAATGTACATTCTCATCAACCCATCCTTTTTCTTCACAAACAACACCGGCGCACCCCAAGACAAAACGCTGGGTCTAATGAAACCCTTCTCAAGCAAATCCTGCAACTGTTTTTTTAACTCTTTCAACTTCGGCGGGGGCATACGATACGACGGGATAGAAATGGGCGGGGTGCCTGGAGTCAAATCAATGCAAAAGTTGATATGCCTGTCGGGCGGCATACCCGGCAGGTCTGAAGGAAAAACCTCAGGAAACTCCCGAACAATGGGTACAAAATCAATAGAAGGGACCTCCACACTAGAATCACGAACATAAGCCAAATAGGCCAAACACTCCTTCTCGACCATACGCCGAGCCTTCACATAAGAGATAACACTACGGGTAGAATGACTAGGGGTCCCTCTCCACTCTAAACGGGACAAACCCGGCAAGACTAAGGTCACGGTCTTGGCATGACAATCCAAGATAGCATGGTACGGGGATAACCAATCCATTCCCAATATAACATCGAAATCGACCATGTCCAAAAGCAACAAATCGACACGGGTCTCAAGACCCCCAAACACTACAATACAAGAACAATGAACTTGATCGACCACAATAGAATCACCCACTGGTGTAGACACATAAACGAGAATACTCAATGAATCACTAGGCATGACCAGGTACGGGGCAAAATAAGATGACACGTACTAATATGTAGACCCTGGATCAAATAGCACTGAAGCATCTCTATCACAAACCAGTATAGTACCTGTAATGACTGCATCTGAAGACTCAGCCTTGGGCCTGGCTGGAAGTGCATAACATCGGGGCTGAGCCCCACCACCCTGAACTGCTTCTCTAGGACGGCCTGCTGCTGGTTGGCCTCCACCTTTGGCGGCTTGAGCTCCATCTCTAGGACCTCTACCTCCACCTCTAACACCTTTGCCCCCGCCTCTTGTTGGCTGGGCAGGCTGTGGGACATCTGATGCTTGTACCATAGCACGAGTACCCTGATGCGGAGAACTGCTCGAAGCTCGAGGGCAATACCTAGCAATGTGCCACGTGTCGCCATAAGTAAAACAAGCCCTCGGTTACTGGGGCTGACGACCCTAGAAACTCTGAAGCGGCGGTGCACTGATAGGTGTTGATGGTGCACTGTAAGGCTGCTGATCAGAATAGTGCGTCTGAGAACCACGACCACCTGAAGTACCATGGGAAACCTGAAGAGTTGACTGAAAGGGCCTAGGAGGATGTCCTCTACCATATGAATCTCTACCTCCAAATGAGGTACCACTAAATCTACCTTAATGACGGTGCCTCTTATCCGACCCATGACCACCTCCCTGTGACAGAACCATCTCAACTCTGTGGGCCACATTGGCTGCCTCCTGAAATGTAATCTCACTCTCGGCCTCCTTGGCCATCTGAAGACGAATCGACTGAATAAGACCATCAATAAACCTCCTCACCCTCTCTCTCTCTCGGTAGGAAGTATGACAAGACATGGCGAGCTAGATCGATGAACCTAGTCTCATACTGAGTGACCGTCATGGAACCCTGTTGAAGGCGCTCAAACTGCCTCTGATAGGCTTCTCTCTGCGTCACGGGGATAAAATTCTCCAGAAACAATACTGAAAACTGCTCCCATGTCAAGGATGGCGATCCGACTGGTCTCGCTAAGCAATAATCCCTCCACCAAGTCTTGGCGGATCCAGATAAGCGAAATGCAGCAAAATCGACCCCATTGGTCTCAACAATGCCCATGTTCCTGAGAACCTCGTGGCAGCTGTATAGGAAATCCTGGGGATCCTCAGAAGGAGCTCCGCTGAAAGTAGTAGTGAAGAGCTTGGTGAATCTGTCCAGTCTTCACAAAGCATCGGCAAACATAGCCGCTCCATTGCCGGTCTGATCCCTTACACCTGGATGAACTACCACCGCTAGCTGAACTGCTGGAATTTGAATCTGGGGAGCTACCTGCTCCGGAGTGCGAGTAGCGGGAGATTGAGCCCCTCCTCTAACCTGAGAAGTGGCTGGTGCTACTGGAAGCAAACCTGCTCGGGTGACACTCTCCATAAGGCCCACCCATCGAACCAGAGCGTCCTGAAGAACTGGGGTAGAGATAAACCCCTCTGGGACCTAAGCTGGGCCCAGCGGAACTGTTGGGCTGGAACCTCCCCCTCCTCAAAATCAACATGAGGCTCCGCCACTGGTGCCGCTGCTCGAGGCTGAGCTCTGCCCCTACCTCGACCTCTAGTACGGCCTCGGCTTCGCCCTCTGCCCCTAGTGGAAGCTACTGCAGGGGGTCAGGCTGCTGAGCGGTAGATGAGGAAGCGCGTGTTCTCGCCATCTGCGAAGAACAAAGTATAAGTTCAATTAGCATTTGAGGAATAAATCCGCACGACAAGAAAGAACAAAAATGAAGTTTTCCTAACTCGGTAGCCTCTGGGGGATAAATACAGACGTCTCCGTACCGATCCCTCAGACTCTACTGAGCTTATCCGTGAGTTGTGAGGCCTATGTAACCTAGTGCTCTCATACCAACTTGTCACGACCCGGATTTCCCACCCTCGGGAGTCGTGATGGCACCTACTAATGAGAGCTAGGCAAGCCAATCCTTAACTGGTTACATCGTTAACAATTACTTCTTTTAACAATTATCAGCGATAGCATGAAATCAACAGAATTAAATAAATATGCAGAAGACTTAAATTTAAAGAAAAACTGAACAATAAAGCGAGAATCAATATATGCCTCTACCCAAGAACTGGTGTCACATTACTCACGAGCTTCTAAGAGTGCTAAATACAACTGTTTGAAAGAAAATATAAACTGTTTGTCTCGAATATATGAGATAATAAACAGAAATAAAAGATAGAGGAGACGCCGGACCTGCGAACGCCTGCAAGGCTACCTCAGTGTCTCACTGGACTGAAGGCTGGCTCCCACGCTACTGCTGCTGTCCAAAACCCGGATCTGTGCAAAAGAGCACAAAGCGTAGTATCAGCACAACCGGCCCCATGTGCTGGTAAGTGTCTGGCCTAACCCCGGCGAGGTAGTGACGAGGCTAGCACCAGACTCTAGATAAACCTGTACAGTTATATAATATATGGCGGAAACGTAAACAAGTAATAAACAGTTAAAGCTGGGGAAGGGGAACATGCTTCAGGGATAGCAGTTAAAAGGAATAACAAGGGATAATAAGGAAGCTAGCACTATAACTTCTATCACAAATGAAGAAAATAAAGGCAACTTTTACTTTCTGTTTTCTCTTGTTGCAGGCGTGCAACCCGATCCCATTTCTCATATCTCATGGTAGGCGTATCACCCGCTCCCATTTCATTCTATGTCGTGGTAGGCGTACCACCCGCTCCCATTTCATTATATCTCGTGGTAGGCGTACTACCCGCTCCCATTTCATAATATGTTGTGGTAGGCGTACCACCCGCTCCCATTTCAATTCACCACACAATCATAAGAAATCCAGGCAAGGGAACATAAGTAATAAAATAACTTCCCGGTAAGGGAACAAGGATATCGAAATAGTCATCCCGGCAAGGGAGAATCAGCTATAACCAATCTCATTTTACTAGTACTCAGTTCAATTAATGGAAATACTTAATCATAGAGGATCATTAATTAAAGTATACAAGGTGTCATTCAAAAATACAATAATTTTCAAGTTAAGACCCACGGTCATGCTTGACACCAACGTATAGATACTCGTCACCATGCCTATACGTCGTACTCAACAAGAAGCAAGTAGCAAATATGACCCAACTCCTAATCCCTCAAGCTAGGGTTAAACCAAACACTTACCTCAGTGCCTTGAACACCACTCAAGTCTCAATTATAGCTTTACCCCTTGATTCCACCACCAATCCGCTCGAATCTTGTCATAAGTTGCTTTATCACATTAATAAATGCTAAATGAATCAACCCCAATGCATGAAAATGAGTTTTCAAAAGTCTTACCCAAAAGTCAAAAATGACCCCCGGGCCCACATGGTCGAAACCCGAGGTTCGGACCAAAACCCAATTACCCATTCCCCCACAAATTCAAATATATGGTTTGTTTTGAAATCGGACCTCAAATTGAAGTCCAAATCCCCAATTTTTTGAGAAACCTAGGTTCTACCCAAATCACCCAATTTCCCCATGAAAATCTTTGATTTGAAGTTGAAATCATATTAAAAGATGTTAAGAAGTGAAGAAAATAAGTTAGAAATCACTTACCAATCGTTTTGGAGAAAAAAAGTTGTTTGGAAAATCGCCTCTTATGTTTTGGGGTTTTGAAAAGTGTAAAATAACTGAAATTCACGTGTATTTATACCCCTCCGAAGTCCCCACCACGGACCGCGCAAGAAGGACCGCGGCCGCACAGGCTTCCTGAAGGCCTGCAGATCTATGCCCCACGCGGACCGCGCAAGGCCGACCGCGGCCGTGCATCACCCACCGCGGACCGCGCAAAGGCGACCGCGGCCGCGCTGGCCCCTCTGCAGCCGCACGCGGTTCCTCGCGGGCCGTGCCAAAGGGTTCAGAGGCCTGCAATATTTTTCTGAACCTGCAACTTCTGATTTTTTTAAGCCTAAGGTATCCAGGAACCTACTAGAAACTCACCGAGCCATCGAAATTCTAAACCAAGCATGCACACTACCTCAAAACACCCTACGAACATATTCGTGTGATCACATCACCAATATAACGTCATGAACATCGAATTGAGCCTCAAGATCCATGAAATTTCTCAGATTTCCTTTTAAACATTATTTTTCCCAATTTGGGTCCGGATCACGTCAAACGACGTCCGTTTTCTACCAAACTTTACAGGAGTGATTCAAAACATATACAAAACCTGTACCGGACGCCGGAACCAAAATACGGGCCCGATACCATTACTTTCATATCAGTTTTTATTTCACTTTTCTTTAAACATTTTCAGAGAACAATTTCACTTAAAAATTCATAACTCGGGCTGGGGACCTCGGAATTCGATTCTGGGCATACGCCCGAGTCCCATATTTTCCTACGGACCCTTCGGGATCGTCAAATCAGGGGTTCAGGTCCGTTTACCTAAAATGTTGACCGAAATCAAATTTATTCATTTCGAGGTAAAAACTTAGAAAATTTCACAAGATTTCACGTTTAAGCTTTTCGGCTACGCGCCCGGACTGCGCACACAAATCGAGGCGGCTCTAAATGAGGTTTTCAGGGCCTCAGAGACAAATTTCAATTAGAAATAGGTGATGACCCCCTTTGGGTCGTCACAAAAAATACTGTTCAAAATCCGGAAAATATTCCAGCATAATATGTTGGAGTTCAAATTTTTTACATGTGTTCCAGCATAACATGCTAGGATTTCATAATGTGCTGGAGTTTCAGCATAATATGTCCAATCTCTAGTATGTTATACTGGAACTTTCCGTGCGTGTGAGTTCCAACATAATATGATGGAAGTTCATACACAGGTGCTCCAATCTCCAATATATTATGCTGGAACTTTTTGTGTTACAGCAAAATAATAGCTATTTTTCAATGACTTTGCAAACACTGACTATGTTTTCTAATTACCCCTCCGAAAACTGGCTAACGAATGTTATTTTGACCTTAATATTGCTGGCCGTTACCATAAAAAATACAGCGTGTAATAAAACTAAAGTTGCTTTCACAAATTTCGTATACGCAAGCAGCGGCCATACATGCATAAAGATTTGACATATTTTTACTATTTCCAAATAACTTGAAAACCACATTTCTTTTTATTAGGACTTTGAGATTAACTCAAATTTTTGTTATCAAATATTTTCTTATTAAATTATGTAATTTAAATCTAGTTGTATGATCTTAACAATGTGAATATGAAATCTTCTTATGATGTCTATGATTCAAAAAAGGTTCACAATTTGAACTTAGAATATCAGGCATACTACTATTGCTTGTCAAATGGTTATCTTAATATTTCAAATTTTATATTCTCTGTGTTATACACAAAAAATATACAAATTTTATATATTTTTTCAACTGTCCAATACAAATAGTTTCTGACGCAAATTAGAAGTGATTATACCCAATATGCTAGTGAAATGGACTAAAAGATTAAAGTTTTTATTTGGTCAAAATAAATTTTTTTATTCAACCAAGTGTATATATGTACGTCTACCTTTTGGACTCTAGGACTAGTCCTCTATAGTCAATACCTATCTAAGTGGCATCTCAAACTATACAAAGAATCTAAAGAGCCTGCTACTTCTATATAGGAAAACAATTCAGACTTTCTAACACTTTTTGCCATTTGTGATACTTCGGCTATTTCGTTCATGCAAGACATGGTAGACAGTAGCAGCAAACAACCATCTTATAATTTCTTGTCTTGCTCTGCCTTCCCGCGTTCTTTTAGCCATCCAATTTAGTTCTTCATTGTCACGACCCAAAAATCCCTCCGAAGGAGTCGTGATGACACCTAGTCTCTAAATTAGGTAAGCCTAACATTAACTGAGATAACATTATATTTCCTAACTTTAATTTAAATAACTCTTAACAATCTACAACTCCCAAAACTAGTGGTATAAGTCATAAGCCTTCTAAGAGTAGTTATACAAAATAAATACATCATTGTTCCGAAACAAAAGGAACAAATGAAAATAAGTACAAATGAAGGTGACTCCTAGACCTGCGAACGCTGCAGCAGGTTTATCTTGAGTATCCACCGCGACGACTCACACAGCTACTACCGATCAAATACCTGGATTTGTACACAAAAATATACAGAAGTGTAGTATGAGCACACCGCAGTGGTGCCCAGTAAGTATCAAGACTAATCTCGGTGGGGTAGTGACGAGGAACAGTCCAGACACCTACTGGTCAAATAAATTGAACAGGATATGATAATAAACTATCAACCTAAAGATGACAAAGTAATTTCAACAACAGAGAAAGAACAAACTACAATCAGCAGAAACAATAAAGGAAAACACGGATGGAAACGAAAGATAACCAAATAAATTAACACCAACACAGCTGGAACACAGACAAGTAAAAATGTACTCAAACAAGGAAGGCGATGTCAGCTCAATAAATTATATCACGTCTGATGCACAATTCCAGCCATCTCAAACTCAATGTCTCATATCATAACCTCAATTACCAAACCTTTAGCACCCTCGGCACCTTGTGCCCACATATTTCTATCTCTCTTTGCACAACGACGTTTTCATGTTATTCAGTATATAACGTCCATAACCAATGCAATTAAGATGTTCAAGAAATCTCATCTACATAACATAAAGTAGAGTACATCTTCAAAGCCAATTAGGAACTCAGCAAGAAAAGGTGAAGTTATTTTTAGAAATCATTTGAATAAAGAAAGTACCATTTTCAATTAAAATACAACATCGAATGAGTTATTACCTTTAACATGTGGATTAATAAATTAACTTAGTAGAAATTCCTTTTTAAGTAAAATACAACATCAGACGAATTAGGGGAATTTAATTGAGTAACTAATTGAATTAAAATGAAGTAATTATTAAAATTTGATGTATGGATATATATATATATATATATATATATATATGGTGAATTGTTGAAAACACCATGGGGCTCCATCACAAAGGATCACAACGGTAACGGAATCTGAATAGTTAAAGCACTTGAATTGATAACCACAAATAAATACAACAAATAAAAAGTGTACGACATCACCCTTCGTGCTTTATCACTCTTCCTCACCATATGCATAAATAGAAATGTGCACGACATTACCCTTCATGTTTTAACTCTCTCATAATCATGGCACGACATCACCCTTCGTGCTTTTACTCTTAATGATGTGGTGTGACATCAACCTTCGTGCTTTTACTCTCAATAATGTGGTACGACATCATCCTTCATGCATTAACACTCACAATATTGGCACAACATCTCCCTTCGTGCTTTAACACTCACTCATAATATCAGGCACGACATCACCCTTCGTGCTTTATCACTCACTCACAATATCATGCACGTCATCACCCTTCGTGCTTTACACTCTTCCTCACCCAAACAATAGAAACCATAACATCCTATCAAGGGAATTAACAATGGAAATAATAACATCCCGACAAGAGAATCAACAATAGAAACAATAACCTCTCGGCAAGGGAATCAACATTAGAAACAATAACATCCCGACAAGGGAATCAACAATAGAAACAATAACCTCCCGGCAAGGGAATCAACAATAACCAATCTTGTATCAACAGTTAGCTTCGCAATCTAGATACTTGAGTTAATACTCAATAATGGTCAAATACCAAGAGAATATCATAAATCTTATTCAACATGAATAATCGTCAATTTAAGCATAAATAGTATATAATAAGGATCACGAAAAAAATCAAGAAGCACAATAACCTTAACAAAACAACAAGACATAATAAGCACGTGATAACTACACCGGTAACCACAACAATTGGACATATAGCATATTTGCACGAAGTCACAGATGAATTCACAATCAATAAGTATCAAAGCAATAAGGAAGGCAATCACTTCAATTAAGGCAAGTAAGGGTCAAGTAACAAGTAAGAGTGCGAGAAAAGCTAACAACATCATATGGAGCATATGGAGGTGAAACAAGCAATTAGGAAACCTAATCATATCGGAAAAACTCTCACTTAATGAACATAAGGACTTAAGAACCCTAAAGGTAAATTTTCCACAAATAAGTCCGAGCACACACTCGTCACCTCGCATGCACGGACTACAATTAGCATAAAAGACTCCAATCCTAAGGGGAAGTTTCCCACACAAGGTTAGGCAAGATACTTACCTTAATCCGGCCAATTCAATACTCAATTTAGCTTTTTCCTTTACCAATTCATCAACGCTCGGCTCAATCTATCTAAAAACGACTTGAATACATCAAACAATGTAATAGAAAATAATTTCAATTAACAAAACTATGATTCTTACACAATTTGCAAGAAGTCAACAAAGGTCAACTCCCCGAGCCCGCACCTCGAAACCCGAAAAATTTATAAAAATCAAATACCCATTCCGATACGAGTTCACCCATACAAAAATTATCCAATTTCGATAATATTTGGTCCTTCAAATCATCATTTTGCATTTTTGAAAGATTTCACAATTTTTCCCCAAATTTTCCTTTAGATTCTCATGAATTTGATGTTAAATCTAATATATAATCACAAAATATAGTTGGAAATTAGTTAGAGACACTAACCCAATGATTTGGCATGAAAAGCTTCTCTCAAAATCGCCCACTCTCGGACCAAGGGTTCAAAATATGATAAAATGAAGCTAAGTCCTGAAATGGGAGTCTTATTACCAGCCTCGGATGTCGCATTTGCAACTTCAGGATCGCAAATGCGACATAAGTATCGCAAATGCGAAGGCTGGCCAGCTCTGATGATGTCGTAAATGTGACCCAAGTCTCGCAAATGCGAGCTCTGAGATGATCGCAAAAGCGATAGTTTTATCGCAAATGCGGAGCTGCTGATCGCAAATGCTATGAAGTTATTCGCAATTGTGAACTCCTCTGTCACAGCTCAGCGTTGCAAAATGCGAGAAGAATCTCGCAAATGCGGTCATCGCAAATGCGATAGAATCCTCGCAAATGCGATGGAATCCTCGCAAATGCGAGAACTGCAGCACCTGCACAGCTAAACCTCTTCTAACACTCCGGAACGCGTACGAATCTCACCCGAGCCCTCGAGGCTCCAAACCAAATACCCGCACAAGTCTGAATACATAACACAAACTTGATTGCGCGATCGGAACACCAAAATAACCTCTAGAACCACGAATCGGATGCTAAAACGCATGAAAATCTCTATGAACTTCAAGATCTTCTAGAATTGCAACCAAGCGTCCGAACCATATCAAATCAACTCCAAACGACACCAAATTTTGCAAGCAAGTCCCAAATGACATAACGGAGTTGTTCCAACTTTCGAAATCGTATTCTGACCTCGATAACACAAAATTCAACTATGGGTCAAACCTCTCCATTTTCTAAACTTCAACTTTTCCAACTTTCGCCGAAATGCCTCAAATTACTCTACGGGCCTCCAAATCCGAACACACGTCTAAGTCCAAAATCACTATACGAAGCTACTGACATCATCCAAAACTCATTCTAGAGTCGTTCACTCAAAAGTCAAAATTCTGGTCAAATTCTCTCCGCTTAAGCTTCCAAAACTATATTCCTTCTTCCATTCGACTGCGATTCATCCGGAAATAGAATCTAACCATTCACGTAGTCGATACATATAATATGAAGCTGCTCGTGACGTCAAACTATCGAACCGGACGCAATTGCTCAAAACGACCAGCCGGGTCGTTACATTCATTCCATGTAGTTATCTGTCTAGGTTCTTCTATCCATCGCTGCAAGGTAGCCCATATATGTCTGGAATAGGTACATTCAAAGAATAAATGTGCAAAGGTTTCATCCTCACTTGAGTTGCATAAAACACATTCCTTAGGAACATAAATTCCCATCTTTCCGGTCGATCAATGGTAGCCAATTGTTGTCGAACTGCGAGCCACAGTATGAACTGATGTCTTGGTACCAACTGTGTTCCGATAGTAATGTGTTTCCAAGTGACCTTCTGGCACTGCAAGCCACAGCTAAAAGATTAAAGTTGTGGTTGAAAAAAGAGCTGTTAGCGAAAACGTAAAAGAAAGAACACAAGATTTAACGTGGTTCGGATCAAAATATTCCTACGTCCACCAGAGAACAATTGCCCTTTTAATATTAACAAAGGAAGGGGAGATTTTCCAATTACACTTAAGAGAATTTCTCTCTTAACTCTCTACTCACTACAATGTATTGTATTATTTTGGGATGATTTCTACAAGTGAAGGAGTGCATCTATTTATAGAGGTAGAGACCTCCTCTTGATGTCATTGGTGACATCAAACTACCTCCTCTTGATGTCATGGGTGACATCAAAGGAGGAAGCTTCCTCCTAGCATCCACACCAACTCTTTCCACCAACTCTTTCAATTGTCATGCCATTGTTGACTAAACATAAACCAACATTTTCAGGATGCCATTGTTGAATAAACATAAACCAACATTTTCAATCTCCACCTTGGTTTGCGTTTCGAGCGTGTGAACAACTCTGGCCAAAACTTCTAAGCTTACTGGGCAACCCCATTGTAAGAAACAAGAAGAATAAAACCATTGTTGAACATACCACCTCCACCTAGCAATTGTTCTCTTCGGAGTTGCATCAGTTGATGCACACCCCCGCCAAGTCCTTGTAGTGTGCAAACTTAGCGAGCGGGACTATCTTGGTCAACATGTCTGCAGCATTATCGTCTGTGATAACCTTCACGACCTTGATAGTTCCCTCATCAATAACATCTCGAATAAAATGAAATCTGACATCAATGTGTTTAGTGCGCTCATGAAATCTCTGATTTTTCATTAGATGAATAGCACTCTGACTATCACATCTAAGAGTTGATTCCAGCTGAACCAAACTCAATTCCGCTACTAAACTTTTCAACCAGATAGCTTCCTTTACCGCCTCCGCTGCTGCCATGTATTCTGCTTCTGTCGTAGACAAAGCGACAATCGACTGCAAAGTCGACTTCCAACTGACGGCACTGCCAACGAGGGTAAAGATGTATCCAGTTGTGGACCTTCTTCTGTCAAGATCTCCTGCATAGTCAGAATCCACATAACCGAGAATTGAAATACCTGTACCACTTTTTCGAAAGGTAAGACCAACACCAGAAGCTCCTTTGAGATATCTCAATATCCACTTGACAGCTTCCCAATGCCTCTTTCCTGGGTTGGACATGTATCTACTTACCACACTTACAGATTGAGCAATATCTGGACGTGTGCATACCATAGCATACATAATACTACCAACTGCACTGGCATAAGGAATCTTTGACATATGCTCCACCTCATCCTCAGACTGAGGCATTTGTGACTCTGAAAGTTTAAAATGAGGAGCTAATGGTGTACTTACAGGCTTGCACGTTTGCATATTGAATCTTTCGAGAACCCTTTCAATATACCTCTTCTGAGAAAGATGTACAACATCGTCTTCTCTTGAAATCTCCATACCAAGGATTTTCTTTGCAGCTCCTAAATCCTTCATGTCAAATTCCTTACTCAATAGTTTCTTCAAAGCATTTATCTCTGTAATGTTGTTAGCAGCAATAAGCATATCATCAACATACAACAGTAAATAAATCATTGAGTTACCAGACATCTTCTTGTGATACACACAACTATCAAATGCACTCCTTGAGAATTCATGTGTAGTCATGAATGCATCAAACCTCTTGTACCACTGTCTAGGGGATTGCTTCAAACCATACAAAGACTTCTTTAGTTGGCATACGTGATCTTCTTTTCCCTCAGCTAGGAAACCTTCAGGTTGATCCATATAGATTGTCTCTTCTAGATCACCGTGTAAGAAAGCAGTTTTGACATCAAGCTGTTGAAGCTCCAAGTCAAATTGTGCAACCAATGCTAGTA
The DNA here is from genome assembly GCF_000393655.2 of Nicotiana sylvestris. NCBI lineage: Eukaryota > Viridiplantae > Streptophyta > Magnoliopsida > Solanales > Solanaceae > Nicotiana > Nicotiana sylvestris. Next base: position 4,621,896 of record NC_091064.1, read on the forward strand.
GCACGCGAATTGAGCTATGCTTCACGACCGGAGAGAAAATCTCATTGTAGTCAATTCCCTCCTTTTGGCTGAAACCTTTTGCAACCAATCTCGCCTTGAACCTAGCATCTTCCACTTCAGGAATTCCCTCTTTCTTTCGGTAGACCCACTTGCATCCAACTGTCCTCTTCCCCTTTTGTCTTTTCACTAAGACCCATGTCTGATTCTTGTGAAGAGACTCCATCTCTTCAGTCATGGCTAACCGCCATTGTGCGGCATCCTTGCAAGAAGTTGCTTCAATATACGAGGAGGGCTCCAGATCTTTAATCTCTTCTTGTGCAGCTACGAACGCATATGCAATCAAGTTTGCTTGATTTATAAGGCGTTCCGGTTCTCGTGTCTGCCTCTTCTCCCTCCCCTTCGCAATTGTGTATGGTTCATTGACAGCAAGTTCTTCAACGCCTACATCTTCTGACTCATCTTTAACCTGAGTCTCTTGATCCTTTTCCTTGGCAAGCTCCACCGGAAGCTCCACCTGCTCGTTGTTCTTGTTTCCTGAAAACTCCACGGAAACTTTACGGGGATCAAGTATAGAGGATTCATCGAAGGTGACATCTCTACTAACTATAAATTTGAGTAAAGACAAACACCAAAGTTTGTACCCTTTTACTCCATCCACATACCCTACGAATATGGCCTTCTTAGCCCTTGGTTCAAGCTTTCCTTCATTAACGTGATAATAAGCTGGACACCCAAATACTCGTAAGTATGAATAGTTAGAGGGTTCACCTGACCATACCTCATTCGGAGTCTTAAAGTCAATTGCCGATGCTGGAGATCGATTGACAATATGAGCAGCAGTGTGAACTGCTTCAGCCCAAAATACTTTGGACATTTTGGCTTGTAGGAGCATACAACGAGCCTTTTCAAGAAGAGTTCTGTTCATTCTCTCGGCAACTCCATTCTGCTGTGGGGTATGCCTGACAGTCCTATGTCTTGAGATCCCATGAACCTTGCAGAATTCATTAAACTCTTCATTGCAAAACTCCAAGCCATTGTCTGTGCGAAGATACTTGATTTTCCGCTCCATTTGATTTTCAACCAAAATCTTCCACTCTTTAAATGCTTCAAAAGCATCACTTTTTGCCTTCAAAAAATACACCCAAACCTTTCGTGAGAAATCATCAATAAAAATGAGAAGATACCTCTTTCCGCCCTTCGATGGAAGTTTAGAAGGACCCCATAAATCTGAATGGATGTAGTCTAGCACTCCTCTTGTCTTGTGTTTGCCAGTGCTGAAGCTGACCTTCTTCTGCTTCCCTAGAACGCAGTGCTCACAGAAGTCAAGCGTGCTGATCTTCTCACCTTCCAAAAGTTTACGATTGCTCAACATCTCCAGTCCACGTGCGCTCATATGACCCAGTCTCATGTGCCATAGTCTTGCCTTGTCATCATTAGATAACTGCACTGTAGATGCATTTGCAGAGCCAACAATGGTGCTTCCGGCCAATGTGTAAAGGCCGTTCTCCAGCTTGCCTTTCAGCATGACTAAAGAACCTTTAGTCACCTTCATAGTTCCTGCTTCGCTCATGTACCTGTAGCCTTGTTCATCCAGAGTACCCAAGGAGATCAAATTCTTCTTCAGATCAGGAACATGACGGACTTGTGTAATAGTCCTCACGATTCCATCATGGCAGCGAACCCGAACTGAGCCAATGCCAACTATTGCACAAGTTGCATTATTGCCCATTACTACGGTTCCTCCACTTTTCTCGTAGCTGCTAAACCAGTCTTTTCGGAACGTCATATGCAGAGTACAAGCAGAGTCTAACACCCATTTGTTTTCATAACTACTATTATTATTACACGATGTTGTTAGTACATAATCATTATCAAAATTATGTACCTGTTCAACTGTAGATGCACTCGCCTTTTCCTTGGACTTTGACATTGGGCAATCTCGTTCAAAGTGCCCCTTCTTGCCACAACCCCAACACTCTGTATTCTTCTTGTTCACACGAGACTTTGATCTGTGCTTTGATTTGGTCTTTCCCTGTTGGCTAGTCCGGCCTCTTACAAAGAGGCCACTTGCCTGGTCATCTCTATCTCCTTCAATGTGCCTCCGCACATCACTAGAGTTAAGTGCCTGCCGCACTTGCTCAAGCTTGATAGGCTCCTTGCTATACATCATTGAATTCTCAATATCACGATATCCTGAAGTCAATGAAAATAGCAAAGCACATGCAAGCGTCTCCTCCTCCCTTTTAATTCCTGCAATCTGTAAGTCCATGACAAGTTTATTAAACGCATCTAAATGATCTTGTAACGAAGTACCTGACCCCATCTTAAATGTGTGAAGACGCCGTTGTAACAACATTCTTGTTGTCACTGATCGGTCTTGGTATAGCCCTTCTAGCTTTTCCCACAACTGTTTGGCCGTCTCTTCGGTACCCGTACTCACTTCACAAAGCACGTTAGGTGCAAGGGATAGTTGGATTGCACTCAATGCATCCCCTTCAATCTTCTCCTTGTCGGGAGCTGATATATCCGTAGGATACTTTCCGTCAATAGCATGGATTGAACCTTCCCTCCGCAGTAACGCCATCATCTGGATCTTCCAGATATTGAAGTTGTTGCGTCCATTGAATCTATCAATTTCAAACTTCATGGAACTCATATTTGCTTGTTCTTTCTCCTTGGATCGTTAAAGAATCCTGTCGCTCTGATACCAATTGTTAGCGGAAACGTAAAAGAAAGAACACAAGATTTAACGTGGTTCGGATCAAAATAATCCTACGTCCACCAGAGAACAATTGCCCTTTTAATATTAACAAAGGAAGGGGAGATTTCCCAATTACACTTAAGAGAATTTCTCTCTTAACTCTCTACTCACTACAATGTATTGTATTATTTTGGGATGATTTCTACAAGTGAAGGAGTGCATCTATTTATAGAGGTAGAGACCTCCTCTTGATGTCATTGGTGACATCAAACTACCTCCTCTTGATGTCATGGGTGATATCAAAGGAGGGAGCTTCCTCCTAGCATCCACACCAACTCTTTCCACCAACTCTTTCAATTGGCATGCCATTGTTGACTAAACATAAACCAACATTTTCAGCATGCCATTGTTGACTAAACATAAACCAACATTTTCAAGAGCAAACCTCACGTCATAATCATATTAAATGGTTTACTAAATTGAAATTTTTTAAAGTTATATAAAAATAGAATGGTCTAAAATATTTTTGGAGCATTCCAAAATTGAAAGAGTGTCAGTTATAATTGGAGCATATAGAATCATAGAATAATTTTTAGAGGCGCGCACAAGAGTGTCAGTATTTGTCTTAAGAGATTTATTAAATATATATAAATTATTAATTTAAAATTTCAATAACTTAATAATTTAATTCATAAATTTTAAATATTGGCTCTGTGTATACTAACACTTAATTGTTGTCCCAGTTACCATAGTTGTAAAAATATGTAGTAGAAGTTACGGGCCATTTGGCCATAAAAAAGATCCTTTTTTGTCGAGTTTTTTTTTCTTTCGAAATTAGTGGTTGACCATAAAATTTTAGATTTTTACTTGAAAATATATTTCAGAATTTTTTGAAATTTTGAAATTCTTCAAAAAGCTATTTTACAAAATTTTCACTTCAAATCACTCACAAAAAATCAAAACAGCCCAAAATTATATTCATGTCCAAACACAACTCTAATTTTCCAATATCATTTTTACTTATTTTTTTTTGAAATTTTATAATTTTTATGTCCAAATGCCCACTACATATAAGCAAGCAGCAACTATATAATACATAAAATCAGAGGCGGATTCATGATTCGATGATATTGGGCGGCATATCGATTTAAACATAGAAATATTATAATTAACACAATCCTAATAGGGTATCATTCTGCCGGTTTGATGTTTAGTATTTTGGTTCGAATTTTTCGTCTTGAAAACAATGGATATTTTTTCCCCCTGAATTGACTTTAAATGATTCCAAATTGACATCATCTTTAAGATGGAAAGAAATGACATTCGCTAAGAATTTTTGTTGTCAAAATTTTTTCCATCTCATTTCACAAGAATTAGGAACACTTTCCTAAAAAGAAAAGTTCAATCCAACCCATTAGCAGAAGAACTAGCTAGGATAAGATAGAAGCATCACCCCAGAATTGATCCTTCTTTTCTTCTTACTTTTATTAAGTTTGACTCTAGTTTCTCGTTCAACAAAAATAAAAAGGAGTATGATTCTTTTATTCCTAATATTTTTCATCTCTTTCTTTTTCTATTTTCTCCGGATCTACTTACTTTCTCGCTTAGATGTTCTTTTGGTTGATCTTTTCTCTTTTGTTTTGGTTTTGAGTGTGGGGGGAAGGCAAGGACTTCCTCTTCCGGGCCCTTCAAACTCCTCATCGGAAGATTTATTCGGGCCCCAGGTCCTGTCGGAGCCTTGGCCGATCCAAAAAAAAAAAGGACTAAATAGTGATATCAAAAAAGTTAAAGAAGAAAATGAAAGAATTAATGAAACAACTACTCATTAATGTCCTAGAAATAAATAACGAAATAATTATTAATCAAAGATTATACATTACTTAGGTCATTAGTTAGGGGCTTAGAGTTCAAAACATTGATAAGAAATGCAAAACTCCACTGGCATCTTACGGCCTTTTGTTTATCTAGGTGCCAAAAGCTAAATTTATCCATTTTCTTATCCATATACACATACTATATAGGAGTACAAAGTTTCTACCAAAATTTGCGGGTGGTACCTACTGAATAGATCCGCCCCTAAATAAAATATCTTTTTGCGTGACATGAGCCACCTTATTTAGTTATTTATCATAGATTGGTTTCGTCATCGTATAATAGAATGTTAAAGATTTGACCTATTTTTACTATTTCTAAAACTTGAAAACCACATCCCTTTTTTTTTTAGGACTTTGAGATTAACTCAAATTTTTGTTACCAAATTTTTTTTTTATTAAATTCTGTAATTTAAATCTAGTTGTATGATCTTAACAATGTGAATATAAAATCTTCTTATGACGGCTATGATTCAAAAAAGGTTCACAATTTGAACTTAGAATATCAGGCATACTACTATTGACTGTCAAATATAATGGTTATCTTAATATTCCAAAAGGTCCAAATTAAAAAAAAATATTCCAAAAGGACTGCATTTGATCGGATTGCATTCATCAACTGTTAGTATTATATATTAAAGTACTAAAGGTTTTGGCTGCAGCATCTACCACGAAGGAGCAGATATAAAAACAAAAGGCAACTTTTTAGAGCATGTTAAATTGTAAAGGTAGTGACATGCATGTCAATTGGGGTAGGGCGGGGCAGGCGCGGGCGCGACGGGACAGGGCAGGGCAAGCTTTCACCTGCTAAGATTTTGACCCGTCCCGCCCCGTTTAACCTTTTTCCAAATTTTTGCTGGTTATTAGGAGGAAAATGGTATTTTAGATGACTTACATGTGTTGATAAGAGTTATTTATTAAAGAATTATTAAGGTTGAGACGATTAGTTCTAACTTGGTGTACACGTCGATCGACATAATAATTTCTCTGTTACAAATCTGGAATGTAAAGAGAATGAAGGAGAAAACACATTTGCTCCATACATTGCCCCGTTCTGTCCTAACCCATCGATTTTTTCAAAAAAAATTATTTTATCTCGCCCTGCCCCGCCCTATTCTGTCTCGCCCCAATTGTCATCCCTAGGTAAGGTAAAACGATATTACTTTTTACATGAATATAAGATGAATTCTTAATAGTTTAAGAATATCTATGCACTATGGTGAAAAAAATATGTATATGTATAATCAGGTCAAGCTTAAGGTAATTTTAGGTAAATTTTTATAATTACTATTACACTTACTGCGTAGAAAACTGACATTGATTAACTAGATTATAAGCCGTGATTATTGGTTGGAAAAATATTGGGGTTTTTTCTACATTAGATTTTTTTAGAGTTACAAATAACAATAAAATAAAACACCACTCAAGTATCCAAAATCCATAATTTTATGAAAACTTTTCAATTCGTACGTTCTGTCATAAATCAATTGTCTCTGTATCTCTAACTTCTTTAATTTTAAGTATTTCAATTAAAATTGCAAATATTTTTACTTTTGCAATTAGTAAAACTGTGATCAGTAAAATCCAAAATACATACTTCATGAAAAAGGATGTAGGTAGTGTTTACCTCAAACCACCTCTGAACCTCCTCTATATCTCTCTCTCTTCATCTGTTTCCTTTCATTATCTGCTTCTACCGCCTTCTTAGTGCCGGAAAACACCAAGCTCCGCCGTCTTCTGCATCTTATAATCCAAAATTATGGTGAAAACCTCTAAAATTGTCCCTAAAAAAGAAAAAGGCTTCCTCCTTTTCTTCCCGTCCGACCGGTGACAAAGCGCCGGCCCTTCACGAGATTGTTTCTGTCGCCTGCGTTATAAGGAAAGACTTCGATGTCGAGAACCCCCCTGCATCGAGGTACATCTGTTCGATAACAGAGAAGCACATCGAGGTTGTGAAAAAGGAGTGCGGCTGGGGGAACGAGGTCGTGGTACAAATCCTGGCCCCCGAGGAGAGCATCACAACTCATATGAAGGGTTTTTTAAGTGTTTACAATTACCCCTTCACACTGGGTCCCCTCGATCCAGTGGTGATCGATTTTTGCAAAAGGCACGAGGTCACTCTTGGTTAGATCCATCCCTCCTTTTGGCGCATCGTGATTATGTTGCGCTATTTTTCTAGTAAGGCCAAGGGGCTGGAGTTTACCCTCCATCACCTTATCAAATTGTATCGGCCTCATCTTTTTCGCGGACTGATCAAGCTCCAACGTCGATCGATCAAAGCCTTTTTTTCTAGCAATGATGAGACCAAAGATCGAGGCTGGATGAGTCGGTTCATCCGAGGGAGGACCTCAGACATCATTCCCGAGGGAAAATGCCGTTTTCGGAGAGATGGAACCCCATCATAAGTAAAAAAAATTTTCCGGTATCCCCTTGTGTTTCGTTCTCGCATTGTGTGATGCCTTTACCTTTTCATGCAGCTGATGTTTGGATGACACATGCAATCCATGACCTCGAGGACTGGGTCAGGAAGTTGGCTGCGACCTCCTCATATGACGAGCGCAAATGGCGTGACTTATCGAGGGGTAAATGTGAAGCCAAACACCATGGTGATTTTTCCTGTATACGCTTTTTCCTTTGATGTTTTTCTTCTTTACCGAAGCCGCCTGTTTCTTAACACTCTATTTCAAATTCATGCAGGCATTGGAGATTCCTCCGAGATAAGGCCAGCCCCTCCTAGGGAAGAGATCGAGTCCCCGATTCTTAAGTCGGGGAAAGATAACAAGAGAAAAAGGGTTTCGAAACCCGAAGACCCCCAGGAGAACAAGGCTCCTGGTCAAAGACGAAGGAGGAATGTTGTCCACGTGGACACAGACTCGGCCTACCAGTCCCGAGATGATGAAGGGGACGAGGACGAAGAATGGACGCTGGTGACCCGAACTAGGAAACCAGCCGAGGCCGCCGAACCCTCCGGACCAAAGATCTTACTTGTGGAAAGGAAACTCCGAAGGAAGATTCGGGCAAAGTCCCCGAATCACCCGGGGTAGAGATTATTCCGCCTCCTCCGATAAACATACCACATGGGACAAGTACCGAGAACCCCGAGGCCGAACAGAGTGCCCAGTGACTTGCTCGGGGCCGTGACAATGGGCCATTCTCCTTCCTTACCATCTTTTTCTGAGAAGACGATAAATGAATCTCGAGCTCTACGAGCTCCTGACTTGAGCAGAGTCCCCGGTGAAGAAGATCCTTTCCGGAACTGCTTTACTGGGGTTGATGATGCTGCTGACCTCAACGACGCATCCACCCTCTTCGAGGAGGCTCAACGTCTTTTTTCCGGGTAAGTGTTGGCTCCCGATGTTGTAAATTTTTCTTCTTCTCCTTTTCTTTTAACTGATAACTTTTTTTATTTTTGTGTAAGCCATTACTAATTTCAAGGCCGAGCTGAGCCAATGTGAGACTGAGCTTAAGAAGTCTTCGGATAAAGAGAAGGCCCTAAGGCTCCTTTGCGGCCAAAAAGAGGAGGAGATCAAGGACCTTCGGGTTGAGTTGTCCAAAGCCCATAAAAACGAAGCCGAGCTAGACAAGTAGGTAACTATGATTTTAACAGAGTATGGTCTTTTTGTCCTTATTGCGGAGGCTAATACGTCGATGCCTCAGCTGCAGCAAAAGTTGGAGATGATTGGGCATCTCTGGGGCGAGGTCGATCAAGTTAAGACTGATTGCCACCGATAGAAAGAGAACATGGACCGGCTCGCTATCGATAAAGAAGCTGTTACAGCCCAACTGGCCTCAGCTGAAACTCAACTCCAAGGCATTAAAGTGAAGAGTCTGGTTCAAACCAAGAAAATTGAGGAGTTAGAGGTAGAGCTGGCCAAAGCCGGGGCCGAAGCTGCACAGTCCAAGGCTGAAGTTGAGAAGACGAATGCTACGTCTGATAAGACCATCACCGTATATTTAAGGGATGCTGTGGTTGTTCAGGCGGATCTGAGGGAGGCCTCCGACTGGGAAAAATGTAGTAATACTTTGGCGAAGTGCCAAGCCCGGAGGGAGACTCTCGAAGAAATCCATGCCCAAGGATTTGACCTCACTGAAGAAATAGCCAAAGCGAAGGCGCTGGAAACCGATGCCAGGTTTCTTGTTTTTTCTGATGCTGAAGATGTTGTGAGTGGTTCCGAGGGCATGGAAGGTGAAGATGGAGTCCCCAAGGAGGAGGAGGTTCCCGAGGATAGAGCTCCCGAGGATGCAGTTACTGAGGATGTTGCTTCCGAGAGTTTGGCCTTAAAAGTAAATTAGGTTCTTTTGCTTTTGTTATTTGTATAAGGCCCTTTGCGGGCATTTGTAAATACTTTCCATGCTTATAAGAAGTTCCCTTTCTTTTCACTTTACCTTTGTATTGATTTCTGCTTTGCTTCTGTTTATGAAAAGCTTTGATATTACAATTTCAATGATCAAGCGAGCTTTTTGGCCCGGACTCAGAATAAACCCTTAGGTTTTTTAGGGATCAGTGGGTGATTTTTGTACTTATAATAAAAAAATACCTCTTAATTTTTTTTGGTTAACCCACGAGCAATGCTTAAGTCGATTTGATGCGAGTCCGGTACGATGGGACTCTTGAGTCCGAGTTGAATGAGAGCAAGGTCTCGAACTCCACGTGTTTTCGACCCTTAGGCTTTTTTTGTATTGGCCCTCGGCTCTTTTAGGTCGGCCCTTAGGCTCTTTAAATTAGGCCAATTCGGCCTCCAAGACAGCTATAATTTCCCCTCTTTTTGGCTAAAAGACTTAGTGAAAGTTATTTATGTCTTAGCATGTGTTTTTGTACCCGTTGGGTTTTTCGAAGGTTCAGCAGATCAAAATCTTATTTGTAATTTGTTTGTGTAAAAACAATTGAATACCTCTTGAGGTTTTTTCGAAGGCTGATGTTATCGAAGCCTTTAAATTATTCGAGGGCTGATTTTATCGAAACCCTTTATCATTCGCTTTTTCCGATGGTAGCCTGATTTAACCGGGTTTTTCAATGTGTTTGAAGGCCTATAATTTATGAAGGAAGTCGGACGTCTCTGAACCGCATTATTTTGGTCGTAGCCTTTTTTTATGATCGTAGTCTTTAATATTGCCGTAGCCGTTGGGTATGTCTCTTGGACTTATTTCCCGATAACATTTCGAACTTGTTCGAAAGTTTAGTCCCCGAGTATGGTGGCCTTGGCCTTTATATCGAGGGTATGCCTTTTTGAGGTCTTATGAGTTCGAGTTTTTGATAACTCGGATGTGTTGATTATCGATGATAGTCCCCGAGTATTCGGGGTGTATTTGCATTTTGGCCCTTGGGCCGTTTCTCGTAGAATATAAGTGTAGAGCTCGTATAGTAATAGACTTATTTGAGACACAAAGTATTTTGATATAGAAAGAATGCTTCTTTGACTAATTGATACATGCATACATGTTTCGCCGTCGGGGCTCGATTATTCTATATGGACACGGTTCATCTGACCGTTTGGCTCCTTATAAAGTTCTCCTATCGAGGCCCTCTTTGGCATGAAAATATAACCTCCGAGGGTGATGCCCCCTAGTATTCAAGGTTGATTGAAAAGAAGCCTTTGATACTGTTGAGTTCTCCTTAGGTAGCACATAGTTGTTGCCTCGTTAAAACCCTCTCCGGTAAAACCCATTTGGGACAAAATACGATCTAAGGGAAAAAGAGTGCAATGCATGCTTTAAAACCTAAGGCCTTCGTGTAAAAGTGTGCCTTCGATAGCTTCGATCGAACACTCGCAATGGGTTAGTTTCAAATTCAAATGGACAAAAAGAGAAAGTCATACCTTAGCAATAGTATCGTTTGAGTAATGACACGTTCCAATTGTTTGGCAGTTGTCCACCTTCCATTGTGCTAAATTTGTAAGATCCTTTTCCGACAACTCCGATGACTCGGTATGGTCCTTCCCAATTCGAGCCCAATATCCCTTCATTCATGTCTTGAATGTTGAGGGTGACTTTCTGTAGAACTAAGTCCCCGATTCCGAAGTGTCGAAGGTTGGTCCTTCTATTGTAGTATCTCTCGATTCTTAGCTTCTGTGCGGCCATCCGAATAAGTGTTACCTCTCATTTTTCATCTAACAGCTCGAGGCTAGTATTCATAGCCTCGTGATTTGACTCCTCCGATGCATGTCAAAACCTGGCACTAGGTTCTCCGGCCTCGATAGGGATAAGGGCCTCGGAGACATATACTAAAGAGAACGGAGTAGCCCCCGTGCTAAACTTTGATGTCGTTCGATATGCCCAAAGGACCTCGGGTAGAACTTCTCTCCAGTTTCCCTTTGCATCGTCCAACCTCTTCTTTAAGTTTTGAATGATGGTTTTGTTTGTTGATTTAGCCTGCCCGTTCCTGGTTGGATGATATGGCGTTGATAGAATCCTCTTTATTTTGTGCACTTCGAGGAACTCTGTTACCTTGCTGCTAATGAATTGTTTGCTGTTGTCACATACGATTTCGGCAGGTATCCCGAATCGACACACAATATGGTCCCAAATGAAGTCAATAACCTCTTTTTCTCTGACCTTCTCAAAGTCCTGTGCTTCCAGCCATTTGGAAAAATAATAAGTCATAAATAAAATAAATTTAGCTTTACCTGGGGCCGTTGGAAGAGGGCCGACTATGTCCATTCCCCATTTCATGAAAGGCCAGGAGGATAAGACCGAGTGGAGTTGTTCTCCGGGCTGATGGATCATCGATGCAAACCGTTGGCACTTATCATACTTTTTAACAAATTCCTTAGTATCTTTTTCCATGTTGTCCTAGAAATACCTTGCTCTGATAATTTTAGAAATCGAAGACTCGGCGCCGGAGTGATTCCCAAAAGTACCTTCGTGGATTTCTTGTAGAACATAATCGATATTCCCCGACCCTAAACATACTGCCAATGGCCCATAGAATGTTCTTCTGTATAATGTTCCATCCCCATCTACTGTGAACTTAGCAGCCTTGGTCCGCAGAGCCCTCGATTCTTTGTGATCCGATGAGAGCTTTCCATTTTTTAAATAATCGATATACTTATTTCTCCAATCCCAAGTCAAGCTCGTAGAATTTATTTTGGCATGACCTTCCTCGACCACGAATCTTGATAGCTGGATGACAGTCCCCGGAACAATGTCGTCTTCTTCGATCGACGATCCCAGATTCACGAGCACATCGACCTCACTATTTTGTTCTCAAGGCACGTGATCCAGGGTCTATTCCTTGAAGCAGTGCAATGTCACCTGTAGTTTTTCTAAGTACATCTGCACTCTATCCTCTCGAACCTCGAAGCTGCTGTTTACTTGGTTCACCACCAATAGAGAGTCGCATTCGGCCTCGATGACCTCTGCCCCAAGCTCTTAGCTATCTCGAGACCTACAATCATGGCCTTGTACTCGGCCTCATTGTTAGTCAAACCTTGAAGTTTTAATAGATTGTCTAATAGTACTACCTGTTGGTGGTTTCAAAACAATGTCGAGCTCGAACCCTTTCACATTCGAGGAATCATCTGTAAAAAGGGTCCATATGATGTACCCGATCTCAACAGAAGTTTTTTTCTACTTCGGGTACGAGGTTTGGCATAAAATTTGCCACGAAGTCAGCCAAGATTTGGGACTTGATAGCCGTTCGGGATTGATATTCGATATCATACCCACCAAGTTCGACCGCCATCTGGCCAATTGACCCGACAATTCAGGCTTATGTAAGACATTTCTGAGAGTATAAGTGGTTAGTACACATATGGGATGACATTGAAAATATGGCTTCAACTTTCTAGATGCGCTTATTAATGCAAGTGCTAATTTTTCTAAGTGAGGGTATCTAGTTTCAGCATCTCCCAGAGTTCGACTTATATAATAAACAGGGAACTACATACCTTGATATTCACAAACTAGTAATCCATTTACCGCTATCTCGGATATTGCAAAATATAAGTAAATCTTTTCATCTACCTTCGGGGTGTGGAGCAAAGATGGGCTCGATAAGTACCATTTCAATTCTTCTGGCATTCCGGGGTCCATGCGAAATCCTTTTTCTTTTTTAGCAAGGAAAAGAACCTATGACTTCATTCTGATGACCTAGAAATAAAATGACCCATTGGACATGCTAGCCTTTGCACGGCCTTCACACTATCCACAACGGTGATATCCTCGATGACCTTGATTTTGTCAGGGTTAATTTCGATGCACCGATTCGACACTATGAAGTCGAGGAACTTACCTGTGCCGACTTCGAAGGCATATTTTTTCGGGTTAAGCTTCATGTTGTACTTCCTCAAGATTTTGAATGTTTCCTGCAAATGAGTTAAATGGTCCTCTGCGCGCATGGACTTAACTAACATATCGTCAATGTAAACTTCCATCGTTTTACTTATTTGTTCCTCGAACATCTTGTTAACTAAGTGTTGGTATGTAACTCTAGCATTTTTTAGCCCGAAGGGCATTACATTGTAACAATACGTTCCAAACTTAGTGATAAACGAGGTTTTTTCCTGGTCTTTCGGGTTCATTTGGATTTGATTATACCCGAAGTAGGCGTCGATAAAGGTTAGAATCTTGTGACCGGCCGTGGCATCGATCATGCGATCAATATTAGGCAATGGAAAAGAATCTTTAGAGCATGCCTTGTTTAAATCTTTATAATCTATGCACATTCTAAGTTTGTTTCCCTTTTTCGGAACTACGACCACGTTGGCTAACCACTCAAGGTATTTTACCTCCCAATAGACCCTATTTTAAGAAGTTTAGTTACCTCGTCCTTTATGAATGCATGCTTCACCTCGGACTGAGACCTTCTTTTTTGCTTCACTGGTTTGAACCTCGGGTCCATGCTTAGTTGGTGTGTTGTTATTTCTGGTGGGATCCCTATCATATCTAGATAGGACCAAGCAAAACAATCATATTATCGATAATAAATTGAATGACTGAGTGCAGGGGTTAACCCCATTCCCAGGTATACCTTTTTCTTGGGCATGTGCTTGATTAGTATGACCTATTCCAATTCCTCGACCGTTGATTTGGTTGCGTCTGACTCTTCGGGAACAACGAAGGTTCGAGGAGTAAGGAAATACTCTTCTTCCTCTTCGATTACCTGTTCCTCCAGCTCGATCGGTACTGGGATCGGTGATTGCTATTTGACCGCTTGCTTATCCTTGGCCCCCAATTTTTTTTGAGGTCGAAGGCATCGGTATCGGTGTAACTTCATTGACTGCAAACATTTCCTTTGTGGTATGTTGTTCCCCATAGACCGTTTTCACACCATCCTCCATTGGGAATTTCATCATCTGGTGAAGTGTCGAAGGTACTGCCCTCAGTTGTGGATCTATGGCCTCCCGAGAAGTGCATTATACCTCATGTCGCCTTCGATGATGTGGAATTTCATATCTTGAATGGTTCCGGCCACATTTACTAGTAGGACGATTTCCCTCTTTGTTGTTTTGCTTGCAATGTTGAAACCATTTAGGACTCGGGATGCTGGTACAATTTGGTCTTGCAGGCCAAGCTACTCTATGACCCTAGATCTGATTATGTTTGCTGAGTGTAACAATCCGGCCAATCATTTTGAGAATTAAAGTCCCGATCCCCTATTAACTGCTTCCCCCGTATCTATTTATGTTATTGTGAATTGCCAGGATGGTTCATCTTGAGTTTTGGAGTGTTTTGGGACACCTAGTCCCTACATGAGAGCTTATATCTTAAAATCTTGACCGTCATCGGAGCAGTATGAAGACAGCTTGGAATAGAATTCTGTCGATTCCGTTAGCTTTGTTGGGTAATTTCGGGCTTAGGGGCGTGTCCGGATTGTGTTTTGGAGGTCTGTAGCTCATTTAGGCTTGAAATCGCAAAAGTTGATTTTTTGAAGTTTCGGGTTGATAGTGGGAATTTTGATATCGGGGTCGGAATCTGATTTCGAAAGTTGGAATAGGTTTGTAGTGTTGAATATGACTTATGTGCAAAATTTGGGGTCAATCGGGCGTGATTTGGTTAGTTTCGGCATCGGATGTAGAACTTCGGAAATTCAAGTTCATTAGTTTTGGATTGGAGGGTGGTTCGCGATTTTATCATTGTTAGATGTGATTTGAGGGCTCGACTAAGTTTGAATAATGTTATGGGATGTGTTGGTATGTTTGGTTGAGATCCCGAAGGTCTCAGGTGAGATTCAAGTAGTTATCAGAAGGTATAGTTGTTGAAAACAACTGCTGGTGTTGCTGGTATTCAGATTTTGGTCTCTGAAGTTGGGAGTGCGGACCGCGGTGGAATCTTGCGGTCAGCGGAGGAGTTCGCGGGGGCGGCAGAAATTTTGCGGTTAGCGGGGAAGGCTGGCACGGACAACAGAAGAAGGGACGCAACCCCCAGGAGCTGGAGGCTTTCGCGGTCGCGGTGGGAATTCCGCGGACCGGGGAGAAAGGAGCACGGTGGTGTTGGTTTTTGGCGGTCAGCGATATTTGAATCCGAGGGATGCACTATAAATACGAGATTCACGGTTTTATTTCATATTTTAACCTAGAGAGCTCGAGACTTAGCGATTTTTTGAAGGTTTTCAAGAAATTCATCGAGGTAAGTGATTCTAACTCAGTTTTGGCTAAAATACACGAATATATCGTTGGATTTATCATTTGATTAGATAATTGGGATGAAAAATTGGGGATTATTGTAGAAACTTCATAAAATGGAATTTTGTTTTTGAGTTTTGAATGCCGAATCGAAGTTGGATTTGAGTGAAACTCGTTTAGTTAGTCTCGTTATCGAGCAGGTTGTCGAATTTTGTGACTTTGATCGGACTTCGAGACGTGGGTCCGAGGAGGATTTTTGGGTGTTTTCTATTTTCTTGCCTTAGCTTTTATTTTTTAGATAAACTAGTTGCTTGTATTTTATTTACGTTATGTAATTGATTTGATTAGATTTGGGCCACTCAGAGTTGGATACTCATGGCAAAATCGTGATATAGGATTGATTGTGAGATTGGTTCGAGGTAAGTGGCTTGCTTAGCCTTGGGGGGGGGGACTCCCCTTAGGATTTTGGTACTGTTGTTATATGAATGCCGTGTACGTGAGGTGACGAGTGCATACACGTGCTAATTGTTGAAAAAACCCATTTTCATTAAGTAAATATCTATGTTTTTCTTTTAATTGGGCAAATGCTAGTATGTAAAGCCTCTGGTTTAGCTTAGGAAAGCATGCTTATGTGACTTAACTATCTTATCTACTTTAACTGCTTACTTGGATTCTGTGTAGCATGCTTAGAGTAAGAATTACCTGCCTTTTTATACGAACTTGAATAGAACTGTAGATCTTCTTTCCGCCCCCTTCTTAGTCAATGGGGCACAGCAGGTTCGGCATCTACTACAAAAGAGAGAATCCACTTCAGATAACCACATGAGACTGCTGTGTATTTACTTTGGGACTACAGAATGATATTCCGGGAGATTTCCCTGCACATTTATATTTGGACTACAAGACGGTATTCTGTGAGATTCCCTTGTACTGGATATTTACTTTGGGACTACAGAAAGGTATTCCGGGCGATCCCCCTGTGCATTTACGTTTGGGACTACGGGACGGTATCCTGGGAGATCCCAGTTGCTTTTATGTGTGTACTGAGTTATGCTCTTTTGTGATTTCATTTCATTGACTATTAGCAATTATCTTCTCTTCCATATTTCATATTGTTTTATCTTTACATATATAACCAGTAGGGCCCCGATCTGATCTCGTCACTACTCGATCGAGGTTAGGCTTGACACTTACTGGGTACTGCTGTGGTGTACTCATGCCCTTTCCTGCATATGTTTTTTTGTGTGCAGATCCAGGTTCTTCTGCTTAGCCATACTATCCGTGAAGCAAGGTGATCCAGAGATTTCGAGGTATATCTACCACATCTGCAGACTTAGAAATCCCTCTCTATTCTCCCTTCAGTTATAGACTTCTTGTAATTTTCCTTCGTTTAGACTTCTGGAGTTAGAACACTATGTATTTCTTTAGCTTGAGATTCATGGTAGGGTCCTACGTGTCCAAGCAGCTAAAGGTGCATGAGAAGAATTATCATGTTCCTGATCTCAAGTTAGCTGCTATTGTTCACGCCTTGAAAATATGACGTCATTATTTGTACGATGTTCCTTGTGAGATCTATACTGATCATCGGAGTTTGCAGTATCTGTTCAAGTAGAAGGACCTTAATTTGCATTAGAGAAGGTGATTAGAGCTGTTTAAGGATTATGATATCACTATTTTATACCACCCGGGGAAGGCCAATGTGGTGGCCGACGCTTTGAGTCACCGGGCAGAGAGTTTGGAGAGTTTGACTTATCTACCAGTAGCATAGAGGCCCATGGCGATGGATTTTCAGGCCTTAGCCAGCCAGATTATGAGATTGGATGTTTCGAACCCAGGTCAGGTCCTAGCTTGTGTGGTTTCTTGGTCTTCCTTGATTGATCGAATTAGAGAACGTTAGTATGATGACCCTTATTTGCTTGTCCTCAAGTGCAAGGTTATGCATGGTGATGCCAGAGATGTGACCATTAGTGATGACGGGGTATTGATGATGCAGGGTCGGATATGTGTACCCAATGTTGATGGGCTTTGGGAGTTGATTTTGGAGGAGGCCCACAGTTCGCGGTATTTCGTCCATCCGGGTGTCGCGAAGATGTACCCGATTTGAGTCAGCACTACTGATGGAGGAGGATGAAGAAAGATATAGTTGGGTTTGTAGCTCGATGCCTCAATTGTCAGCCGGTAGAGTATGAGCACCAAAGACTGGGTGGCTTGCTTCAGCATATAGAGATTCCGAAGTGGAAGTGGGAGCGAATCATTATGGACTTCGTAGTTGGACTCCTACGGACCTTGAGAAAGTTCGATGCCACTTGGGTGATTGTGGATCGGCTGACCAAGTTCGCACACTTTATTCCTGTGTGTACTATATATTCTTCAGAGCGGTTGGCTGAGATGTATATCCGAGATGTTATTCGCCTGCATGGCATTCCAGTTTCCATCATTTCAGATAGATGTACTCAGTTTACATCACGGTTCTGGAGAGCCGTTCAGCATGAGTTGGGTACTTGAGTGGAGATGAGCACAACATTTCACCCCCAGACGGACAGACAGTCCGAGCGCACTATTCAGATTCTTGAGGATATGCTCCATGCGTGTGTGATGGAGTTTGGAGGTTCTTGGGATCAGTTCTTGCCACTTGCGGAGTTTTACTACAACAACAATTACAAGTCCAGCATTCAGATGGCACCGTATGAGGATCTGTATGGTAGGCGATATAGATCCCCAATGGGTTGGTTCAAGCCGGGTTAGGCTAGATTATTGGGCACAGACTTGGTTCAGGATGCTTTGGAAAAGGTTAAGGTGATTCAGGATAGACTCCGCACAGCCCAATCTAGACAGAAGAGTTATGCGAACCAGAAGGTTCACGATGTTTCATTTATGTTTGGAGAGCGGGTCTTGCTTCGGGTTTCGCCTATGAAAGGTGTTATGAGATTTAGGAAGAAGGGCAAGTTGAGCCCAAGATTTATTGGTCCCTTTGAGGTGCTGCGACGTGTTGGAAAGGTTGCTTATGAGCTTTCCATACCTCCCAGCTTGGCAGGAGTTCACCCGATATTTCATGTTTCGATGCTCCGAAGGTACCACGGTGATCCATCTCATGTGTTGGATTTCAGTTCAGTCTAGTTGGAGAAGGATCTATCTTATGTTGAGGAGCCAGTGAATATATTGGACAGGCAGGTTAGGAAGCTGATGTTAAAGAATATTGCATCAGTAAAGGTTCAATGGTGGTCAACCGATTGAGGAGGCGACTTGGGAGATCGAGTAGGATATGGCAGCTATTACCCTCATCTTTTCACCACTTCATGTATGTCTCTATGCTCGTTCGAGGACAAACGAATATTTTAAGAGGGGGAGGATATAACGACCCGGCCGGTCATTTTGAGAATTAACGCCCCCATCCCCTATTAACTGCTTTCCCCCATATCTATTTATGTTATTGTGAATTGTCGAGATGGTTTATCTTGAGTTTCGGAGTGTTTTGGGACACCTAGTCCCTACATGAGAGCTTAAGTCTTAGAATCTGGACCGTCATCGGAGTAGTGTGAAGACGGCTTCGAAAAAGAATTTGGTCGATTTCGTTAGCTCCGTTGGGTGATTTCGGGCTTAGGGGCATGTCCGGATTGTGTTTTGGTTCCGTAACTCATTTAGGCTTAAAATGGCAAAAGTTGAATATTTAGAGTTTCGGGCCGATTGTGGGAATTATGATATCGGGATCAAAATCCGATTTCGGAAGTTGGAATAGGTCCGCAGTGTTGAATATGACTTGTGCGCAAAATTTGGGGTCAATCGGACGTGATTTGGTTGGTTTCGGCATCAGATGTATAACTTTGGAAATTCAAGTTCATTAGTTTTGGATTGGAGGGCGGTTCGTGGTTTTAGCGTTGTTTGATGTGATTTGAGGGTTCGACTAAGTTTGAATAATATTATAGGATGTGTTGGTATGTTTGGTTGAGGTCCCGAGGGCCTCGGGTGAGTTTCAAGTAGTTATCGGATGAGTATAGCTGTTGAAAATAGCTGCTGGTGTTGCTGGAGTTCAGATGTTGGTCTCTGAAGTTAGGAGTGCAGACCGCGACGGAATCTTGCGGTCAGCGAAGGAGTTTGCAGGGGTAGCAGAAATTCCGCGGTCAGTAGTGAAGGCTGGTGCGGACAACGGAAGAATGGACGCGACCCCTAGGAGCTGGAGGCTTTCGCGGTCGCAATGACAATTTCATGGGCTGTGAAGAGAGGGGCGCGATGGTGTTGGTTTTTGGCGGTCAGCGAGATTTTAATCCGAGGGGTGCACTATAAATACGAGATTCAAGGTTTTATTTCATATTTTGATCTAGAGAGCTCGGGACTTAGCTATTTTTTTAAGGTTTTTCAAGAAATTCATCGGTGTAAGTGATTCTAACTCAGTTTTGGCTAAAATACATGAATATATCATTGGATTTATCATTAGATTAGAGAATTGGGATGAAATATTGGGGAAAATTGTAGAAACTTCATAAAATGGATTTTTTTTTTGAGTTTTGAATGCTGAATCGAAGTCGGATTTAAGTGAAACTGGTATGGTTAGTCTCGTAATCGAGTGGGTTGTGGGATTTTGTGACTTTGCCGGACTTCGAGATGTGGGCCCGGGGAGGATTTTTGGGCGTTTTCTATTTTCTTGCCTTAGCTTTTATTTTTTAGCTAAACTAGTTGCTCGTAGTTTTATTTGCATTATGTAATTGATTTGATTAGATTTGGGCCACTCAGAGTTAGATACTTGTGGCAAGAGCGTGATATCGGATTGATTGTGAGCTTGGTTTGAGGTAAGTGGCTTGCTTAACCTTGTGTGGAGGAACTCCCCTTAGGATTTTGGTACTGTTGTTATATGAATGTCGTGTACGTGAGGTGACGAGCGCATACACGTGCTAATTGTTGAAAAATCACGTTTTCATTAAGTAAATATCTATGTTTTTCTTTTAATTGAGCATATGCTAGTATGTGAAGCCTCCTGTTTAGCTTAGGAAAGCATGCTTATGTGACTTAACTATCTTATCTGCTTTAACTTCTTACTTGGATTCTGTGTAGCATGTTTAGAGTAGGAATTACCTGCCTTTTTATACAAACTTGAATAGAACTGTAGATCTTCATGCTGAGACTACTGTGTATTTACTTTGGGACTACGAAACAGTATTCTGGGAGATCCCCCTGCACATTTATATTTGGGACTAAGGGATGGTATCCTAGGAGATTCCCCTGTACTGGATATTTACTTTGGGACTACGGAACGGTATTCCGGGAGATCCCCCTGCGTATTTACGTTTGGAACTACGGGACGGTATCCTGAGAGATCCCCTGTTGCCTTTATCTGTGTACTGAGTTATGCTCTTTTTGTGATTTCATTTCATTGACTGTTAGCAATTATCTTCTCTTCCATATTTCATATTGTTTTATCTTTACATATATAACCAGTAGGGCCCCGACCTGATCTCGTCACTACTCGATCGAGGTTAGGCTTGGCACTTACTGGGTACTGTTGTGGTGTACTCATGCCCTTTCCTGCACATGCTTTTTATGTGCAGATCCAGGTTCTTCTGCTTAGCCATACTATCCGTGAAGCGAGGTGATCCAGAGACTTCGAGGTATATCTACCACGTCCGCAGACTTAGAAGTCCCTCTCTATTCTCCCTTCAGTTATAGACTTCTTGTAATTTTCCTTCGTTTAGACTTCTAGAGTTAGAACATTATGTTTCTCTTTAGCTTGTGATTCATGAGATTCCGGGTTTAGGAGTGCTATGTTCAGTCGAGAATGTTATTATTGTATATGCCGAGCGGCATTTTAAACTCTTCTATTATACTTACCTGTTAAATTGTTAGTTTTGTATCTTTAATTTCCTTTCCGCAAATTGTTAGGCTTACCTAGTCGTAGAGACTAGGCGCCGTCACGACAGTTCACGAAGGGAGAACTTGGGTCGTGACAAAGAGCTACCTACATCCACTAGAACACGTTTAACTTGAATTTTATTTAAAAGAATAGAAATTACCAGGGCATCATTATGCGGCTGAGATATGCCTTCTGCTTCCTCATCATAGAACGATAGGTCATCCTCTGGCACATAGCTCCGAGTCCATTTTTCTCTAGTGATCGACACCTTGGTGCGTTTGAATACATGTCTTTGTGGGACATCGACATCGCCTACGATCATGTAGATTATATGATGAGGTTCTTCCTGCTCAGTTTTTCTGCTTGCATCTCGCTCCCTGAAGTGATTCTTAGCTCGATCACTGAGAAATTCTCGAAGGTGACCCTTGTTGAACAACCGAGCTACCTCCTCCCTTATTTTTCTGCAGTCTTCGGTTCTATGGCCATATGTGCCATGATACTTACATATCAAGTTTGGATTCCTTTTAGAGGGGTCAGATAGTATAGGCTTGAGCCACATGGTATCTTTGATTCTTCCAATAGCTGACACAATCCCCGATGCATCTACACTAAAATTATATTCTGACAATTAAGGTGCCTCCGCAGGGTCGGTATGTTTATCCAACCCATTCTTACTCATGAGTCTCCGAGAGCTTTGACCTCGATCATTTCTCTGATCTTTCCGAGGAGTGTTACAACCCGAGCCGTTGTTTCTCCGATCGACATATGGCTGATATCACTCCTTGTTGGATCTTGATTCCCTGTTTGTATCCCTCGGGGGCTTAGCTGCCAACCTATTAGGATGAACCAAACTCGAGGGGGCTCCCAACTGGTCGTCCTCAACCCTGATCTTAGATTAATAACGGTTATGCACATCTGACCACGTCACAGTTGGATACTCGATCAGATTCTACTTCAATTGTCGAGACGCGATCGAACTCTTCTCTTTCAAACCCTGCATAAAAGCTTGTACTGCCCAGTCATCCGAGACCGATGGTGGTTCCATTTGCTCCATTTAAAGCCTGGACATAAACTCCCTTAACATCTCACCGTTCCCTGTTTTATCTTAAAGACGTCAGATTTCCTCGTTGCCACCTTTATGGCCCCGGCGTGTGCTTTCACGAAGGCGTCCACCAACATAGCAAATGAATCGATAGAGCTCGGGGGCAGGTTATGGTACTAAATCATGGCTCCTTTCGACAATGTTTTCCCAAACTTTTTCAACAATATTGATTCGATCTCGTCGTCATTTAAGTCATTCCCTTTGATCCCACAAGTGTATGAAGTAATATGCTCGTTAGGGTCGGTTGTCCTATTGTATTTGGGTATATCGGTCATGCAACTTCTTGGGGATGGTCATCAGAGCTACACTTGGAGGGAGCGACTTTTGTATGAACTTTTTGGCATCCAAATCTTTCAAGACCGGGGGTGGCCCTGGTATTTGATCAACACGGGAATTATAAGTCTCCACCTTTTTGTCATTATCCCCAATCTTCTTTTCCCCGGACTCAATCCTCTTGCTGAGTTCCTCGAGCATCCTCATAATGGTGGAGTCAGTCCCCGAGCTATTTTCGTTTGATCTTTCTGACATCGGTTCAGTACGTCGAGTATTTTCTGGTTCAGCTACACTTAGAGTTTTATTCTGACTTTGAAGTTGAGCAATGGCAATCTGTTGAGCTTGTAGTATCTCGAATATCACTTGGAAGCTTATTCCTCCATTTCCTACACCATATGTTCTCTGGCCACCAGATCTGACTTCCCTGCATACACTTGCTTTGGGGTCTGCACCTAGATCTGCATTAAAAGCAATGTGTGAACTAACATCCACAGGTTCCACATTTAGCATTTTCCCAAGGTTTATCGGTGATACATCGACCCCTGGAGCAACAATATTGTCATTTTCTCCGTGGAACCCAAGATCTTTGTTGCCATGAACATGTGCGTTTTGTGAGCTAGACATGTTCCAGCCTGAGAATCAAAAAATTCTTGACAAGAAAAAGTGTAAAAATAGCGTGTGTTATGAGAATCAGTAATGAAAGAGTCACTATTATCTTTAGCCCCATGGTAGGTACCAAACTGTTTACCTCGAAAATATGAATAACAATTAAATTTGATTTGTGGTTTTAAAGATACGTGATTTAGTTCAATACCAATTAATAATCAAAAATTTGAAGTATAAATAAAGGAAATAAGTAAAATCAAACCAGTAGATAAGTCAATATCGATCTCGAGCCTAGTGACCTCGAGACGGGCTAGAACAATAAAGCAAGAATAATAAAGCTAAAGGACAATTCTGATGCATATGAGCGAAAAAGTAAGATAGTATATTCTTTGCCAATGATTATATGATGTTTACAAATGATTGGGGTCCCCTTTATATAGGAAGAGAGCCCTAAATAAGGTAAATTTTCATTTACAGTAAAGAATCTTATTGGGACAGCTGTATAACCGTCTAGTACAGATTTGTACTAATTCGTACAAAATCAATTTCGGAATTTACGCCATGATCTTGGAGACGTGGCGAGAATCTTGTCCTTCTATAACAAACTCATAACGGCATTATCTCGGAGTCGGTTATACTTGGCTCCGATGCTCCTCGAACACTTAGGTCTTCGAGCCCGAGCTTGGTCTTTATCGAACTTCTGCCCTTGATGCGACGTCTCGAGCCTACTAAATCGGGGGCACCTGATTTCACCGTATACAGGTAGTTACTAGTAACTATCAATAATTGAATCAAGTAAAAATTTCTTTCTCCTTCTTTAGGGTGGGAGGGAGTTCATGATATCTCATTCTATAAGAGTATTCGATTAACGAAAAGTTCTATCTATAGTTAAAGAAGAAGAAAAATTATTCT
The DNA here is from genome assembly GCF_000393655.2 of Nicotiana sylvestris. Lineage (NCBI taxonomy): Eukaryota > Viridiplantae > Streptophyta > Magnoliopsida > Solanales > Solanaceae > Nicotiana > Nicotiana sylvestris. The sequence goes on from NC_091064.1 coordinate 4,645,765, forward strand.
CATTTCGCCCATTGTCATCATCAAAATATGCCACATGACACTTTAGGATAACCTTCCAAAAAATATAGAAGCTATAAAATTATTTGAAAAAAAAGACTCTTTCACAATTTCATATATCTTATTTGTAAAAGATAAATATTTCTTTATTTATAAAAAAATAACTAATTTGGAAACATACATTATTTATCTTTAGCTTTAAAAAATAAATCTAATTTAGATTATTATTTTAAATTTAAAAGTTGAACATTTTAAAACATATATTTTTTACTCTTTAGCATTGAACCATGAAGACCGAATTTTTTTTTAAAACAAAGAGTTTAATTTAATTCAAAATTTAAGACTTTTAATATTAACTAATTTTAAAACATACATTTAAAAAATTTATTGATTCAAAATTATTTGGTCATGTGCTTTTGAACCATGAAGACCATAAATTTTTGTAAAGAAAAGAACTTTATTTAATTAAAAAATAAAACTAATTTAGATTATTATTTAAATATTAAAAATTGCATAATTAAAACTCACTTTCCCTAGATTTCCTATGCAAAAACAACAGTCGCTCTAATTTGAAACTCCCGAAACAGACGCACGATTGAAACTCATAAAACTGCTCCAAACTGACGGCCAACTTCTGCAAAATATGGTTACTCACACTGATTTATTCAAGGATAACAATTTATATCTATATTATATTATATTATTAAAAAGAAGAAAGTGTAGCCTAGAATTATGATAAGTGGAACATAGGAGAAAGATATGTAATAATTTTAGGACAAAATTAGTTAATTAATAATAAGTTATTTAATTTTTTTAAATTCAAATTCAAAAACAGCTTTTTTGCCTTTTTTTAAATTTCTTCTTTATTATCTTTTTTGTCAATTATTGGCTTTTTATGTTTACCAATTAAAATAAATAAATTTTATCAACTGTTGTGTCCCAAGATTGACGGTTTCCTACTATTTATTTTCTATTTTGTGATATTTTTTTCTTTCTGTTTTGTGCTATTTCATTGATTTCGATGTGGAATTTGTTGAAAACTGTATTTATTCTGTGTTAGTTATTTCATATTAATGTTTATGTTCATCTTCTTCAGTCATGCATTAATACTCGAAATTGTCAATAAGAAAAATAATTCTTTTAATACGCAATTTTCCACTTTTTTCTCTTTTGTAAATACCCCTATACAAATATAGTTTTCTCAGTTACATAAACGGTTGATTTACATTAGTTAAGCTTGTATTTTAAAGAATTCATACTGAAAGTTTCTCCTTTTTTTGGTCATGTACTTTGTATTTGATCCCTAATTGAGATCATTTTTCTCTATTATATGATTTTCCTTGAGTATGTGATTCGGGTAGGGGTGGACGTTCGGACAGTTCAAATTGCATATGAAAATTTTGATTTGAATTTTCGGATTTCGGATTGAATAAATTACAATCCAAACTATTCAAAATCCGGAAAATACAATATACTTAAGATAAATCTGAACGAAAACACTATTCAAAATCCGAAAAATATTCCAGCATAATATACTGGATTTCCAGTATAATATACTTGAGTTCCAGTATAATATACTTGAGTTCCAACATAATATACTGGAGTTCCAGCATAATATGTTGGAAGTGCATACACAAATGCTCCAATCTCCAATATATTATGCTAGAACTTTCCATGTCTTGGAGTTCCAGCATATATAATATGATGGAAGTTCATACATATGCGCACCAATCTCCAGTATATTATGCTGAAATTTTCCGTGTTGTAGAAAAATAGTGACTATTTTTCAATAACTTTGCAAATGCTGTCTATTTTTCAATTACCAGTCCGAAAACTGGCTAGCCAATGCTATTTTCACGAGCTAGAGTATGCTTACCGGTTCGGATAGTTTTAGTTCACACGTTGTATTTATTTTATCAAGAGATTCGTTAAGTATGTATAAATTATTAATTATTTTATGATTCCAATAACTTAAAAAAACTAAAATAGCCAACTAACAAATTTTAACTGTGGTTTTGCCAATGTATAATAACACTTAATTGCTGTCCCCTTATATAATTGTAAAAATATGTAATAAAACTAAAGTTGCTTTCACAAATTTCGTATACGCAAGCAGCAGACATGCATAAATTAAAAAAATATTGGTTTACTTAATTATCGTATCTTGATTTTGTCATCGAATAATGTTAAAGATTTGAAATATTTTTACAACTTCTAAAACTTGAAAACCCCATCCTTTTTTTTTTCTCCCCTCCTGGTTTCTGGATATTCCTCCTTATATAAAAACAAAACAAAAATAAGAATAGCAAAAGCAATTTGTGTACATAACGGCATGAATATATTTTCAAACCAATTGTTCTTGAAAGAATTAGCCTAAATAGCCGCTCAGCCAATTGCCTAAATTAAAAATAATCACCGAATATATATAATATATAGAGAGAGACCGTATATATGTATGAGTGTAACCGTATATAATCATTGTATAATATTATATAACCTGCTAGAAAAATTAAACAATGAATCCGCTAGATATCTGTGTAAAATCACTTATTCTTTCATGGAACTAGGCAATGAGTTTAATAAAATACATAAGTTCACACTTAATTTTTTTGATTATGTATTGAATTTTATCGGTGTTTCTTTCTCCAACGTGCTACACGTTCTACTATTTGTATCTAATTTTTTTTGAGATTACCTAAATTTTTTGCTATTAACTCTTTCCTTATTGAACTATGTAACTAAAATGTAGTATGATTTTAGAATTTTGTGTATTGTTTAGCATCTGAATACAATTAATAGAATTTTCTATTTTCTAATGGAAATATAAAGTTCAATAATATACTAATTCCAGTTGGTCAATACCAGATCCATATCTATCGCTAAAGAGATGACAACTGACTTCAATGATCTTAACAATGTGAATATGAGTAAAATATCATTAAATAAAAAATTAGAATGAATCAAACAAGAATAAACGTAATATAAATAAAAAAGAGAGCAAATTAATTTAATTTACTTTCGTGATGAGAATTAGAATTGGTCATCGTCTATTAAAAAAGTCTGAAAGACTTCTTTTCACGCTTCTTGATTTTTTTTCTTGTCAAATTAGTTGGTCTTGAGTCTTGACAAACAACGTCCTTTTTCATTTAAAGTTGAATTCTGGTGCCTATAATTAGTAGTCAACTTAATTATAAAAAATCTATTTCACGTACATCAATGCATTAATCATTATAATGCAGCTGGTTAACCAATTACGTATATAATATTATGCTTGCCTTTTTTTAAAGGGAAAATGGATAAGTACCCCCACTTATAATCGGATTATCAACTACACACTCTATTTTTGTTGAAGTTTTTTATTATTGCCCTGAATTATTTTAAAGTCAAATAAATTCATCCTTCAACAACTGCCTTCTTCCACCAAAAATCACCCCCCTAAAACTTCCCTTGAACCCACCCAAATAAAGCTCTAAAACCCAGCAAAAACAACTTTACTTTCCAGTAGAAAACTCAGCAAAATCAGCCATGAAAACTAGTTGAAAACCAGTCCAAACAACCACTAAAAGTTCTCATTAACACCACCTATAAAAACCTTCGAAACCAGCCACAAACCTCCATCGAAACGACCCCATTTACACTAGAACAGTTGTCCAAATCTGGTTGAGTAAGTATAATTTTCGTCTAAATCTTGGTTCAAAGTCGTCGTCGAGGTTATGGTCGATTGGTTCTATTCCGTTTGAAGCTCCACTTCACACATAAAAAATAATTTGTGTGTAAAAAGGATAGAAAGAGGAAGAAAAAAATAGAATAAATGGAAGAAGAATGATTAGACAAAGTAACCGGCGATTAAATGTCCGCCAGATTTAGAGAAGAAACAGAAAAAGAAGTAAAAGAAAAAGAAAAAAAAGTAAGAAACTATATATATCACTAAAAACGGTAAAAAAAAGCAAAAAAGGAAAAATCGAAAAATCGCTTTTTCTTGGTTCTCACGCTCCCAAGGAGAGTGAAATACACACACTGTAAGCTTTAAGTGTGCAAATTGTTTGACCAAAAAGTGTTAAGCTTTTTGTTAAACTAATTAATGATAAGATAGAGGATGAATCTTGGCTAAATATAATAAATTCTAGATCTAATATTAAAGGATATCTGTAGCACGGATAATGTTTAAGAATAATAAATATCAGACGTGAGCTCAATGATTGCCAATGAATGTTATAATAATAAGAACATGCAATAAATGCAGACAATAACAATAAATGTAATAAGAGGGAATTTATCACCCAAATATTATGTGACTTGGATGATTCTTCCACCTGACAGCAACCTGGAGAGATGGGAAATGGTGATGGATAAGGAATCCTTGGATCTAGCAAATAGAGAATGAATACGTATGTTGAGCTAAGTAGTCAGTGAACAAGACAATATTTGTATATTCTTCTTAGTCAACTATTCACAAAGTGTTCTTATCAAGAAAAATGAAGATCCACCTTTGTTCTCTATCTCTTCCTATTTATAAGGGATATTCCCAAGAAACCTTAAAAAGCACAACATAAGGAATATTCCTTGTGTCCATTTCTAAGCCTATCTTACCGTTACTTCTTTACTCCAGTTGCTCGTCCTTGGCAATAATCCTTCTGAGGATGACTCATCGCTATTATGTCGTGGTCGAGCCCGTCCTCAACCTAATTTATCTACAGTTATCAAGTCGCCAAATTTAGACCAATACAGTTAGTCGCTTCGCTTGTTGAGGTCGTGATCTTGCATGCCCTCGATAAGCGAACCTGATATGCGTCTATTTAGAAGAAATTTGGTCATGTTGATTAAGTCGAATTGGCCGAGGTCGAAAAAAACGGCGTGACCAGCGAGGCTGCAGTTGGTTTGGCTAATGCGGGGTGACATCATGACCATGCACGTCATCATTATGCATCTTCCCGAGGCAGTATATTTGCTTCTGACATTTCGATTTTGGTGCCATTATCGGTCTGTTGCTTCGATTCTGGTGCCACCCAACCCTATAAATAGATGAGGGGCTTCATTTTTGAAAATATTCATCATTTCTCATTTCACATGTGCATTGCTCCTCTTTGATCTTCTTCTCTGATCTCCGCTTTCAATTCATTGCAGCCTCTTCAATTCTAATCCCTGACTTCTTACCTGGTCAATATCTTCTTCAAATTTTGTTGCATACATTTTGCTACGGAAATATGTCCAACTCTTCTCATGTTCATGATGAGGTTTCCGATGCCACTCCATTATCGGTGGCCCTTCCTCCCGGCGGTGAGGAATTCATGGCTGAAGAGGAAGAAAGCTTCCTCAGCGCGGAAGAGATCGTCCCCAAGAACCCTTTGGGTAGACATGACTTCCCAAAGGAACCCGCTCCTGCTCCTGCTCAGAAACTTTCTGAGATGGGACCGCCTCACATAGCCGACCTCCAGTCTAAATATCGCATTCCTCCTCACGTAGAAATTGTTCCGGCCGGAAGCGACATCGTAGAGGTTCATCGACCCGGATATTGTGCTTTCTACATCTATCCGTTCTTAATTGGTTATTATCTCCCTCTCATCCCGTTGGCGGAGGAGTTTTGCCAATTTTACAATGTCTGGCCGGCGCAACTTTCCCTTTATTTGTATAAGGTTTTCCAGATGCTAGCGAAGTATGCAGAGTTGGCCGTCTGTGAGGTCGACGTTCGCCACCTGCTGCATCTATTTACGCCTAGCTTTTATAGAGGTACTTTGATACACCTTCGATATTGTGGGACCAGAGGATTGGTGGCCGGGATGGACGATAAGACGAATCGGCGGTTTTGGCACAAGTACTTCTTCATCAAGACCGAGCACTTGGTGGCGGACCCGACTGGGTTTCCCGAGCAATGGAACTATAATTGTAAGTATCTTACCGTATGCTCGTTATTTTCCTTCATTCTTTCATTTTCGGCTCACTCGTTGCTTCTTTGTTTTTTAGCTGAGAGGAATGCACCTTCTCCCGTTTTCGATATTGAAGATTGGGTGGCTCGCGTGTTACCCCATACCGTGGGAATTAATGATTGGGCATCCTTTCACAAACGTTTTTGACCCAAGATCTCGTCCAGTAAGTGATTTCTACTTCAGTTTATTTGTTGTTTACCATTGCTCTTTTATGCGACCTCCCTTTGGTGTTAGGTCGACAAGTTTCCAAGAAGAAGGCTCTAGTGCCTGCATTTCGCCATGCTATCGTGTCGGTTGGAATGCAATTTTGCCTTAGCTGAGTCCGCTCGAGGGAGTCGGACTCAAGTTCTGCCAATGAGGGACTCCGCGCCTCAAACTGTTGCTGTGCAGGATGAGATCTCTTCCCAACCCATCTGACGGCGAAAGCTCACCGTCGAGAAAAAGGCGAAGAGTGGAAATCGGGAAGGTCGTTGTCGCTGACGTCGAACTGGAAAAATTCATCGCCTTGGAAGCGGAATCTGCGCTTACACCGGATGTAGAAACTGTTTTCACGGCAGGTGTCGTTATGGAGAGGAGGCCTTCTGGGGTTTGTAGTAGCGGAGAGCTTACACGGGCCATAGAAGGTGGCATATCATCGGCGGCCGGGGGAAATAAAGCGATCCCTGCGGGAGACGATGACTCTGGATCGGATATAAGGAACACTCGTGTGGAGATAAGGACGGAGGGTCCTAACCGGCACATAGTCATTCCTATAAACTATGATCTTTTGACCAACTCAGAGCGGGCGGTGCCGACCTTTGCTCCCCTATGCGCGACTTCTGAGAACACGACGCTACAGGCAATGAACGATGTGGATATGTCGTTAGGCATATCCGGCATGGCTCTGCGAGTGAGTGTTTTTTTTATGTTAGGATTTGTTTTGTATGTTTGATTTGCTCACACCGACTCCTCTCTTTTTGCTTGTCAGACTCTTATTATGGGAATCGAGCGTGACCGGCGGGAGGAGTGGAGGACGACCATTTTTAAGAAGATGACCTCCATGTACAAGGAGTACCATACAAAGCATCGAACACTGGTCGACTTCCTTAGCTAGGATGGCGAATTTCAATCGCTTCGTGATGGACTTAAACAGAAAGATGATAAGCTGATGAAGAAAGGTGAAGAGCTGAGGGAGAGGGATGGTGAGCTTATGAGGGCCATCGGTAAGTGCAGCTAGCTTGAGGTAGCTCTAAAGGCCAAAGAGGACGAGCTCGAGGTGAGCAAGGGGGTGATGGATGAGAACGCTGACCTTCAAACGCAGTTGGCATCTTTAACGGCTGAACTCGGGCAGAGGGAGGCAAGGGTCGTCGATCTAAGGGGTGAGCTGAGTGCCAAGGTCAAAGAATGAGACATGCCGAGAAAGGCAGAATGAATGCCATGGCTGAAGCGGCGGCCTAGAAGATGCCCTCCGCGTTTGCAGGTCTGAGTGGACTAATAAGGTGGAGACATCGGTGCTTAAGGTGGCGGGGTTAGAAGAACGGATCCAGGGTTTATAGGCGTAGTTGTCTTGGTTAAACGAGCAGGTCATTACCTTGAGGGTCGAGGAGGCGCGACGGCAGTCACAACCGTCCACATCTCATACTTCTGCCGATCCCAGTGTGACGCGGGAGTTGTATGAGATATGGGTTCATACCGAGGCTCAACTTGACGTGTATAAATCTTTGAAGGCTGCCGGGAAAGTTTCTGAAGCAGAGCTTGAGGGCGTCCATGTCAAGGCACGTGCAACCCATGAAGCTTGTGGTTATGACCCTGGTACGCCTGGCGGGGATGAGGATGATAACGCCACGTATAGGCTTGCCTCTGATCCTTGGTATGCTGATGAGTACGCCGATAGGAATGGTGAAACGTGAAGCTTCTTTACTTAGTTTTTTTTTGATTTGCTATTTTTGTGAGGGTTCTCGAACCCCTTTGTAAAAAGTTGTAATTTGAACAGTCGAAATTGAACGATTGCCTTTTTGTTATGTATTTTCGGATTCTCGTTATCTTTTTTGTTTGCTATGCGGTGAAGTCCCTGACTTTTCGACTGTTTGCATGTAGTGTTTTGGCATAGTCGAACGTAAAGTAATTCGAGCGAGGTCGAATGTAAAGTAATTCGAGCAAGGTCGAATATAAAGTAATTCTAGCGAAGTCGAATGTAAAGTATTTCAAGCGAAGTCGAATGTAAAGTAATTCGAGCGAGATCGACTGTAAAGTAGTTCGAGCGAGATCGAATGTAAAGTGTAAAATGGCTTGGTGGAGTTGTGCAAAGACGCTGATTTATTTCATTAATTGGAGAATATTATATGTTTCTGTTTGTTCCATACACATATTGGAGAAGTTCCAATGTACCTAGTCCATTTATCGTTCGGCCTGGAGAAAGAGTCGGCAGGCGGGGCGATGAATCATACTTGAACTCCGAGATGTCCCCTTCGTCTCCTCATTAAAAACCTCCCCGAGAAAACCCAATTGGGACATGTCACACCTCCTTTTTGCGCGCCCGCCCCGAAGGGTAAAATGCGCGAGGGAGTTTTTCCAATTTAAGTGACAATATTCGAAATGGGATTATTTGTTTAATTCAGAGTCGCCACTTGGGAAAGGTTTGGCTTTTGGTGTCCCAAGTCACCGGTTTATCTTGAATCCCAAATCGAGGAAATTTTCGACTTTCCAAATGAAGTCTGCGAACCAGAAATTCTAAGTAAGGAATTCTGTTGACCCGAGGGAAGGTGTTAGGCACCCTCGAATCCCGTGGTTCTAGCACGGTCGCTTAAATTGTTATAATGGCTAAATATCTGATTTAAATACATATTATGACTTACGTGCTTTTATTAAGTTTAAACCGCTTTTATTATTATCATTTATTTTTTATAGAATTGCAACGTCGTGAAAATGCATCTCGAACCACGTCACAATCAATGCACCCGTAGTTGTTAACACATTTCGACTCCGTTGAGATTTGAATTTGGGTCACATAAATGCGCACCCGAATTTAAGAATGTAATTTAATTAAGTCGCGCCTAAAGAGTCTAACGCGTTATTATCTTTGGGGAAGGCAGTGAAATTCACTAAACAGTCCATCCCAAATTCTAAGTATTTATTATGATCAATTATTGAGGGCCCCGCAATTTGCATTTTTATTTGGCGAGGCTCGTCTCATTATTTTTAAAAGGATAATCTTAGCATGACTACATTTCCATTAATTTTTGTTTCTAAAAATAAGAGAGAGCAAAAGGAAGATCTTATTTAGTTACATGCTACGAGCACATCATTTTACATACTAGATTAAGACGAATGTTAACAGAAAAGAATATTACTTAAAATTTGAAACTATAAGTGAATACAAAATCGACAAAATAATATATTCAAAGAAGATTAGTTATCCTATAAGTAGGTTGACTCCGCATAATTATGTGAATAGACCAACAATTATTTTCGACTACTCAAAATAACATTAACCTTAATTCTTAGTGTTTATCCGAAAGTTTATTAGATCTAAACGTTAAACCGTCTTGCTAGATTCAAGCCTTTTAGATTAAAGCTCTTAACCCTATAGCGTTGATTCGTACTCCCAAACCTGTAAAGCCTACCGATTCCCTAAAATTGCTAGCCGCTTCATTTAAGTGGTGAGTCGATGCTATTAATCATTAATCTACACTATTAGACCTACATTGAAACAGGGAATTCAAACAAGAGAGTTGACATATATTGCTGAACAATTGGTATTAACTAACACAATACGAAAATTTATGTGAGGTGCATGTTTCTTAAAAACGAACTGAACCGGGCCATAGCAGACTTAAACAATCCAAAGGTCCGACAGGGTACATACTGACACCTATTAGATATGCGTTATACCGCCTGTGTCAGCTAAGTTAAACCAAATTACTAAATACATGGTATACGTCTATCAATATAACAACATACTACTTAACAGTCCACATTGGTTCGAATATGCCCCAATTTACATAAAACGAATACGATTAGAATGAGCCCAAACAAATATGAACTAATTGAATCATTTTTATCCTATTGCTACATCTTAAACACAGATATTGTAAAATAAAACAGGTGGATGTTTCGTTTCTTGTTTATTTCAACTCAACTTCCAGTTCAAGCTTACATCAAACCATAGTTTCAGAGGTGTGTACCTTAAGGTAAAAAAAAGATCAGAAGACCCTGTCTCGGATTTGAATCGACCTTTCTTGGGGTTGAACGGACTTTAATCGAAGTGTTCTCAACTGAGAACACTTCGATTAAGGTCCATTAGACCCTAATCTTCTGGTTCAAACAAACAAAAATCGGACTCAGGACTTCTAGGGTTCCTAAGGGCAGATTTGGGATTCAGGTTGTCCTGGTTGGATTCGGACCAAACCAAACCTGGTTTGGTCATGAGGGAGGTCAGGGGAGTGCCTGGCATGGATTTGGGGTGGTTTGGTGTAGGTCGAGGTATGACTCGAATCTTCAAATGAAGATTCGAGATGGTGGGGGAGGATTCGAGACCCACGGTTAGTGGATCTGTGTTCAGGGGGTCGAGGTGGTCCTAGGGTATTAAGATGGTGGTCACCGGCGTCCTTGCCGCCGGGTTTATGGTGAGGGGAAAGGGGGGCGATGCTAGGGTTCCGTGGGGTTTAGGTCTGGTGAGGGAGATGAAGATGAGGGAGGGGTGCTTGGATAGGGGGTGGGGTACGAGATGAGGGCTTATATACAGGGTAGATGGTTTGATATTGGCCGTTGGATCACTAATGATCAACGGTCTTGATCATTCCACTGGGGGGAATGGCGTCGTTTGGTCTCATGCTGGGAACAGATCAAACCGGGTTTCAGTGGGTCGGGTATCTGGGGAAAGCTTGGGAGCTGTCGGATTGGACAAGATGTACAGCTCCGTTTGAGTATCCTTATGCGGCGTCGTTTGGTTTAAAATAGGAGTTGAACTGGACCGTTTGATCAACGGTCCAGATCTGATAGTCCTTAAACGACGTCGTTTGGTGATGCTATAGAGGTCAGGGAAACGGGCTGGGTCATAAAATGATTTGGGCCTGATTTTGGTCTCAAATTTGAGCCCAAATCCGGATTTGCTCCAATTTAAACTCTTTCTTCTCCTTCTTTTAATTTCTAATTTAAACAAAATTCCTAACTAAGTTGTAAAAATCAAAAATAAGACTTATACAAATATTGATTACTACTTAAACAACAATTATCACACATATTAACCATTTAAATAAAATCAATTAATGACAACATATTTTTTGTGATTTTTCCTTAAAACCAAATTATGGTTTGATTAATTCCTAATAGTAGAAGCGATATCTAAACTTACACACGACACATATTTTTTGTGTTTTTGTTTGATAAGACTAAATAATCATAGACAATACCACAAATAACTACCAAAAATGCCACGTAAATTCCAAAGTTGTACATCAAAACCAATTGTTATTATTTTTGATTTCTTTTGAGTGATTTTCGCGTAAACAATAATCACGTGCTCACAACTGCCCCTCTTTGTCCAAAAACATGAAGAGTTTTCGTGCAAAGATAAAGTGAGCGGATATGAGGGATTTTTGCCTATTGGAATACTCCGTGTGAAGCACATTTTGAAAGATTTGACTGAATCTTCGCTTCAAAGATTTCCTACATATCCTGGGCTAAACAGGAATCAGGTCAATGTAGTTCGGGAAAGTTTGGTAGCTGGAACTACCCTGGGATTTCGATGCTTGTTGTTACTGTTGTTGCTACTGCTGCTACTGCTTACTGACCGCCTTATTACACCCAAAGGAAAATTGAAACTGAACTAACTACTTAAGCCTGCCAACTGCTAGTTACAAGATTCCTATCTATGATTCTTTTGCAACTTGATCTTGGGTCTTAGCTGATTCTGCTTATAGACTTCGATCCAAATCTTGATGTTTGCAAGTTGTAGGCGCCCGTTTATTTCTGCGATATTGAGTGATACGGGATTAGCGGAACTCGGGACCTTGATCAAATTTGGAGCAATCCGCCCTTTGTTTGTTCCAATATCTCGGAACATCTTCTTTTTGTCCTTTTCTTCTTTTCTTTATTCTGGATTGAGACTCATCCCGTAGGTCATCTCGATCCATGCGCCTCGAGGTCAGACCTGCTGAGACAAACAAAACAAACGACCGAAATTTTCTACCCCAGTTTTACTAGGAAAATTTTGTGAATTAATCGCCATAACAACTTACAGAATTGATGAGGGGATTGGAAAACTCTAGTCTACAAAACGCAACTCAGGGATTGGAGTCCTAATATCGTCATAAGGTAAAGATGCTCAGTTCAGGGATTGGAGCCCTAATGCTTGCTAACAGAAAAATGCTCAGTTCAGGGTTGGAGCCCTGATGCTGGCTAACAGAAAAATGCTCAGTTCAGGGTTGGAGCCCTAATGTTGGCTAACAGGAAAATGCTCAGTTCAGGGTTGGAGCCCTAATGCTAGCTAAAAGGAAAATGCTCAGTTCAGGGTTGGAGCCCTAATGCTGGCTAACAGAGAAATGCTCAGTTCAGGGTTGGAGCCCTAATGCTGGCTAACAGGAAAATGCTCAGTTCAGGGTTGGAGCCCTAATGCTGGCTAACAGAAAAATGCTCAGTTCAGGGTTGGAGCCCTAATGCTGGCTAATAGGAAAATGCTCAGTTCAGGGTTGGAGCCCTAATGCTGGCTAAATGGAAAATGCTCAGTTCAAGGTTGGAGCCCTAATGCTGGCTAACAGAAAAATGCTCAGTTCAGGGTTGGAGCCCTGATGCTGGCTAAATGGAAAATGCTCAGCTCAGGGTTGGAGCCCTAATGCTAGCTAAATGGAAAATGCTCAGTTCAGGGTTGAAGCCCTAATGCTGGTTAACAGAAAAATGCTCAGTTCAGGGTTGGAGCCCTAATGCTAGCTAAATGAAAAATGCTCAGTTCAGGGTTGGAGCCCTAATGTTGGCTAACAGAAAAATGCTCAGTTCAGGGTTGGAGCCCTAATTCTGGCTAACAGAAAAATGCTCAGTTCAGGGTTGGAGCTCTAATGCTGGCTAAATGGAAAATGCTCAGTTCAGGGTTGAAGCCCTAATTCTGGCTAACAGAAAAATGCTCAGTTCAGGGTTGGAGCCCTAATGCTGGCTAAATGAAAAATGCTCAGTTCAGGGTTGGAGCCCTAATGTTGGCTAACAGAAAAATGCTCAGTTCAGGGTTGGAGCCCTAATTCTGGCTAACAGAAAAATGCTCAGTTCAGGGTTGGAGCTCTAATGCTGGCTAAATGGAAAATGCTCAGTTCAGGGTTGAAGCCCTAATGCTGGCTAACAGAAAAATGCTCAGTTCAGGGTTGGAGCCCTAATGCTGGCTAAATGGAAAATGCTCAGTTCAGGGTTGGAGCCCTAATGCTGGCTAAATGGAAAATGCTCAGTTCAGGGTTGGAGCCCTAATGCTGGCTAACAGAAAAATGCTCAGTTCAGGGTTGGAGCCCTAATGCTGGATTCCTTTGCCGAGCCGTTTCTTGCACTCATGTATTTCTTTTCTTTTTGGGCAGCAACCTGCTTCTTGTACGGTTGCTCTGGGTCACACCTGTTTTAATTTCCAAACAAAGAACAATTGTCAGTTCGGCAATGGCGGTTGATTCGGTGACCTTGATTGTTCCAGTTGCTTTGTTACGTACTTATTTCTGTTGAGAAACTCTGCCATTGATTGGATTCACAGGCGAAACCCTTCGGACTACTCAGGCTCGCGTTTCCAGATTTTGTGATGATTTGCCTTGTAAGACTTTGGTTTTTCCATCCCGTTTTGTTTGGGGGATTTCAGTGGGGATTTTTATTGGGGAGACTCTGTGGGGATTTGTACAAGGGGAGGCTCTGTGGGGATTTGTCTAAAGGGAACTCTGTGGGGATTTTTACAAAGCAGACTCGCTGGGGATTTGCTGGGGCAGACTCTTTGGGGAATTTTTACAAAGGGAGGCTCTGTGGGGATTTTTACAATGGGAGGCCCTGTGGGGATTTGTACAAAGGGAAACCCTGTGGGAATTTGTCTCTCGCTTTTTATTTTTTATTTTATATATATATATATATGTGTGTGTGTGTGTGTGTGTGTGTGGCTCTACTTCGAATGCAGCCAACATCATGATCCATCGGGTTTGGACAAACGTACCACTGAAGCGGGGTATTTACTTCTAACGAAACGGAATTCCGTGAAACCGGTCCTGCCACCTATTCTTTCCGGTATATCTGGAACTTGGAGTTAAAAATGGAAGGGATTCAAAAAAAAGTAAAACGAAGAAAGGAGTAAGCAAATTTTAGAAGAGAGGTGTCCCTTTCGGGACAAGAAGGACTTATCTGATGGAAACATGCTGACTTTAAATTGACATGACATGCTTTTTGGACTGGACGCCTGACCTTCAATGAACTTGCATTTCCTCAATGAACCATAACTGGTCTATGTTTCCAAACCGGTGGAACCTTGCCAAAACTTCTGAGGTGGAAATCCTTTTTTCGGCTGATAGCGCCCTTTGCGGGTTTTCGCTAGTCGACCTCTCTCATTTCTCTCCTTACTGTCGCTTGATAGCACTCTTTGCGAGTTTTTGCTAAACAAACTCTCTCATTTTCGATTTCTCTACTCCAGTCGCCTCAACGGTGCCCATAAGTTTTCACCGATAAGACTCTCTCGTTTTATTTCTCTCAATTTGAATGTGCCGGCCTTCAAATCATGATGTCTCTCAACTTCCCCTGCCTTTGGCGATTGATCCGAAGGATTTGTGCCTGATGAAGGAATGGTAGGTGCAACCACAACTTCTAAGCCATTTGGTGTGCCCCAGTTTCAATTTCAGGGTAAATGGGATTTTATTTTTGGTGTGACTGAACCTCGAGAGAGGCTGCCTACGTATCTTTTCGGAATCAAGTCAGACGTAGTTCAGGCTCAATCAATGTTTTGTTTTGTTTGTTTTTTTTTCTTCTTTTTTTTCTTTTTTTTTTGATAGGTAGCCAAAGAAATGTAACCGACTCAAAGGGTTTGTATAGAGAGTTGATAGTGTTTGGGGTAGTGGGAATAAAACCTTCATCATTTCAAATGTGTCAAGACCACTGGAGTATAACTCAGACATAGTACCTTTTGACTGCATCCGCATTCACTGCTGTTTCAGGATCATTTCCTTCAATATCACCTAGATACAACGCTCATCTCGGCAATATCTTCCTGATGATGTATGAGCCTTTCCAATTTGGAGCAAATTTTCCTTTCGCTTCCTGGTGATGTGGCAGAATGCGCCTCAGTACCAGTTGACCCACTTCGAAATTCCTGGGTCGGACTTTCTTGTTGTAAGCACAGACCATTCTTCGTTGGTACAACTGCCCGTAACAAACCGCAACCATTCGTTTCTCGTCAATCAAAGTCAACTGCTCCAATCGAGTCTTAACCCACTCGCTATCTTCGATTTCTACTTCGACAATGGTTCGGAGCGAAGGAATTTCTACCTCTGCTGGTATCACAGCCTCGGTCCCATAAACCAAAAGATAAGGGGTTGCTCCTACTGACGTGCGTACCGTAGTGCGATATCCCAACAATGCAAAGGGTAACTGCTCATGCCACTGTCGGGAACTCTGGATCGTCTTCCTCAAAATCTTCTTGATGTTCTTGTTTGCTGCTTCCACAGCGCCGTTGGCCTTGGGCCGATAAGGAGTGGAATTCCTATGCGTTATTTTGAACTGTTCGCATACATCCCCCATCAAGTGACTATTCAGGTTTGCCGCGTTATCTGTGATGATAGTCGCGGGAATACCAAAACGACAAATAAGATTTGAATGCACAAAATCCACTACAGCCTTTTTAGTGACCGACTTGAGAGTGACAGCTTCCACCCATTTTGTGAAGTAGTCGATAGCAACCAATATAAATCTGTGTCCATTTGAGGCCTTCGGCTCGATCGGACCAATGACATCCATACCCCAAGCAACGAATGGCCAAGGTGCAGACATGGGATGCAGTTCTGTAGGGAGGCGCATGAATCAAATCGCCGTGCACCTGACACTGATGACACTTTCGAACGAAGCTAAAACAGTCCTTTTCCATGGTCATCCAGTAATAACCTGCTCGAAGGACTTTCTTTGCCAAAACACACCCATTCATGTGGGGCCCGCACACTCCTGTGTGTACTTCGTGCATGATTCTTCCTTCCTCCTCGGCGTCAACACATCTTAGCAGATTGAGGTTCGGGGTCCTCTTATACAACAACTCGCCGCTCAAAAAGAATCCACTTGCATGCCGCTTAATGGTTCTCTTTTGATCTCCAGTAGCATGTTCGGGGTATTCTTGTGTCTTCAAGAACCTCTTGATATAATGATACCACGGCTGTGTACACGATCCTGCCTCGATTACGTTACAGTAACCGTGTCTTTCCCTGATTTGGATTTCCAAAGGATCGACGTGGGCGTTGCCTGGGTAGGGTAACATTGAAACTAAGGTAGCAAGTGCATCTACTAGTTCATTGTGACACCGCGGGATATACCTGAACTCTATTGTTTTAAAACGCTTGCCGAGGTCCTCCACGTGCTGTTGGTAAGGAATGAGCTTGACATCACGAGTTTCCCATTCACCTTGGGCTTGCCGGATAATCAGGTCAGAATCTCCCATAATCAATAAATCTTCAACATCCTGATCGATTGCCATATGCATGCCCATGATGCAGGCTTCATACTCAGCTATATTGTTCGTGCAAAAGAAACGTAGTCTAGCTGTAGCTGGATAATGCTGACCAGAGGGCGAGATCAAAATTGCCCCGATTCCTACACCTTTGGCATTTACGGCCCCATCAAAGAACATCTTCCAAACATGAGCGTTTTCCGAGACTACTTCTACGGTGTTTATTTCTTCATCCGGAAAATAAGTACTCAACGGTTGGTATTCTTTATTAACCGGGTTTTCGGCCAAATGATCGGCTAACGCCTGGGCTTTCATTGCCGTGCGGGTGACATAGACTATGTCAAATTCAGTAAGCAAGATTTGCCACTTGGCCAGTCTTCCAGTAGGCATTGGTTTCTGAAATATGTACTTCAAAGGATCCAGCCTGCTTATGAGGTAAGTAGTGTGAGCTTGGAGATAATGTCTCAATTTTTGAGCAACCCACGTCAAAGCACAACACGTTCTTTCTAGCAGAGTGTACTTGGCCTCGTAGCCGGTGAATTTTTTGCTCAAGTAGTAGATCGCTTGTTCCTTCTTTTCGGTTATGTCATGTTGCCCGAGGACACAACCGAAAGAATTTTCCAAGACTGTCAGATACAGGAACAGTGGTCTCTCTGGCTCTGGCGGGACCAAAACTGGGGGATTCGAAAGATATTCTTTGATTTTGTCAAAAGCTTGTTGACACTCAGCCGTCCATTTGATCGCTGCGTCTTTCCTCAATAGCTTAAATATGGGCTCACACGTGCTAGTCAGTTGGGCAATGAATCGACTGATATAGTTTAACCTGCCCAACAAACTCATCACGTCTTTCTTCGTTCTTGGGGGAGGTAGATCTCTGATAGATTTTATCTTTGTTGGATCTAATTCGATGCCTCTCCTGCTTACTATGAATCCCAAAAGCTTGCTCGATGGGACTCCGAAAGCGCATTTGGCTAGGTTCAGCTTCAAGTCGTACTTCCTCAGTCTCTCGAAGAACTTTCTCAAGTCTTGGATGTGATTATCCTGCGTCCTGGACTTGATTATCACGTCGTCCACATACACCTCTATTTCTTGATGCATCATGTCATGAAAAATGGCAGTCATGGCCCTCATGTAAGTTGCCCCAGCATTCTTCAGACCAAATGGCATAACCCGATAATAGTAAGTGCCCCAAGGTGTAGTGAAGGCAGTCTTCTCGGCGTCTTCTTCATCCATCAACACCTGATGATACCCAGCGTAACAATCTACGAAAGACTGTATCTCATGTTTGGCACAATTATCAACAAGGATGTGGATGTTGGGCAATGGGAAATTGTCTTTGGGACTCGCCCTATTCAAGTCTCGATAATCCACACATACCCGAGTCTTTCCATCTTTTTTCGGCACTGGAACTACATTCGCCAACCATGTGGTATACTGGACTACCCGAATCACTCCCGTTTTCAGCTGCTTGGTGATCTCTTCTTTAATTTTGTCACTGACATCAGTTTTGAACTTTCTTTTCTTTTATTGAACTAGAGGACAGTCAGGGTGAATTGGTAATTTATGAACCACTAGATCAACACCTAGTCCTGGTATGTCATCGTATGACCAAGCAAACACATCTTTAAATTCAAAAAGGAGTTGAATTATCGCGTCTTGCGTTTTCTCGTCCGTGTGAATGCTTATTTTGGTCTCTTGGATTTCTTCAGGAGTTCTCAAATTAACCGGTTCAGTGTCATTCAGATTCGGCTTAGGTTTATTCTCAAAGTGTTCCAATTCTCGGTTTATTTCCCTAAAAGCCTCTTCTTCGTCATATTCTGGTTCTTGGTTCATTATTTCACAATTAAATAGCTCGTTGTGATCTGGGCGTGAAGTCCGCAAGCATGTCATATTATTTAAAGCCGCATTATTATAACTGAAAGAAAAGATAAAGGAAAAATAACAAAAATCAGAACAAAGGAAAAATGAGAAAACAATGATTTTTATTTTCTTGGAATTTGGAAGATAACAATGTTTATAACTCAGGAATTCAAAACAACAATTGAAGGGAAAAACATCCAAGTTATATCCTGGGGATAACTCGTGATGCATGAAGGGTGGCAGGACAGGTCTACCCGGACTCCTGTCTAGTAGGGAACGGCGTGGCCTCCTAGTTTCGAAGCTTGGCGTTTGGCCCCACATATAGCATCTCAGCGGTGCTTGTGCCTTCTCCTGGTTGAACCATGTGAGCTTCGTAGAGCATTTCTCTCATTGCCCCACATATCTCCTCGATATCTTCGGCTGTGAAAACCTCATCGTGTTCTTCTTCGGTGTATTTTGGTCCGACGAAAGTTTCATATAAATCCGGCAATGGACGAGGCAGTTTCCAACCCTCATTTTTCCTCTTCTTTGCCCACGCTTCATCTTTTGGAGTGGGTTGAAAACCTATCCCAATAGGTTTCTTGGTGGAAGGCAAGGTGATGGGTTCCGTTATTCCTTGCAATGTTCGTCCGAGCCCTTTCCCTGGCCTGAATCCATGTCGGATCATTTCTTTAGCCACCATGATTGAGGCGTTAGACAAGAAAGGTTGGGGGCAAGGTCTTCCCTCTTCATACTGCTCTGCTAGCACAACTTCGAAAGCCTGATAAACCGTGTGCTCGCTCTCTTCCCTTGGTTCAAGATATGGGATGGATGGGTCCCGATAAATAGACTGTTCGTCTTCTCTGTGGACCACAATTTCCCGGTCTTCGTACTCAAACTTCACTATTTGGTGAAGAGTGGAAGGTACAGCTCCTGCCGTATGAATCCAAGGTCTGCCAAGGAGAAAATTCTAGGACGTATCCATGTCACGCACCTGGAAAGTTATTTCAAACTCCATTGGTCCTATAGTCAACACCAAGTCTATTTCCCCGAGGGTGTCCCTCTTGACACCATCAAAAGCCTTACGCAGATATTATTGGGGCGGATTCTTCCGGTCCCAATTTCCATTCTCTGTAGCGTGGAGAGCGGACAAATGTCAACACCTGAACCTCCATCCAACATTACCCGCTTGACGTGGTAGTCTTCGCATTTAACTGTCAGATGTAAGGCTTTGTTGTGAGCTTCTCCCTCTGGGGGTAAGTCGTTTTTGCTGAAAGAAACCTAGTTAACGGCGAAGAACCTCTCCGTCATCCATTCCAGTTGTTCGACTGAGGTTTCAACTGGTACGTATGCTTCGTTCAGGGTCTTAAGCAAGATCTTTTGGTGCTCGGCCGACCTCATCAGCAGTGATAGCATGGACACTTGCTCGGGGCACTTACGTAGTTGATCTACCACTTCGTAGTCTGGCATTTTCATCTGTTGGAAGAAAACTTCCGCTTCTTCAACGCTTACAGGCTTCTTCGGTGGGAAGCGTCTCCGTGTGGCATTGTTTAACTCTTGAGTGTTTGAATACCTTCCAATGAAAGTATTTTCCGGAAGTTCTCCCGTGACTTCTCTACCTTTGTATGTAACCAACGTTCTTTGATAGTTCCACGGCACTGTGGACGGGTTTGTCATCGGCTTCTGTGGCACGCGTCCGATAACCACTGGCTCATTCAGCCGAGGTGGTTGAATTGTTCCCCGGATCACATAGGCCCCTTTTGGTACGTACATTGGTCTTGCCCTTTTGACTTCTAAACTCTGCGGTTTCTCTGCTCAACCTCGTGGAACGCAAAGAACTTCATTCCTTACAGGCACCATCATTACTGTCTTTTTCTCCACCTTCTCTTCGGGCTCGCCCTTGACAGTACTGACCTTCTTTTCCCCTTTCTCTAGCTTCGGGGTGGTTTTAGGCCTTTCCCTGCATCGACGATGGCGATTATAGCTTTTAAAGCAGGATCAAATTCTTTGTCCTCGCAGATCATTCCAATCAGCGGCCCGTTATTGTGAGCAGGCAACGGATTGTTAGTCACATTTGGGACCTCCTCGTCCCTTAGTACTATTTTCCCCTGCTCTATTAAATTCTCGACTACCCTTCTCAAAGCCCAGCAGTCATTTGTATCGTGCCCTTCCGCTCCTGAATGATATGCGCACCTAACACCGGCTTTGTAAGTAGGTGATGCCGGATTGTGCCTTGTCTGAGGGACTGGCTGCAGGAAACCCAACTGGACTAGCTTTGGGAACAAGGTAGAATATGGTTCACCGATGGGTGTGAAAGTCTGTCTTCTAGGTGGTTCCTGAGGGCGGAAGTTATTTTGAGGAGGCTGTGGATTATAGTGGTTGCGGTAGGGAGGCTGATTTCTGGGAGGTGGAGCTTGGCCTCGATTGGCTTGCTGTGGCGGATGGACATAGGGCTGGGTATTCATGACCATGTAGGGTTGAGGAGCATATGTCACATTTTGGTGGGGGTAGTAGTGTTGTGGGGTTCTTTCTGAAAAACGGGGCCTGGGATTATGATATTCCCTTGCTTCTGATGCTGCCATGGCCGTTTCTTCCTTTTTCTTTCCTCTTGCCATTCCTCCGGACCCCGCTTTGGACGGCTTGGGAGGTTGCCCTTATGGCTGCCTGACTTAAGATTCTACCCGTTTTCAAACCGTTCTCCACCATCTCCCCAATCTTGATTGCTTTCGCGAAAGACTTTCCCATGGCTGACATCATATTCTGGAAATAGTCTGATTCTTGAGCCTGGAGAAAAGTAGTGACCATTTCTATCTCGTCCATGGGAGGTTTTACCCTCGATGCCTGCTCGCGCCACTTAATAGCATATTCTCTGAAGCTTTCTGAAGGTTTCTTCTTCAAGTTTGACAGAGAATTTCGGTCTGGTGCAATGTCGATGTTATACTGGATTTGTCTCACAAAATCTCTGGCGAGATCATCCCATATATGCCATCGAGATATGTCTTGGTCCATATACCATTCTGAGGCTATTCCTACCAGACTTTCCCCGAAATATGCTATTAGCAATTCCTCTTTGTTGTCGACTCCCCGCAGTTGGTTGTAATATTTCTTGAGATGAGCAATGGGGCTGCCGTACCCGTCGTACTTCTCAAACTTTAGGGTTTTGAAACCCATGGGTAGGTGCACGTGAGGGAACATGCATAGATTGGTATAGGAGACGCTCTTCTGTCCGCTCAAACCTTGCATGTTTTTCAAACTCTGCTCAAGGCTTCTCATTCTTTTGGCCATCTCAACTTGTTCAGCAATTTTAGGGTTCTGATCCTGCCCAGGTGCAAACTCGCATTGAGGTTGTAGAGGATGAGTGCTGGTGGCGAACCGAGTTGGTTCCAGTGAGAAAGATGGTGCTTGGAATGTGAATGATGATGAGTCAAAATTTGGCTTGTGTGTAGCGGGTTGTGCCACGATTGGACAGGGAGGTGCAGTAAAGATATTTGTAGCTACATCTGTTGTTGACATCCGGGGATAAGAATCAGAGGGCGATCTAGCAGAGAAGGCCGAAATGGATGGGTACCCGAATGGGTTAGCCGGATAGCTTATGGGGACGTTAGAAGTCCCACTTGTCCTGGAGAACAACTCAGGGAATCCAGGGATAACACTTGGTGGCTCTTTTCCGTTATTCCAGTCATCCAATATTTTCAACATGCGGAGCCGCAGGATTCTATTTTCCTCCACAGTTGCGGACTCGGGCGTGAGGACGGCCGAGATCGAACTCTCCTCGGAAATAGGAACTGTCGGCAAAGATATTTCTGAAGACATTTCTATGCTTCCCTTTGATCTTGTGAAGTAAGTGTGAGTACTGCCTCTTGACTTAACAACAGGTAATTGAACACTCCCTTTCGACCTCGTGAAGTATGAAGGTGAGGCCAGACTTTCACCAAACCAACCGCCTTTTCTAAAACCTGGAAGGACTCAACGACAAACGAACGGTTAGTTCGAAACAAATAACAGATAGGCAATCTCACGTTGGGGCATGATGCACCTATATAGTTAAGTGAATTCCTACATGTTTGCAACGAAAGCATGCGTCATTCCGGCTTCCTTTTAGGCTTCCTCTTTATTTTATTTTATTTTTATTTTTTATTTTTATTTTTATTTATCATTTTTTATTTTTCTTCTTTCTCTTTTTATTACTGTTTTCAATTTTTGCAGTTAAAATGTGACCGGATCCGATGAGGATTGCCTACGTATCACGATGCCGCGTGAATCAGATCATTACGTAGTTCAAAACAGATGAGTGTAAAAGGAGCACACATTTTATTCCTGAACAATCTATTACAAACTAACATTCTTTGAAAAAGGAAAATAACAAGCATCGAAAATAGTACAGACTCAATAGACTGATACACCTTGAATGCAAAAGACGGACAGACTCGACCTATGAATACATTAAGGTTCTGAGAACTGGCGTCCGCGGGGCATCGTTCGGCCTCGCCGCGGTCCTAGGTGTGAGATCCCTTTCAAGTTGTTCCAGCTCATGCATGTTCTGCTTGACATAACCCATCACTGCCGAGAGAACGGTAATGCTGGTCATGTTTTCACACCGTAGACACCGTCTGATGATGGCGTGGGCAATGGTCCTGATCTTATCTCTGGTTTGCTTCTTTTCCACGAGCAGGCGTTTTATCTGATCACTGCACATTTTTAAAACCTGAGAATCCTGCACATGCTGACTCTTCAGTTGCCGTACTTCTACCTTCATCCGGGCCAACAAGTCGTAACAATATCTGCTCTCAATTTGGAAAGCCTCGGCCTGATTAACTGCTTTAACCTCAAGTGTAGCCATCTCTCTCTTCATTTTGGCAGCAGTTTTCTCGTGGTCGCGTTTCAATTGATTCAAGTATCGGCGATGCTTATCTGCTATTGTACCCCACTATAGCTTGAGCTCTGCCATGATGTTTTCAGACTTTTCTATACCATCTCGCCATTCCCTGACTTCACTTTTCAGCCCTTTTATCAACTTCTCGTCTGATTGACTCCTTGGTTGTTTATCAAGAGCCAATCTCAATTTCTGGATTTCAGACTGTCAACCTGTTGCTTCAAATCACCGATCTCTGCCCGATACCCCTTTTCTTTTGCTAACCAGTTCCATTGCTCTCTGGATGACTCAACGAAATCTTTGAGATGAGGTCTTTTTGCTGGTCTCTCGCAGGATATATCACCTCTAAACCAAGCGTGATACCCCGGGGCAACTTCCCCTTTAGCCGTATCCTTCACACAAATGTCCAAGCTGTGACTCCCTCGGGTAGACTAAACCCTTTGATTCTTGTGTAGAATTCTCCAATACAAGTTTTCTCGGGCGAACCGTAACCAAAGAGCGGGGAGCGGTGGCATAAATGATCGGTCATCCACATTTGCAACAATAGGTTACATCCTTCGAAAAAGTCACCCCTGGCTCGGCAAGCAGTGAGAGCCCGGAAGATGTCAGCCATAATCATAGGCGCCAGAGTACTTTTATCTTGGGTGAGCAAAGTACTGACGACCCCAGTTGCTTTTAGATCGATGTTTCCGTCTTTCCTTGGGAACACTATAAGACCCAAAAAAGCTGTCATAAAAGCTACCAGCATGTGTTCGTCCCACTTTTGTCGGTTACCTCTACTGCATAGTTTGAAGTCTGGCTTATTGAACCCGCCCACGTGGCCGTATCTAGCATATATGAGGTGGAGACTGCAGAAACCTTTGGCAAGATCTAGATGGTGAAATGTTCGGGGTATTTTTAGAAAATCCAGAAACCGGTGTACCGTGACGGCCCTAGGTGCAATTAAGTACTTGAACCTTAACGGGGCTTCATCACCTCCGATGTATCTCGCTATTTCTTCCAATGTCGGGGTGAGCTCAAAGTCCGAGAAATGAAATACATTGTGTGCTGAATCCCAGCAAGTGACTAATGATCTGATAATATCACCCCGAGGCTGAATGTCTAGTAAATCCGAGAGATCTTTCAGATACTTCTTTACTTTGTCTTGCCCCTCCTTGCCTAAATCATTCCACCATAATCGCAACTCGAAAGGGATCTTGGTCATTATTGAAAAGGGTTTGTTTTGTATCGTGCTCATCCTGCACATTTATTAAGGTGATTATGCCAACGAAAAACTTTCATTAGACTAAAAAAAAACTATGTTTTCTTTTTTGTAAAATGATGGACTCGGTTTCCAAATGTGGCCTTTTAGCACTTCGGGAATGAAGATTTTAAGGCTGCGAGGATCAAACGGTCGAAAACCAAAACGATGACCAAAGACGATCGTTTATGCAATGGCAGCCTTCCGTCGTCCCTTTCGGGAACATTCGGCTATTTTTGACAACGAAAGCATCACTTGATTTTTTTTTGTTATTATTTTTTTTAGGAATGGTGACCCGATATTGGGAACATGGCCTCGCCGATCCTCGGGGACGAGGATCCTAAGGTCATTGGGCAATTTGGTCAAAATTTAAAAATGACTAAAATGGCTGTTTATGTAAAGATAGCCTTCCAACGTCCCTTTCGAGAACATTTGGCTATTCTCGACAAAACGACATCACCCGACTCACAAATTAAAATTCTGATATTTTGGCTATTTCCGAAAACGGGGAGGTTGGACCCGATGAAGGTTGCCTACGTATCTCGCACCCTGCGAGAATCAAACCGGCGTAGTTCGGGCTTGATCAAGCGTAGAGTAAAACCCCTTCTGAATACAATCTTTTTAAAGAAAATAAAAAATATTTTTCTGGATTTTTATTTTATTTTATTATTTTTTTTAATTTTGAAAAGAGATAAAGACTAAAGAAAAATCTTTTTAAGGAAGTATTTGGACTATTAGTGTGAATTTATAAAAGAGATACTACAAAAGAAACAACATTTTTTGGAATTTTGAATTTTCCCTTCTTTTTTTTTTTTACTTTTTTTTTTAAAAAAATTATTTTGAAAGTGACTAAAAGATTTTTTTTTTGTTTTTTGTATATACATTTTTAATAAGTCAAACTAAAAGACAAATTTTGTTTTCATTTTTCTTTTTTTTCTTTTTTTTTTAAGAAAATTCTGGCGAGATTTTGACATTACTTGGACATTGATTTTATTTTTCCAAAATAAGTAATTATCTCCCTACGCTGTTATTTTCTCTTCTTTTTTGAACCCTTTTTAGAAACCGGTCGGCATGCAAATCTGAAGCAAATAAATGCGCAAAACAAACGGGATGCAACAAGATGGTCTTTTCATTTCAGGTTGCCTGTCCTAGACGGACCCAACCCCTATGTTGAGTCCCCTATGTCAAATGCAACATGATGCAAATAAGCGTTCCTACTAGGGATCCGGCATGAGGTTTCGTTATACTTAGGTTTATAACCTGGGTATATGTTCTAGACTGTGTCCCCGAGCGGACAACTCGTGTCGAGGAGGGAGCAACTTACCGGGAACCAAAAGGCCATCCGGCTTCGTAACTTGTCCGAGCCTTTTTTTCATTTAAGGGTTTTTGACACTAACAGAATAGGGAGTCTCAACCAGTAAGCACATCTCCGGAGGTGAAGAGAGAAGGGTTTCGGCACAGTTTATATACAGTTCAGATAATATCAAAGCGGTAAAAAGACAATATTTAGCATGTTATGCCAAAACATGTAATAAATATCAGATAATGAAGCCAAATATAACAATTATTCTAAGCTCGAATTCTTGAACCCTGAACCAGTGGTTCTGGGTTAATTCCCCAGCAGAGTCGCCAGAGCTGTCACACCTCCTTTTTGCGCGCCCGCCCCGAAGGGTAAAATGCGCGAGGGAGTTTTTCCAATTTAAGTGACAATATTCGAAATGAGATTATTTGTTTAATTCAGAGTCGCCACTTGGGAAAGGTTTGGCTTTTGGTGTCCCAAGTCACCGGTTTATCTTGAATCCCAAATCGAGGAAATTTTCGACTTTCCAAATGAAGTCTGCGAACCAACATACTACTTAACAGTCCACATTGGTTCGAATACGCCCCAATTTACACAAAACGAATACGATTAGCATGAGCCCAAACAAATATGAACTAATTGAATCATTTTTATCCTATTGCTACATCTTAAACACAAATATTGTAAAAAAAAAACAGGTGGATGTTTCGTTTCTTGTTTATTTCAACTCAACTTCCAGTTCAAGCTTACATCAAACCATAGTTTCAGAGGTGTGAACCTTAAGGTAAAAAAAGATCAGAAGACCCTATCTCGGATTTGAATCGACCTTTCTTGGGGTTGAACGGACTTTAATCGAAGTGTTCTCAACTGAGAACACTTCGATTAAGGTCCATTAGACCCTAATCTTCTGGTTCAAACAGACAAAAATCGGACTCAGGACTTCTAGGGTTCCTAAGGGCAGATTTAGGATTCAGGTTGTCCTGGTTGGATTCGGACCAAACCAAACCTGGTTTGGTCATGAGGGAGGTCAGGGGAGTGCCTGGCATGGATTTGGGGTGGTTTGGTGTAGGTCGAGGTCCAGCTCGAATCTTCAAATGAAGATTTGAGATGGTGGGGGAGGATTCGAGACCCACGGTTAGTGAATCTGTGTTCAGGGGGTCGAGGTGGTCCTAGGGTGTTAAGATGGTGGTCACCAGCGTCCTTGCCGCCGGGTTTATGGTGAGGGGAAAGGGGGGCGGCGCTAGGGTTCCGTGGGGTTTGGGTCTGGTGAGGGAGATGAAGATGAGGGAGGGGTGCTTGGATAGGGGGCGGGGTACGAGATGAGGGCTTATATACGGGGTAGATGGTTTGATATTGGCCATTGGATCACTAATGATCAACGACCTTGATCATTCCACTGGGGGGAACGGCATCGTTTGGTCTCATGCTGGGAATGGATCAAACCGGGTTTCAGTGGGTCGGGTATCTGGGGAAAGCTTGGGAGCCGTTGGATTGGACAAGATGTATGGCTCCGATTGAGTATCCTTATGCGGCGTCGTTTGGTTTAAAATGGGAGTTGAACTGGACCGTTAGATATGTTCGATCAACGGCCCAGATCTGATAGTCCTTAAACGACGTCGTTTGGTGAGGCTATAAAGATCAGGGAAACGGACTGGGTCATAAAATGATTTGGGCCTGATTTTGGTCTCAAATTTAAGCCCAAACCCGGATTTTCTCCAATTTAAACTCTTTCTTTTCCTTCTTTTAATTTCTAATTTAAACAAAATTCCTAACTAAGTTGTAAAAATCAAAAATAAGACTTATACAAATATTTATTACTACTTAAACAACAATTATCACACATATTAACCATTTAAATAAAATCAATTAATGACAACATATTTTTGTGATTTTTCCTTAAAACCAAATTATGGTTTGATTAATTCCTAATAGTAGAAGCGATATCTTAAACTTACACACGACATCTATTTTTTGTGTTTTTGTTTGATAAGACTAAATAATCACAGACAAGACCACAAATAACTACCAAAAATGCCACATAAATTCCAAAGTTGTATAGCAAAACCAATTGTTATTATTTTTGATTTCTTTTGGAGTGATTTTCGCGTAAACAAAAATCACGTGCTCACAGGACAAAACTCGGGCGAGGGAAAAATAATACAACTTGAAGGGCGTCCGTTTTCAGAAGTTGAAGTATTTAATGTTGGCGACGTTCTAATTGTTTTGTAGTAGCTTTACCTCTATTGTTTCTAGTTGGAATGATCCTTTGTTTGCTGCTGCTGTAATTTTGTATGGCCCGTTCCAATGGGTTCCTAATTTGACTTATCTTGAGTCTTTGTTTGCCTGTGTTTTGGCCTTGAGTACATAGTCTTCGACTTTGAGTGGCCGTACTTTGGCCTTTTTGTTGTAGTACTGTTCTACTTGCTATTTTTGGGCTATCATTCTTATGTAGGCCATGTTTCTTCACTCCTCTGCTTCGTCGAGGTATTGTTTCCTGTTTTCGTCGTTGCTTGGTTCGTTTCATTGGAGTATCTCAAACTAGGTTCCCTGACCTCGACTAGTATCATGGCGTCAGTCACATAGACTTGTGAATATGGTGTTTCTCCTGTGCTTGTTTTTGGCATGGTGCGGTATGCTCAAATACTTCTGGTAGCAATTCCGGCCATAGTCCCTTGGCATCCTCAAGCTCTTTCTTCAAGATATTTAGTATTGTTTTGTTAGAGGATTCGGCCTGGCCATTACCGGCAGGGTGATATGGCGTGGAGAGTATTCGTTTGATGTGCCACTTCTTGAAGAATTCGGCGGTCTTTTTTTCGGTGATTTGGGGTCCGTTGTGACAGCTGATTTCTTTGGAGATGCCAAAACGGCATATGATGTTTCTCCATATGAATGTGATAACTTCATGTTCACGTATTTGGGCGAACGCACCTGCTTCTACCCACTTGGAAAAATAGTCAGTTAAGATCAAAAGAAATTGTATATTACCTCGCCCTGATGGAAGGGGTCCGACAATATCCATTTCCCATTTGATGAATGGCCATGGCGATGTAACCGAGTGGAGGTGCTCGCTTGCTTGGTGTATCATAGGAGCATATTTCTGGCACTGCTCGCACTTCTTCATTGTGGGCCAATAATAACCCACCTGAATGAGGCATCTGACAAGGGCTCGGTTGCCAGTATGGACACGGTAGTGGCCTTCGTGTACTTCCTCGAGGATGCGTCTTTTTTGGTTCGGCCCTAGGCATTTTGCCAAGGTTCCTCCAAACATTCTTTTGTATAGGTCGTGGTTTATGATGTTGTACCTGGCCACCTATATTTGAAGATTTTTGGCTTCCTTTTTGTCTAATAGGAGTACTCCCCCATGCAAATATGCTATAATACGGTTGCGCCAGTCTCAAGTCAAATTTACAGAATGTACCTCAAGTTGGTTTATTGACGAGTGGAGGAGAGTGACCACATTTTCTTTTGTAATGTTTTTGGTGGCCGCTGCTAACTTGACGAGGCCATCTACCTCGATATTTTATTCTCGAGGTATCTGGTCGAGTCGACATTGGTCGAATTCTGGCAGCAGTTTATGAATTTTTGCCTGGTACTTTTGTAGCCTCTACTCTTTGATTTGGAAAGTGCCTGTGACTTTGTTGACAACAAGTTGTGAGTTGCATCTGAGGATGACTCGTCGTGCTCCATTTTTGAGAGCTAGCTCAATTATAGCCTCATACTCGGCCTCATTGTTAGTTCATATCGGGACACCATATGGATTGGCGGATGACTTCACCTATTGGGACCTCGAGTACGGGTCCCAGTCCAGATCCTGACGCGTTGGATGTGCCATTGGTGTATAGGACCCATAGGTTGGGTAGCCTGGGGGAGGTACGAGAAGTTTCCTGCTCGACCTCAGGCATTATTTTAGCACTGAAATCGGCGATGAAGTCGGCAAGTACCTGTAATTTTATCGTTGTTCGCGACTGATATGTTATATCATGCTCGCTTAATTCTATGGCCCGCTTGTCCAATCTCCCCGATAGTTCAGGTTTATGTAGGATGCTCCGTAGGGGGGAAGGTCGTCACCACCGATATGGGGTGGTATTGAAAATAGGGTCTAAGCTTTCATGAAGCTATGACCAACGCCAAGGTCAATTTTTTGAGGTGGGGGTACCTCGTTTAGGCGTCGACTAGGGTTTTGCTAATATAATAGATTGGAGATTGCGTATCTTTATTTTCACGGACCAACACTGCCCTTACCGCGACCTTTGATATGGCCAAGTATATCAGGAGGCGTTCACCGGGTTCTACTTTGGCGAGTAGAGGGGTGAGGACAATTATGCCTTTAGTTCTCTTAAGGCCTCGATGCATTCTGAATTCCACTGGAGCCCGTTGAAGAATTTGTAGCACCTGTCGGAGGATCGTGAGATGAACCTCGACAAGGCGGCTATATGGCCTGTCAGTTTTTGCACCTGTCTCTTGCTAGTTAATACTTCAAGTATTCCCTTAATGGCTTTGATTTGGTCGGGGTTGACCTCGATGCCTCTTTGTGATACCAGGAAGCCGAGGAACTTGCCCAAAGTTACGCTGAAGGCACATTTTTTGGGGTTAAGCTTCATTCCGTACTGCCTTAGTATATCGAAGGCCTCTTTCAGGTGGTCAATGTGATCTTCCTTCTTTTTTGATTTGACCAACATGTCGTCGATGTAAACTTCCATTGTTTTGCCGAGTTTATCCTTGAATATCTTGGTGACCAACCTTTGATAAGTTGCCGCTGCATTCTTCAACCCGAATGACATGACTTTGTAACAGTACGTTCCCTGATGGGTGATGAAAGTAGTCTTTTCCTGGTCATCCTCCTCCTTGAGGATTTGGTTGTAACATGAGTAGGCGTCCAAGAAGCTCAACAACTCGTGCAATGCTATTGCGTCGATCAGCTGGTCGATACGAGGCAATGGAAAGGAGTCTTTCGGGCAGGCCTTGTTTAGGTCCATAGAATCCACACACATCCGCCACTTCCCGTTTTTCTTTTTCACCATGACTACATTGGCGACCCATTAGGTATATCCACCACTCTGCCACGTAAGCTTTAAGGGGCCAAATTATTTGACCAAAAAGTGTTAAGCTTTTTGTTAAACTAATTAATGATAAAATAGAGGATGAATCTTAGTTAAATATAATAAATTCTAGATCTAATATTAAAGGATATCTGCAGCACAAATAATGTTTAAGGATAATGAATATCGGAAGTGAGCTCAATGATTGCCAATGAATGTTATAATAATAAGAACATGCAATAAATGCAGACAATGGCAATAAATATAATAAGAGAGAATTTATCATCCAAATATTATGTGACTTGGATGATTCTTCCATCTGATAGCAACGTGGAAGGATGAAAAGTGGAGATGAATAAGGAATCCTTGGATCTAGCAAACAGAGAATGAATAACGTATGTTGAGCTAAGTAGTCAGTGAACAAGACAATATTTGTATATTCTTCTTAGTCAACTCTTCACAAAGTGTTCTTATAAAAAAAATGAAGATCCCCTTTTGTTCTCTATCTCTTCCTATTTATAAGGGATATTCCCAAGAAACCCTAAAAAACACAATATAAGGAATATCCAAAGGAATATCTAAAGGAAAATTCTTTGTGTCCATTTCTAAGCATATCTTACCGTTACTTCTTTACTCCAGTTGCTCGTCCTTGACAATTATCCTTCTGAGGACGATTCCTCGCTATTATGTCGTGGTCGACCCCGTCCTCGACCTAATTTATCTACAATTATCAAGTCGTCAAATTTGGACCAATACACAAATAATTCTACTTTAAAATAGTTTAGTGGAAAGGAGGTAATAAAACCCCGCAAAAATAGATTATGTTTGAAAAAAGAGCAAACATCACATCATAATCATAGTGTAAAGAGTTTAATAAATTTAAATTTTATAAAATTATGTAAAAATAGAATGGTCTTGAGTATTTTTGGAGCATTCCAAAGTTGAAAAGAGTGTCAGTTATAATTGGAGTGGATAGAATCATAGAATAACTTTTAGAGGTGCAGAGCTAGAGTATGCTTACTGGTTCGGTATTAGCAGTTTTGGTTTAAATGTTATATTTGTCTTAAGAAATTTATTAAGTATATATAAATTATTAATTTAAAATCTTAATAACTTGAAAGGTTTAAGCTTTTGAACTCATAGATGTTAACTTTGCCTATGTATAATGACACTTAATTGGGAAGAAATTTAAAAATAGTTAAATTTACAAATGATAATTGAAAAATAGCCACAATTTCAAAAGTAATCGAAATTTAGTCACTTTTTATGTAAAAGATAAATATGAACAAAAATACTGTTCAAAATCCAGAAAATATTCCAGCATAATATGTTGGAGTTTGAATTTTTTACATGTGAACTTCCAGCATAACATGCTGGAATTTCATTATGTGCTGGAGTTCCAACATAATATGCTGGAAGTCCATGCACACGTGCTCCAATCTTCAGTATATTATGCTGGAACTTTCCGTGTGCTGGAGTTCCAACATAATATGCTAGAAGTTCATATACATGTGTTCCAATCTCCAGTATATTATGCTGGAACTTTCCATGTTGCAGCAAAATAGCGGCTATTTTTCAATGACTTTGCAAACGCTGACTATTTCTCAATTACCAGTCCGAAAACTGGCTAACCCGTGCTATTTTGACCTTAATTGTTGTCCCGTTACCATAAAAAATACAGCGTGTAATAAAACTAAAGTTGCTTTCACAAATTTCGGTGAAAATAGCATGGACTAGCCAGTTTTCGGATTGGTAATTGAAAATAACCAGCATCTGCAAAGTTATTGAAAAATAGCCACTATTTTGCTGCAACACAGAAAGTTCCAAGATAATATACTGGAGATTGGTACATATGTGTATGAACTTCCAGGATATTATGCTGGAACTCCAACACACGAAAAGTTCCAACATAATATACTGGAGATTAAAGCACCTGTGTATGAGCTTCCAGTATATTATGCTGGACCAGTACATTATATTGGAACTCCAGTATATTATGCTGGAAGTCGACTATAATATGCTGAAATATTTTTCGAATTTTAAACAGTATTTCCGTTCAGATTTATCTTTATATAAAAATATCCTTTTGCATGACATGAACCACCTTATTTACTTATTTATCGTATCCTTTTGCCGTACATACAAGTTCCACATAATATACTAATTCCAGTTGGACAATAACAGATCCATATCTATCGCTAAAGAGATGGCAACTGACTTCAATGATCTTAACAATGTGAATATGAAATCTTCTTATGGCGGGTGTGATTCAAATAAGGTTCACAATTTGAACTTAAAATATCAGGCATACTACTATTGACTGTCAAATATAATGGTTATCTTACTATTCCAAAAAAGAAAAATATATATTCCAAAAGGTCTGCATTTTGATCTGATTGCATTCATCAACTGTTAGTATTATATGTTAAAGTTCTAAAGGTTTTGGCTGCAGCATCTACTACGAAGGAGCAGATATAAAAATGAAAAGTTCACTACAATTAATTGGTGGATTTAGTAACCTGCAAAAAAACAAAAGGCAACTTTTTAGAGCATGTTAAATAGTATTGGTAACGTAAAACGATATTACTTTTTAAATGAATATAAGATAAATTATTAATAGTTTAAGAATATCTATGCACTATGGTGAAATATATATATATATGTATGTATGTATAATCAGGTCAAGCTTAACGTAATTATTGTTAAATCTTTATAATTATTATTAA
Organism: Nicotiana sylvestris; assembly: GCF_000393655.2. Classification (NCBI taxonomy): domain Eukaryota; kingdom Viridiplantae; phylum Streptophyta; class Magnoliopsida; order Solanales; family Solanaceae; genus Nicotiana; species Nicotiana sylvestris. Next base: position 4,679,330 of record NC_091064.1, read on the forward strand.
TTGATAACCTAGTATAAATGGTTCAGTTAACTTGTTATCACATATTAAAAATTATTTATAATTTAAAAATATTTGAAGTATCCGTATATATAACTTAAATCCAGTTGTTTATGCAGTGAAACAAACTAAAGTGTATAGAGTGAAAAAAAGGACACTGCATGCCGTCACATTTTTTTTGGGGGGGGGGGGGTTCCACTTAATTAACCTCTCAAACCTACTATGAACATAGCATTCAATCGAGTACATCATTCAGCCTTTGTAGCATGTGGTCAGCAGATTAGATTATATCAATTTAAAAAAATATATACATAAAGTAACTAGTTTGAGAAAGAGACCATATGTTCATATGCCCCATATTTTGGACAGTAAATATAATCTTTCCTGGTGGGTAGGAGGAAGGGAGGCGGAGAGGGAGCCAAAAATTTAAAGTTTATGGGTTCTGAATTCGTTATCGAACTCATAACTTGTCTTAACTCACTACTAGAAAACTGCCAAAAAGGTCCAAGAAAATCGATTGAAATCGGTCGGAATGCAATAAAAACCGACCGATTTTCAACCGACTTTAATTCATCGAAAAAACAATGGTCGCCAACGCGACCATAGACGGCCGATATTTCCGACCGAAGTCGATCATTAAATTCAACGCACTTTTGACCAAATAATCTGACAAAAACTAAATATGCCGACCGAATTCCATCGGTATTCCAGAAAATAGTTTTTATTTTTTTTAAATTAACGCCCGATATCGGTCGGAATATGAATTATTATTTTTATAAAATTGCACATTTCTGACCGAAATCTGTCGGTATTGTTAAAATATTTTAAATTTAAAATAAACAATTTCGACCGATTTCGGCAGGTAATTTCAAAACCTGGAAAAAGTTATTGCTGATATGTCACGATCCGGATTTTTTCATCCTCGGGGGTCGTGATGACGCCTACTAATGTAAGCTAGACAAGCCAAACCTTTAATTACTTACCTCATTATCCAATTATTTCTGGTTAACAATTATAAAGCGATAACGTGATAACAGCGGAAATTCAAATTAAGCGGAAGACAACAATAAAATATATGAAAACTGTATCTATTACAAATACTTAAGCCTTAACCACCCAAAACCTGGTGTCACAGTATCATAGACTGTCTAAGTATGCTACATACAAAGTTTGAAGAAATAGAAGTACACTGTTTTGTGAATAAAAGGAAAATGAAACAGGAAATAGGGATAAAGGGAGACGCCAGGGCCTGCGGATGCCTGCAGGTCTAACTTGGATCTCTGCGTGGAGTGAAGGTAGCCTCCACACTGCGGTCCAAAAGCTACTCCAGGATCTGCACATAGTGCAGAGTGTAGTATCAGCACAACCGACCCCAGTTAACTTGTTACCACATATTAAAAATTATTTATAATTTAAAAATATTTGAAGTATCCGTATATATAACTTAAATCCAGTTGTTTATGCAGTGAAACAAACTAAAGTGTTTAGAGTGAAAAAAAGGACACTGCATGCAGTCACATTTTTTTTGGGGGGTTCCACTTAATTAACCTCTCAAACCTACTATGAACATAGCATTCAATCGTGTACATCATTCAGCCTTTGTAGCATGTGGTCAGCAGATTAGATTATATCAATTTAAATAAAAAAAACATAAAGTAGCTAGTTTGAGAAAGAGACCATATGTTCATATGCCCCATATTTTGGACAGTAAATATAATCTTTCCTGGTGGGTAGGAGGAAGGGAGGCGGAGAGGGAGCCAAAAATTTAAAGTTTATGGGTTCTGAATTTGTTATCGAACTCATAACTTGTCTTAACTCAATACTAGAAAACTGCCAAAAACGTCCAACAAAACCAATTGAAATCGGTCGGAATCCAATAAAAACCGACCGATTTTCAACCGACTTTAATCCATCGAAAAAACAATGGTCGCCAACGCGACCATAGACGGTCGATATTTCCGACCGAAGTCGATCACTAAATTCAACGCACTTTTGACCAAATAATCTGACAAAAACTAAATATGCCGACCGAATTCCATCGGTATTCTAGAAAATAGTTTTTTTCCTAAATTAGCGCCCGATATCGGTCGGAATATGAATTATTATTTTTATAAAATTGCACATTTCTGACCGAAATCTGTCGGTATTGTTAAAATATTTTAAATTTAAAATAAACAATTTCGACCAATTTCGGCAGGTAATTTCAAAACCTAGAAAAAGTTATTGCTGATATGTCACGATCCGGATTTTTCCACTCTCGGGGGTCGTGATGACGCCTAATAATGTAAGCTAGACAAGCCAAACCTTTAACTACTTACCTCATTATCCAATTATTTCTGGTTAACAATTATAAAGCGATAACGTGATAACAGCGGAAATTCAAATTAAGCAGAAGACAACAATAAAATATATGAAAACTGTATCTATTACAAATACTTAAGCCTTAACCACCCAAAACCTGGTGTCACAATGTTATAGACTGTCTAAGTATGCTACATACAAAGTTTGAAGAAATAGCAGTACATTGTTTCTGAATAAAAGGAAAATGAAACAGGAAATAGGGATAAAGGGAGACGCCAGGGCCTGCGGATGCCTGCAGGTCTAACTTGGATCTCTGCGTGGAGTGAAGGTAGCCTCCACACTGCGGTCCAAAAGCTACTCCAAGATCTGCACATAGTGCTGAGTGTAGTATCAGCACAACCGACCCCATGTGCTGGTAAGTGTCTAGCCTAACCTCGGCGAAGTAGTGACGAGGCTAGGACCAGACTACCAAATAAACATGTGCAGTTCAAATATATACAGCGGCAAAGAAGTACAGAAATAACCAGACAAAATGGGAGGAGGAGCATGTTGTGGGGAAGATAACAGTTCCGAATAGAAAGACATTAAATAAACGAAAGAAACAACATAACTCGGATATCAACAAAGAATCAGGAATCAATAAATGCACGGCATCACCCTTCGTGCTTTTACTCTCATCCTTACCAAAGCAATCATATAATAAAAATGTGCATGGCATCACCCTTCGTGCTTTTACTCTCGTCCTCACCAAAGCAATCATATAATAAAAATGTGCACGGCATCACCCTTCATGCTTTTATTCTCTTTTCTACCATATAATCAATAAAATCGGTACGGAATGATACATCGTGCGGCACGGCATCACCCTTCGTGTTTTACACTCTTTCCTCACAATAATACACGGCATTACCCTTCGTGCTTTACACTCTTTCCTCACAAAACAAACAATGCACGGCATCACCCTTCGTGCTTTAACTCTCTTCCTCACCCAAACAACAGTCACAAACAATAGGGCAAGGGAATAAATGAAGTTGCAATAAAGATCCCTGGGCCCACATGGTCAAAACCCGATGTTCGAACCAAAACCCGATTACCCATTCCCCCAGGAACCCAAATATATAATTTGTTTTGAAATCGGACCTCATATCGATGTCCAAATCCTCAATTTTTGAAAAACCAAGGTTCTACCCAAAACACTCAATTTCCCCCATAAAAATCATTGATTTTGAGTTGAAATCATGTGAAAAGATGTTAATGATTCAAGAAAACGGGTTAGAAATCACTTACCAATGTTTTGGAGAAGAAATGTTATTTGAAATACCGCCTCTTATGTTTTTGGGGTTTTGAAAAATGAAAAATAACTGAAAATCCCGTCATAATATACTACTCTCCGATGCCCTGTGCGGACCGCACAAAATCAACTGCGGCCGCACAACCATCAGTGAACCTATGCAGACCGCAAAAAATCAACTGCGGTCGCACAATCACCAGTGCGGACAACACAAAAACCAGTGCGGACCACACTAGCAGGTTCAGAGGTCTGCACTTCTCTGAACCTCCAATAGCCATGTTTTAAGCTTAAGACACCCCGGAACCTACACGAAACTCACCCGAGCTCTCGGGACTCCAAACCAAATGTGCATACTAACTCAAAAGCATCATATGGACCTACTCGTACGATCACAACATCAAAATAATATGTAAAATCATGAATTAAACCTCAAAACTCAACATTTTCATCAAGAACTCTCAAAGTTCATAACTCTTCAACAAGAAGTCCAACTCAAATAAAATAAACTCCGTTTTTCACCAAACTTCACAATTATCTTTCAAATACTATAACAAGTTTGTACCGGGCTCCGGAACCAAAATACGGGCACAATAATAATGGTTTCAAACATTAATTTTTTTTTATTTCTTAGATAATTTAGTAAAACAATTTCTTTCAAAAATTAATTTCTACGGCTTGGGACTTCGGAATTCATTTCTGGGCATACGCCCAAGTCCCATACATTACTGCGGACCTTCCGGGATCGTTGGAACACAGATCCGGATCTGTTTGCTCAAAATGTTGACCAAAGTCAACCATAATCAAATTTTTAACTCTAAAGATTTCTATTTCTCATATTTTCACATAGAAGGCTTTCCGGATATAGGTCCGGACCACGCACGTAAATCATAGTGAGGTAAAAAGGGAGGTTTTTAGGCCTCGGAACACTGAATTCACTTACCACCTTTAAAACAATCGTTCGTCCTCGAACGGACATAAGAAGGAAGTACCTAAGTCGGGAAAAAGATGGGGATAACGGCTCCGCATATCGGACTCGGACTCCCAGGTCGATGCCTCAGTGGGCTAAACTCTCCATTGAACACGAACAGAAGGAAAACTCTTTGATCTCAATTGACGAACCTGCCGGTCTAGAATAGCTACCGATTCCTCCTCATAAGACAAGTCCTTGTCCAATTGGACAGTGCTGAAATCTAACACGTGGGATCTAAGCCACCTCTCCCACTCGATCAAGAATCTCAAATGGGCCAATGAACCTAGGGCTAAGCTTGCCCTTCTTTCCAAATTGCATCACACCCTTCGTAGGTGACACTCGAAGCAATACCCGCTCACCGACCATGAATGCCAAATCACGAACCTTGCGGTCCGCATAACTCTTTTGCCTGGACTAAGCTATACGAAGCCTATCCTGAATAATCCTAACCTTGTCTAAAGCCTCCTGAACCAGATCTGTACCCAACAACCTAGCCTCTCCCGGCTCAAACCATCCAACCGGAGACCGAAACCGCCTACCATATAAAGCCTCATACGGAGCCATCTGAATACTCGACTGGTAGCTGTTGTTGTAGGCAAACTCTGCTAAAAGCAAAAACTGATCTCACGAGCCTCCAAAGTCAATGACACAAGCTCGGAGCATATCCTCCAAAATCTGAATAGTCCGCTCGGACTGCCCGTCCGTCTGAGGATGAAATATTGTGCTCAACTCAACCCGTGTGCCCAACTCTCGCTGAACTGCTCTCCAGAAATGGGAGATAAATTGCATACCTCGATCCAAAATGATAGACTCGGGCACACCATGAAGGCGAATAATCTCCCAGATATAGATCTCAGCTAACCTCTCGGAAGAATAAGAGACTTCCACAGGAATAAAATGCGCTGACTTGGTCAGCCTGTAAATAATAACCCACACTACATCGAACTTTCTCTGAGTCCGTGGGAGACCAATAACGAAATCCATAGTGATACGCTCCCATTTCCACTCAGGAATATCAATCTTTTGAAATGAACCATCGGGCCTCTAATGCTCGTACTTAACCTGCTGACAATTCAAATACCGGGCCACATATGCAACGATATCCTTCTTCATTCTCCACCACCAATAATGCTTCCGCAAATCCTGATGCATCTTCGCGGCGCCCGGATGCATAGAGTACCGGGAACTATGGGCCTCCTCTAAAATCAACTCTCGAAGCCCATCCACATTAGGCACACAAACTCGACCCTACAATCTCAAAACTCCATCATCACCTAAGGTAACCTGTTGGACACCTCCGTGCTGCACCGTGTCTCTAAGGACACACAAATGGGGATCATCATACTGTCGATCTCGGATATGCTCCAATAATGAAGAACGAGCAACTGTGCAAGCTAACACACGGCTGGGCTCAGAAACATCCAACCTCACAAACTGATTGGCCATAGCCTGAACATCCAAAGCTAGCAGTCTCTCACCGACCCGAATATAAACAAGAGTGCCCATACTGGCTGACTTCCTACTCAAAGCATCGGCTACCACATTGGCCTTTCCCGGGTGATATAAGATAGTGATATCATAATATTTAAACAACTCCAACCACCTCCTTTGCCTCAAATTCAACTCCTTTTGCTTGAACAAGTACTACAGGCTCTTGTGATCCGTGAACACCTCACATGTCACACCATACAGATAATGCCTTCAAATCTTCAACATGTAAACAATGGCTGCCAACTCCAAATCATGAATCGGATAATTCTTCTCATGAATCTTCAGCTGCCGTGAAGCATAAGCAATGACATTGCTATCCTACATCAACACCGCACCAAGTCCAATGCGAGATGCGTCACAATAAACTGTATAAGGCCCTGAACCTGTGGGCAAAACCAATACTGGTGTCGTAGTCATAACTGTCTTGAGCTTCTGAAAACTTGCCTCACACTCATCCGACCATCTGAACGGGGCACCCTTCTGGGTCAACCTGGTCATCAGGGCTGCGATAGATGAAAACCCCTCCACGAACCGACGATAGTAACCTGCCAATCTCAAGAAACTCCAAATCTTTGTAGCTGATGCTGGTCTAGGCCAGTTCTTAACCACCTCAATCTTCTTTGGATCAACCTGAATACCCTCTGCTAATACAACATGACCCAGGAATGTAACTGAACTCAACCAGAACTCACACTTTGAGAACTTAGCATATAACTGACTATCCCTCAAGGTCTGAAGAACCACTCTAAGATGCTGCTCATGCTCCTCCCGGCTGTGGGAATATATCAAAATATCATCAATGAAGACTATCACGAACGAATCCTCGTAAGGCCTAAACACTCGGTTCAGCAAATCCATAAAAGCTGTTGGGGCATTCGTCAACCTGAATGACATCACCAAGAACTCATAATGCCTGTACCGAGTGCGGAAAGTTGTGTTAGGGACATCAGATGCCCTAATCCTCAACTGATGGTAGCTAGATCTCAAGTCAATCTTCGAAAATACCTTGGCACCCTGAAACTGATCAAACAAATCATTAATCCTTGGCAATGGATACTTATTCTTGATTGTAACCTTGTTCAACTGCCGGTAATCAATACACATTCTCATTGATCCGTCCTTCTTCTTAACAAACAACACCATCGCACCCTAAGGAAAAACACTCGGCCTAATGAAACCCTTCTCAAGCAAGGCTTGCAACTGCTCCTTCAACTCTTTCAACTTAGGCGGGGCCATACGATACGACAGGATAGAAATGGGCTACGTGCCCGGAGCCAAATCAATGCAAAAGTCAATATCCCTATCGGGTGGCATACCAGAAGGTCTGAAGGAAATACCTCAGGAAACTCACGAACAACGGGCACAGAATCAATAGAAGGAACCTCAGCACTAGAATCATGAACATATGCCAAATAGGCCAAACACCCCTTCTCGACCATACGTCGAGCCTTCACATAAGAGATAACACTAGAGGTAGAATGACTAGGAGTCCCTCTCCACTCTAAATGAGGTAAACCCGGTAAGGTTAAGGTCACAGTCTTGGCATGACAGTCCAAGATAGCATGGTAAGGTGATAACCAGTCCATCCTAATATGACATCAAAATCAACCATGTCCAAAAGAAGAAAATCTACACGAGTCTCAAGACCTTCAATCACAACTATACATAAACAGTGGACTTGATCTACCACAATAGAATCACCCACCAGCATAGACACATAAACATAATCACTCAAAGAATCACTAGGCATGACCAGATACGGTACAAAGTAAGATGACACATACAAGTATGTAGACCCTAGATCAAATAAAACTGAAGCATCTCTATCACAAACCAGAATCGTACCTGTAATAACCGCATATGAGGCCTCGGCCTCAGGCCTGGCTGGAAGAGCATAACATTGGCCCCGGGCCCTACCACCTTAAACTACATCTCTGGGACGGCCTGCCGCTGGCTGGCCTCCACCTTTAGCGGCCTATGCTCCACCTCTAATACCTATACCTCCACCTCTAGCACCAATACCCCCACCTCTAGCTAGCTGGGCGGGCTGTGGAACACTCGGTGCCTGAACCATAGCACGAGAACCCTAATGCTGAGAACTACTCGGTGCTTGAGGGCAAAACCTAGCAATGTAACCCATATCACCACAAGTGTAGCAAGCCCTCAACAGCTGAGACTGCTGGCCCTGACGACCTAAATGACCACCCCGAAAACTCTTAAGCGGCGGTGAACTGATAGGAGCTAGTGGTGCACTGTAGGACTGTTGATCGGAATACTGCATCTGAGGACCACGGCTACCTGAAGCACCATGAGAAACCTGAAGTGCTGACTGAAAAGGCCTAGGAGGATGGCCTCTACCATATGAATCCCTACCTCCAGATGAGGTACCACTGAATTGGCCTGAATGATGGTACCTCTTGTCTGACCCGTGACCACCTCCCTATGACAGAACCATCTCCACTCTCCTGGCCACATTGGCCGCCTCTTGGAAAGATATCTCACTCCCTGCCTCCCTAGCCATCTGAAGACGAATCGGCTGAATAAGTCCATCAATGAACCTCTTCACCATCTCTCACTCTCTCTCGGTGGGAAGTATGATAAGAGCATGACGAGCCAAGTCGATGAATCTGGTCTCATATTGAGTAACGGTCATAGAACCTTACTAGAGGTGCTCAAACTACCTCCGATAGGCCTCTCTCTGAGTGATGGGGAGAAACTTCTCCAGAAATAGCTGCGTAAACTGCTCTCAAGTCAAAGTTGGCGATCCGGTTGGTCTAGCCAAACAGTAATCTCTCCACCAACTCTTGGCGGATCCAGATAAGCGAAAGTAGAAAAATTGACCCCATTGGTCTTAACTATCCCCATGTTCCTAAGAACCTCGTGACAGCTGTCTAGATAATCCTGGGGATCTTTAGTAGATGCACCACTGAAAGTAGTAGTGAAGAGCTTGGTGAACCTAACCAACCTCCACAAAGCATCGACAAACATAGCTACTCCATCGCCGGTATGAGCTACCATACCCGGCCGAACTGCTCCAACTGGCTGAACCGCTAGAGTCTAAAATTGGGGAGCTACCTGCTCTAGAGTGTGAGTATCATGAGTCTAGGCTCCTCCTCCAGCCTGAGAGACGGCTGGTGCTATAGGAAGCAAGCCTGCCCGAGTGACACTCTCCATAAGGCCGACTAGGCAGACCAGAGCATCCTGAAGAACTAGGGTGGCAATAAACCCCTCTGGGACCTAAGTTGGGCCCACCAGAACTGCCGGGGCCGGAATCTCATCATCAAAGTCAACCTGAGGCTCTGTCGCTGGTGCTGCTGCTTTGGGCTGAGCTCTGCCCCTACCTCAGCCTCTAGCACGGCCTCAGCCTCGCCCTCGGCCCCTCGTAGGAGTTGCTGGTCAGTGGATGAGGAAGCACGTGTTCTCGCCATCTGCGAAAGAACAGAGTAGAAATTCAATTAGCATTGAGAAATCAAACCGCACGACAGGAGAGAATAAATGTGAAGTTGTTCCTAACTCTTTAGCCTCTGGGGGATAAATACAGATGTCTCCGTACTGATCCCTCAGACTCTACTAAGCTTGTCTGTGAACTGTGAGACCCATGTAACCTAGAGCTCTGATACTAACTTGTCACGACCCAGATTTTCCCACCCTCGGGGGTCGTGATGGCGCCTACTAATGTGAGCTAGGCAAGCCAAACCTTTAACTACTTACCTCATTATTCAATTATTTCTGGTTAACAATTATAAAGCGATAACGTGATAACAGCGAAAATTCAAATTAAGCGGAAGACAACAATAAAATATATGAAAACTGTATCTATTATAAATACTTAATCCTTGACCACCCAAAATCTGGTATCACAGTGTCACAGACTGTCTAAGATTGCTACGTACAAAATTTGAAGAAATAGCAATACATTGTTTCTGAATAAAAGGAAACTAAAACAGGAAATAGGGATAGAGGGAGACGCCAGGGCCTGCGGACTCCTGCAGGTCTACCTTGGATCTCCGCGTGGACTGAAGTTAGCCTCCACACTACGGTCTAAAGCTGCTCCAGTATCTGCACATAGTGCAGAGTGTAGTATCAGCACAACTGACCTCATATGCTGGTAAGTGTCTAGCCTAACCTCGGCGAAGTAGTGACGAGGCTAGGACCAGACTACCAAATAAACCTGTGCAGTTCAAATATATACAGCAGAAAAGGAGTACATAAATAACCAGACAAAATGGGAGGGAAAGTATGCTGTGGGGGAGATAATATTTTCGAATAGAAAGACATCAAATAAAGGAAAGAAACAACATAACTCGGATATCAACAAAAATCAGAAATCAATAAATGCATGGCATCACCCTTCGTGTTTTTACTCTCGTCCTCACCAAAGCAATCATATAATAAAAATATGTACGGCATCACCCTTCATGCTTTTACTCTCATCCTCACCAAAGCAATCATATAATAAAAATGTGCATGACATCACCCTTCGTGCCTTTACTCTCTTTCCTCACCATATAATCAATAAAATCGGCACGGAATGATACATCGTGCGGCATGGCATCACCCTTCGTGCTTTACACTCTTTCCCCACAATGATACATGGTATCACCCTTCGTGTTTTACACTCTTTCCTCACAAAACAAATAATGCACGGTATCACCCTTCATGCTTTAACTATCTTCCTCACCCAAATAACAGTCACAAACAATAGGGCAAGGGAATAAATGAAGTTGCAATAAAGATCACTGCAAGGGAACAACAATTCAACAAATATATCTCGGTAAGGGAACATCATCAATAACCACAACATCCCGGCAAGGGAGATAACGAATAAATCAACAATAGCCCGGCAAGGGCGACAACATAATGATCTCTTATCTTTCTCACTTTTGCTTCACAATTCACCTCACAACTCGAGCCAATGCTCTAAAGGTTCAATTATCACTTATACTTTCACAATTCGTTATACAAATTGAGCCAACGCTCCTCAATGTTCATAGGTCACAATTCCTTCCACAAACTTTACACAACAAGTAGAAACCATTACCAAGGCATGAAAGATACAACGAAGTCATGATAATCACAATATAAGACTCACGGGTATGCTAGACACCAACGTATAGATACTCGTCAACATGCCTATACATCGTACTCAACAATTATCACATAGCAAATAGGACTCGACTCCTAATCCCTCAAGCTAAGGTTAGACCAAAGACTTACCTCGATGTCACGAACACAATTCATGATTTAGTTATAGCTTTACCCCTTGATTCCACCACCAATTCGCTCGTATCTAGTCACAAGTTACTTAATTACATTCAATAAACGCTAAATGAATCAATTTGAATGCATGAAAATGAATTTTCTAAAGTATTACCCAAAAGTCAAAAATTTCCCCCGGGCCCATATGGTCAAAACCCGAGGTTCGAACCAAAATTCGAGGTTTGAACCAAAACCCGATTACCCATTCCCCCACGAACCTAAATATATAATTTGTTTTGAAATCGGACCTCAAATCGAGGTCCAAATCCCCAATTTTTGAAAAACCTAGGTTCTACCCCAAATGCCCAATTTCCCCCATGAAAATCATTGATTTTGAGTTGAAATCATGTGAAAAGATGTTAATGATTGAAGAAAACGAGTTAGAAATCACTTACCAATGTTTTGGAGAAGAAAGGTTATTTGAAATATCGCCTCTTATGTTTTTGGGGTTTTGAAAAATGAAAAATAACTAAAAATCCCGTCTTAATATACTACTCTCAGATGCCCTGTGCGGACCGCACAAAATCAATTGCGGCCGCACAACCACCAATAAACCTGTGCGGACCGCACAAAATCAACTGCGGCCGCACAGTCACCAGTGCGGACAGCACAAAAACCAGTGCGGACCGCACTAGCAGGTTCAGAGGTCTGCACTTCTTTGAACCTCCAATAGCCATGTTTTAAGCCTAAGACACCTCGGAACCTACCCGAAACTCACCCGAGCCCTCAGGACTCCAAACTAAATGTGTATACTAACTCAAAAACATCATATGGACCTACTCGTGCGATCACACCATCAAAATAACATGTAAAATCATGAATTAAACCTCAAAACTCAATATTTTCATCAAGAACTCTCAAAGTTCATAACCCTTCAACAGGAAGTCCAACTCACGTCAAATAAACTCCGTTTTTTACCAAACTTCACAGTTATCTTTCAAATACTATAACAAATTTGTACCGGGCTCCGAAACCAAAATACAGGCCCGATAACAATGGTTTCAAACATTAATTCTTTTCTTTATTTCTTAGATAATTCAGTAAAACAATTTCTTTCAAAAATAGATTTCTACGGCTTGGGACCTCGAAATTCATTTCCGGGCATACGCCTAAGTTCCATATTTTACTGCGGACCTCCCGGGATTGTCAGAACACGGATCCAGGTCCGTTTGCTCAAAATGTTGACCAAAGTCAACCATAATCAAATTTTTAACTCTAAAGATTTCTATTTCTCATATTTTCACATAGAAGACTTTCCGGATATAGGTCCGTACCACGCACGTAAATCATGGTAATAAAGGGAGGTTTTTAGGCCTCGGAATAGTGAATTCACTTGCAATACAAGTTATGACCCTTTGGATCATCACATGATACCAATCAAAATTATTGTCGGTCAGAAATTTGAAATTACTAACCGACTTCGGTCGGTATGAGGTCGGTTTTCTTGGGAAATTTTGGCACCAACTGTTTTACAGCTGCACCTCCTGCCAACAACCAATAACCTATAATGACTACAACAATAAGAACAACTACAACAATAATAACAACTATCAAAACTATATTAACAATATTTATAGAGTTACAAAAAATCCAACAACAAAACGTTTCACAAGTTAAAACTTCAAACATCATTCAATGGGTGTTTTTACTACATCATCTCCATCTCCACTACTAGAAGCTTCATCGTTTGCATGGTTCGAAGGATCACGACGAGAAGGATTAGCATTTGGGGAAGACTCACGAGATCGAGGAATCGGGAAAGCACCACTAGCAAGAAGATTGGCCAGCTGACCTTAAAGGATATTAAATTGCCCATCCCTCTTTTCTAGTTGACCTTGAAGGGTATCAGATTGTTTATCGCTCTTTTCTTCTCTAATCTTTCCTCTTCAAGCTCTGCTGATAGCTTTGCGATCTTCTTCTCCATAGCCGAGAAAGTCGACCTATTAAGTGATCGCCTTGGGCGGAAGTCCCTATACCTTGCAATCCAGCCCTGTAGCGACGAAATGATCTCTCTAGAAGGCCGTATGCTATCCCCTTTTTAGGACCACCGATAACATCCAACCATATCTTTTGCGTTTCTTCGTCTGAAATAGAAAGTAGCTCACCTTGCTTATTCGGTGGCAAGCTCTGACTGTACTCCGATCCTCCACAGTAGTCTTGTAGCGACCCTTTATTTAGAATATAAAAAATTATTAACTATATAATATTATAAACATTAATTTTAAGTTATATTAAATCTGAAACTTACATATGTAGTTTCCACCCGGTCCTCGACCTATCTAGTTGGATTTGTCGGTGCCTTCTTCTTCCGGATATAAGTCTCCATGAAGAACTTATCCTGAGTCATCTTTCTCACATTTTTTTTCTTCTACAAATATAATAAAATATATTAACTAAATTTAAATATATAAATATAGTTCGATAAAAATAGATTTAAATATATTAAAAAATTACCGGTTGTCTCCTCGCAGTCCCATGCATAATGGCTGCGTTATTATCTTAACAATAATGTGAATATGAAATCTTCTCATAATGGCTGTGATTCAAAAAAGGTTCACAATTTGAACTTAGAATATCAGGCATACTACTATTGACTGTCAAATGGTTATCTTAATATTCCAGAAGGTCCAAAAAAATAATATTCCAAAAGGTCTGCATTTGATCGGATTGCATTCATCAACTGTTAGTATTATATGTTAAAGTTCTAACGGTTTTGGCTGCAGTATCTACTACGAAGGAGCAGATATAAAAAATGAAAGTCACTACAATTAATTGGTGGATTTAGTAACCTGCAAAAAAACAAAAGGCAACTTTTTAGAGCATGTTAAATTGTAAAGGTAGTGTTAGTAATCTGTATTACTTTAATATATTATGAAACAATAAATTTCCTGGAGCAAAATCAGAAACATGAAAAACATTAGTAAAGCAGAAATGTAAATAATCAGAAATAGAATCTGAAAATATATTTCGGAATAAAATCGAGCTCATTGAATGCATAGTATGTCCTTAAGGAAATTATTCTCTTCAAATATTCGAGGTGTTGAGGCAACTTTTTAGAGCATGTTAAATTGTATTGATAATGTAAAACGATATTTGCAAATATAAGATAAATTATTAATAGTTTAAGAATATTTATGCACTGCGGTAGAAAAAATATGTACATGTACAATCAGGTCAAGCATAAGGTAATTATAGGTAAATTTTTATGATTATTATTAATTGATAACCTAGTAAAAATAGTGCAATTAATTTGTTATCACACCTTAAAAATCATTTATAATTTAAAAAAATATTTAAAGTATTCATATATATATAACTTATATCCGATTGTATATACAACGGAACAAGAAGTGTTTAGATCGGAAAAAGGACTTTACATGCAGTCACATTTTTTTTAGGTTTCATTTAACCTTTCAAACCTACTATGAACTCATGATATATATGTTGGAAAAATTTGGTAGATATTATATTATGGAGAATAAGATTTAGCTTGAGGCGTGTCAAAGATACTGTCTTTAAAGATATTTTACTTACACTGTGATAAATAAAATTAGGCGTACCCCCCAGGATTCAACAAGCTCTTCTAGTATAAACTAGGAGCAGAAACAACAAAAATTAACAAAGATAACCCAACACACTACAAGAAAAGAGAAGAATAATTTGTATTCAAATCTGTCTTCTAATGAAAGTACTAGATTATATATATATATATATATATATATATATATATATATATATAGAGAGAGAGAGAGAGAGAGTAGGATGGCTAACTCTTGATAGTCAACCAAAGTTATTGTCACTTTATGATTGCTATTCAAATAACCTTATATTGTATTATGGAGAATAAGATTTAGCTTGAGGCGCGTCAAAGACACTGTCTTTAAGGATATTTCGCTCACACCGTGATAAATAAAATTAGGCATATCCCCCAGGATTCAACAAGCTCTTCTAGTATAAACTAGGAGCAGAAACAACAAAAATTAACAAAGATAACCCATCACACTACAAGAAAAGAGAAGAATAATTTGTATTCAAATCTGTCTTCTAATGAAAGGACTAGATTATATATAGTAGGATGGCTAACTCTTGATAGTCAACCAAAGTTATTGTCACTTTATGATTGCTATTCAAATAATCTTATATTGTATTATGGAGAATAAGATTTAGCTTGAGGCGTGTCAAAGACACTGTCCTTAAGGATATTTCGTCCACACCATGATAAATAAAATTAGGCATATCCCTCAAGATTCAACAAGCTCTTCTAGTATAAATTAGGAGCAAAAACAATAAAAATTAACAAAGATAACCCAACACACTACAAGAAAAGAGAAGAATAATTTGTATTCAAATCTGTCTTCTAATGAAAGGACTAGATTTTATATATATATATATATATATATATATATATATATATATATATATATATATATATATATATATATATATATATATATATATATATATATATATATATAGTAGGATGTCTAACTCTTGATAGTCAACCAAAGTTATTGTCGCTTTATGATTACTATTCAAATAACCTTAAATGATGAAAATAATGGATATAAGGCTGACATTCTGTTACAAAAGAAAACATCTCAATATTGAATATCAGTGAACGTCATTAAGGCTATTTAATTGTCTTAGCCGTTTTGAACAATTTTTCAAAATCATATTTGTGCTAAATAAATATGAAGAGAATAAATCAAATTGATTAGTACAATAAAGATCATTAATATTATATTAAGAGAATGAACCTAGACATAATTATTTGAATTTTATTTTTGAGTTATCAAATTATTTTTCCAACAATCCTCCACATAATTCAAAAAGTATATTAAGCAATAGAGTAAAATAAAAAATTTTGCTGAGTTTTTACAAATGAGCATAATGCGTCAAATCTGGTGTCTCTTGGACTATGAACCAGACATAGATAAAATAAGATTAAACTTACAAAAAAATTGGTGAAGTTTAAAACTTCTATGAACCAAGAATTCTTTTGTAAGTATAGTGTCTTATCTATCACATTATACCCTCACACACTTTGTTGCTTATCGCGATTTTGCGCTAATAGGCCATGCACACGCCTGATTTTCATGAGTGCTCTAGAAATTTTTGCCACAAATTTCTGTCACAACTCGGATTTTCCACCCTCGGGAGTCGTGATGGCGCCTACTCGTATAAGCTAGGCAAGCCACGAAATATAGAAAATTCAATCTCTTTCATTTTTAACTCTTTTTAACAAATTGAATTAGTAGGTGATCAATATTTTAATAATAGCGAAAGATGAAATCAAGCGGAAGACTTAGTCTAATATAATACCAAAATCAGTACAAAAATGCCAACATACGTCTCTACCTAGAAACCGGTATCACAATATCACGGACTGTCTATGAGTACTACATACAAGTGTCTGAAAAAGGGATACAGTCTGTCTTGGAAACAAGTGAAAACAGAACATATAAATAGATAGAAGAGAACGCTGGGCCTGTAGACGCCTGTAGGACTACCTCGGGATCCCTGTGGACTGAAGGCTGGCTCCCCAAGTACTATTGTCCCGCTGCTGCTCCGATACCGGCACTGAGTGCAGAGTGTAGCATCAGCACAACCGACCCCATATGCTGGTAGGTGCCTGGCCTAACCCCGCGAGGTAGTGACGAGGCTAGGACCAGACTCCAGATAAACCTGTGCAGTTCTATAATATACGGCGGAAAATAAACAGGAATAAATAATTTAAATGGAAGGGGGTACATACTACGGGGAATAATATCAAATCCAGCAGAAACTTATGAGAAATATGAGGGAACGATTCAAAATCTACAACGAAACAATAATAATACTGTTGCGGCGCACAACCCGATCCCTTATCATTTAACATTGTTGCGACGTGCAACCCAATCCATTTATATCACTGTTGCGGCGTGCAACCCGATCCAATATAATATTTGTTGCAGCGTGCAACCCGATCCATTTATATCACTGTTGCAGCGTGCAACCCGATCCAATATAATATTTGTTGCGGCGTGCAACCCGATCCATATATATTAATGTTGCAGCGTGCAACCCAATCCATATATACAGTCAACAATAATCATAATAAAAGTCTCGACAAGGGATCAATAACGAACTATACTATCCAAGCAAGGGAATCGACAGCATAAATAAATACGTCCCGACAAGGAAGAAACAGCTATAACCAATCTTAATCCAACATCTAACCATTTTAGCTATCACCAATACTCAAACTTAGTAATTTCCACGAAAACAAACTTAATCCTTGCTCAATATCGAGAGTCATCAATTAAAGCATCCGTAGTATCATTTAAGAACACAACAAGTTGCAATTTAAGACTCACGATCATGCTCGACACCAACGTATAGATACTCGTCAACATGCCTATACGTCGTACTCAACAAGAAGCAAGTAGAAAATAGGACACAACTCCTAATCCCTCAAGCTAAGGTTAGATCGAACACTTACCTCGATACCACGAACACAATTCACGATTCAATTATAGCTTTACCCCTTGATTCCACTACCAATTCGCTCGTATATAGTCACAAGTTACTTAATTACATCAATAAACACTAAATGAATCAATTGGAATGCATGAAAATGAGTTTTCTAAAGTTTTACCCAAGAAATAAAAATTGGCCCCCAGGCCCACATGGTCAAAACTCGAGGTTCGAACCAAAATCCGATTACCCATTCCCCTAAGAACCCAAATATATGATTTGTTTTTAAATCAGACCTCAAATCGAGGTCCAAATACCCAATTTTTTTGAAAAATCTAGGTTCTACCTAAAACACCCAATTTCCCCCATGAAAATCATTGATTTTGAGTTGAAATCATGTGAAAGGATGTTAGTGATTGAAGAAAATGAGTTAAAAATCACTTACCAATGTTTTGGAGAAGAAAGGTTATTTGAAAAATCGCCTCTTATGTTTTTGGGGTTTTGAAAAATGAAAAATAACTGAAAATGTCATCTTAATATACTCCTCTCAGACCTCCTGTGCAGACCGCACAAAATCAACTGCGGCCGCACAACTCCCATGTGGATTGCAGTGATATATTTTAGTATTTTAGCCATAACTTTCTCTACATATATCCAAATTGTGATTTATGTACCTTTCTAGAAACTAAACACAAAGGACTACAACTTTCATTCTTGAATCATCTCATAATTCCTTGTAGATCAAAAGATATAGGCTTCCGAAATCGGACCAGTGAAATGTTCTTCACCGCGTACCGAACAGAATCTAGTGCGGCCGCAAAGCCCTCACCGCGGTCCGCACAAAATCCAGTGCGGCCGCACAAGCCCCTCCGCGGCAGCATTCCTTTTTGTGAGGACCGCACTGGTCTGTTCAAAGGCCTTCCACTTCTCTAAACCTGCAACAATTGTGTTTTTAAGCCTAAGACATCCCGGAACCTACCTGAAACTCACCCGAGCCCTCATAACTCCAAACCAAGCGTGCATACCAACTCAAAAACATCATATGGACATACTCGTGCGATCACATCATCACAAATAACATATAAAATCATGAATTAAACCTCAAAACTCAATATTTTCATCAAGAACTCTCAAAGTTTATAACTTTTCAACCGGACGTCAAATAAACTCCATTGTTCACCAAACTTTACAGACAAAATATATAAATCATATTGAACCTCTACCGGGCTCCGGAACCATACTACAGACCCGATACCATAGGTTTCACATAACATTTCACTTTCAAAAACCTTTATATTTTTCAGAAAATAATTTCTTTCAAAAATTCATTTTTCGGGCTTGAGATCTCGGGATTCGATTCCGGGCATACGCCCAAGTCCCATATTTTCCTACGGACCCTCCGGGATCATCAAATCATGAGTCTGGGTCCGTTTACCCAAAACATTGACAGAAGTCAAATTAATTCATTTTATAGTCAAAATTTATCATTTTTCACAGATTTTCACATTTAGGCTATTTGACTACGCACCCGGACTGCGCATGCAAATCGAGGTGATGCTAAAAGAGGTTTTTAAGGCCTCAGAACACAGAACTTCATTTTAAACAAGTGACATTCTCCACCTCTAAAACAACAGTTCGACCTCGAACGGACAGAAGAATGAAGTACCTGAGTAGGGGAAAAGATGGGGATAAAAGCTCACCATATCGGACCCGGTCTCCCAGGTCGATGCCTCAGGAGGCTGACCTCTCCACTGAACACGAACAGAAGGAAAACTCTTTGATCTCAACTGACGAACCTGCCGATCTAGAATAGCTACTGGCTTCTCCTCACAAGACAAGTCCTTGTCCAACTGGGCAGTGCTGAAATCTAAGACGTAGGATGGATCACCGTGATATTTCCGAAGAATGGACGCATGAAACACTGGATGCACGGCTGATAAGCTCGGCGATAATGAAAGTCTATAAGCCACCTCTCCCACTCGATCAAGAATCTCAAACGGGCCAATGAACCTAGGGCTAAGCTTGCCCTTCTTCCCAAATCTCATCACGCCCTTCATAGGCGACACTCGAAGCAACACCCATTCACCGACCATGAATGCCAAATCTCGAATCTTACAGTCGGCATAACTCTTTTGCCTGGACTGAGCTGTACGAAGCATATCCTGAATAATCCTGACCTTGTCCAAGGCTTCCTGAACCAGATCCGTACCCAACAACTGAGCCTCTCCCGGCTCAAACCATCCAACCGGAGACTGACACCGCCTACCATATAAAGCCTCATACGGAGCCATCTGAATACTCGACTGGTAGATTTTGTTGTAGGCAAACTCTACTAAAGTCAAAAACTGATCCCACGAGCCTCCAAAGTCAATGACACAAGCTCGGAGCATATCCTTCAAAATCTGAATGGTCCGCTCGGACTGCCCGTCCGTCTGAGGATGAAACGTTGTGCTCAATTCAACCCGCGTGCCCAACTCTCGCTGAACTGCTCTCCAGAAATTTAAGGTAAACTACGTACCTCAGTCCAAAATGATAGACTTGGGCATACCATGAAGACGAACAATCTCCCGGATATAGATCTCAGCTAACCTCTCAGAAAAATAGGAGACTGTCACAGGAATGAAATGTGCTAACTTTTTTTCAGCCTATCAACAATAACCCATACTACATCGAACTTCCTCTGAGTCTGTGGGAGTCCAACAACAAAGTCCATAGTGATCCGCTCCCACTTCCACTCAGGAATCTCAATCTTCTGGAACAAATCACCAGGCCTCTGATGCTCATACTTAACCCGCTGTCAATTCAAACACCGAGCCACATATGCAACAATGTCCTTCTTCATTCTTCTCCACCAATAATGCTGTCGTAAATCCTGATACATCTTAGCGGCGCCCGGATGAATAGAGTACCTAGAACTATGGTCCTCCTCTAAAATCAACTCTCGGAGCCCATCTACATTAGGAACACAAACTCGACCCTGCAATCTCAAAACTCCATCATCACCTAAGGTAACCTGCTTGGAACCTCCGTACTGCACCATGTCTCTGAGAACACACAAATGGGGATCATCATACTGCCGATCTCGGATACACTCTAATAAAGAAGAACGAGCGACTATGCAAGCTAACACACAGCTGGTCTTAGAAACGTCCAACCTCACGAACTGATTGGCCAAGGCCTGAACATCCAAAGCAAGCGGTCTCCCGCCGGCCGGAATATAAGTAAGACTGCCCATACTGGATGACTTCCTATTCAACGTATCGGCCACCACATTGGCCTTTCCCATATGATATAAGATGGTGATATCATAATCTTTCAACAACTCCAACCACCTCCTCTACCTCAAATTCAACTCCTTTTGCTTGAACAAATACTGAAGACTCTTGTGATCCGTGAACACTTCACATGCCACACCATACAGATAATGCCTCCAAATCTTCAATGCGTGAACATTGGTTGCCAACTCCAAATCATGAATCGGATAGTTCTTCTCATGAATCTTCAATTGCTGTGAAGCATAGGCAATGACCTTGTCATCTTGCATCAACACTGCACCGAGTCCAATACGAGATGCATCACAATAGATTGTATAAGGCCCTGAACCTGTAGGCAAAACCAACATAGGTGTCGAAGTCAGAGCTATCTTGAGCTTTTGAAAGCTCGCCTCACACTCATCCGACCATCTGAACTGGGTACCTTCTGGGTCAACTTGGTCATCGGGGCAACGATAGATGAAAACCCCTCCACGAACCGACGATAGTATCCCGCCAATCCTAAGAAACTCTGAATCTCTGTAGCTGATGTTGATCTAGGCCAGTTCTTGACTGCCTCAATCTTCTTCGGATCAACCTGAATACCCTCCACTAATACAACATGACCCAGGAATGCAATTGAACTTAATCAGAACTCACACTTCGAGAACTTAGCATACAACTTACTATCCCTCAAGGTCTGAAGAACCACTCTAAGATGCTGCTCGTGCTCCTCCCAGCTATGGGAATATATCAAATTATCATCAATGAAGACTATCACGAACGAATTCAAATAAGGCTTGAACACTCGGTTCATCAAATCCATGAAAGCTGTTGGGGTATTTGTCAACCTGAATGACATAACCAAGAACTCATAATGCCCGTACCGAGTGTGGAAAGTTGTCTTAGGGACATCGGATGCCCTAATCCTCAACTGATGGGAGCCAGATCTCAAGTCAATCTTCGAAAATACCTTGGCACCCTGAAGCTGATCAAACAAATCATTAATCCTCGGCAATGGATACTTATTCTTGATTGTAACCTTGTTCAACTGCCGATAATCAATACACATTCTCATTGATCCGTCCTTCTTCTTAACAAACAACACTAGCGCACCCCAAGGCAAAACACTCGGCCTAATGAAACCCTTCTCAAGCAAGTCTTGCAATTGCTCCTTCAACTCTTTCAACTCAGGAGGGGCCATACGATACAGCGGGATAGAAATGAGCTGAGTGCCCAGAGCCAAATCAATGAAAAAGTCAATATCCCTGTCGGGTGGCATACCCGGCAGGTCTGAAGGAAACACCTCAAAAAACTCACGAACAACGGGCACAAAATCAATAGATGGAACCTCAGTGCTAGAATCACGAACATATGCCAAATAGGCTAAACACCCCTTCTCGACCATACGCCGAGCCTTCACACAAGAGATAACACTACGGGTAGAATGACCAGGAGTCCCTCTCCACTCTAAACGGGGTAAACCCGGCAAGACTAAGGTCACAGTCTTGGCATGATAGTCCAAGATAGCGTGATAAAGTGATAACCAGTCCATCCCTAATATAACATCGAAATCGACCATGTCTAGAAGAAATAAATCTACACGAGTCTCAAGACCCCCAATCACAACTATACAAGAGTGATGGACTCGATCTACCATAATTGTCACGACCCTAACCCCAAACCTGGTCGTGATGGCTCCTTTCATGAAGACAAGGCCAGCTAGTTATACCCAATTCGCTTTTCAAAACAGTTCAACATAAAAATAGTCTAAACAGGATTAATAATACCAAACAGTGGAAAATATCGATAACAATGCGGAAATATACCCGACACAGCCAAATTGGGGTGTTACAAGTCACGAGCATCTACTAAGGTCTAAATACAACTGAAGGTCTGGAGTGTACAAAACACAGACTAGTGAATTAAAGAGAGAGAAAAGCAATGCCGCGAACGCCGGCGGCTACCCTGCTAAGCTCCGATGACTCTGCCTCCGATCAGCCAAAACCTGCTAGGTGTAGAAATACCTAAATCTGCACACAAGGTGCAGGGAGTAAAGTGAGTACTCCAACTCAATGAGTAATAATCATAACTAAAGTCTGAATGGTAAGAAATCACGTAAAGCATATCAAGATGCTGAATAGAAGTAGTTCAAAAACTAGTAAGAAAGTAGTGAAGTTGTAAAATCTCTTAAAAACCTCTTAGCTCAGTTTAAACTTCTTTGAAAATGACTTTCCAACAGTTACGCAAATGAATGCAAAACAGTTAGTGCAGATAAGCACCGAAATCCTCCCCTTGGGCACAAATACCATAATTTAACAGGTAAAATGACAAGTAAGAATGAAAGATAAACACATAAAGGTTTGCCCCTCGGGCACAATGTCAACAACTCCGCCCCTCGGGCAATATCTCAGAACAATACCAGCTCCTCGGGTAATCACATAGAATAATATCAGCCCCTCGGGCTATCACATAGTACAACATCAGTCCCTCGGGCTATATCTCACATCACAATGGGTACCCACGCTCACTGGGGGTGTACAGACTCCGGGAGGTTCCCCTTACGGCCCAAGCGCAATATCAAGCCATCTCCTGGCATCAAATCTAGGCCTTCGGCCTCATATCAATCAAGCCACCTCGTGGCGCATAAATCTCAAGCCCTCGGCCTCATAAATAATATCAACAAGCCACCTCATGGCGTACATATCTCAGGCCCTCGACCTCAAATCAGTATCAGTATCTCACTACTGTGGCGTGCAGCCCGACCCAAAAGTATCCTCACAATACAGGCCCTCGGCCTTACTCAGTCAAAAATCACGTAAGCCACTCGGGCGATAGTAAAACATGATGCTCAACCCAAAATATTTTTTTTGAAATATCATTTCAAGTGTTAAAGCAAAATAAACTTGGCTGCGTTTTGAAAACAGTGGAAAATAACATGGATGAGTTCAAGTATAAAATCAAAACAGTGAGGAAATATCAACAAAAATCCCCGAAGGGTTCAAATAGCTGGCACTAGGCCCAAATATGGCATTCAGCCAAAATAACGATGATAGCAAATAGTTTTTAGTCAAATAGGCGGTAAAATTTTCAATCAGGACGGACCAAGTCACAATCCCCAATAGTACACAACCCCACGCCTGTCATCCAACGTGTGTCTCACCTCAATATAGCACAAAGATGTGCAATCCGTGGTTTCAAACCCTCAGAGCATCATTTAAAATCATTACTCACCTCGAACCAGCTAAATCTCTAGCTCGCAACGCCTTTGCCCCTCAAATCGGCCTCCACACGCGTCAAATCTATTCAAAATCAGAACGAATACGTCACAATATGCCAAGGGAACAAAGCCCAAGCGAAAACAATCGAAAATATCAAAAATTCCGAAATTAGCAAAACTCGAGCCCTGGGCCCACTTTTCGAAACTCAGAAATTGTCACATCAATAGATTCCTTATCTCCTCACGAGTTCATACATATCAAAAGTTCTCAAATCTGACCCCGAATGGTCTTTCAAATCCCAAATCAAAAGTCCAATTTCTCAAGCCCTAATTCTTAAATTTTAGGCTTAGTTTTGATGATTTTCTAGGTGGAATTCACAACATAATTGAGTATTGGGTTCAAAAATCTTACCTCCAAGTGATTCCCCTTGAATCCCTCTTCAATCCTCTTCAAAAAGCTTCAAAATTGACCAACAATGGAGGAACTTAGCCTCAAATTTGCGAAAATGAGCTATTAAAACATTCTGCACAGCTCTGACTTTTACTTAATTGCGATCGCGGAAAACCCATCGCGATCGCGAAGCACAGCCCCATAATTTACTCTATGTGATCGCGTATACCTTCACGCGAACGCGATGTTCAGAATCTTCTAATTACGCGATTGCGAGTGACACCACGCGACCGCGTTTCACAGCAACATACACATACGCGATCGCAACCCTATCTACGCGAATGCGAAGAACAACCTGGACAGCCTCCTCAAATCCTTCTATGCGATCGCGATACACCCTATACGATCGCGAAGGGATAATTTTCTGCAACAACTGAAACCCAAAATCTGCAATCTTTTAAGGCACAAAATGGTCCGATTGACCACCCGAAACTCACCCGAGTTCCCCGGGACCTCAACCAAAAGCACCAACACATCCTAAAACCTCATTCAAACTTGTTCGAACCATTAAAACACCTCAAACAATATCAAATCACTCAAAACACATCAGATTCAAGCCTAAGTTTCTAAAATCTTCCGAAATACACTTTTGATTAAAAAACCCAACCAAACCACGTCCGAATGACCTGAAATTTTGCACACACATCCCAAATGACACAACGGAACTACTGCAACTTCCAAAATTTCATTCTGACCTCTATATCAAAATCTCACCTATCAACCGGAAAACGCCGAAATCTCAATTTCGCCAATTCAAGCCTAAACCTTCCACTGACTTCCAAAAAGCATTCCGATCATACTTCTAAGTCCCAAATCACCTAACGGAGCTAACCAAATCATAAAAATTCCGATCTGAGATCACATACAAATAAGTTAAATCTTGGTCAACCCTTTCAAATTTCAAGCTTAAACTGAGAAATGTTTCTTCCAAATTCATTCCGATTACCCTGAAAATCAAAACCAATGATTAACATAAGTCGTAATACATCACACGGGGAAAGTCATACCCGAGAACTGGTGATCAAAGTGCAGAAGCTCAAAACGACCGGTCGGGTCGTTACATCATCTCCCACTTAAACATACGTTCATCCTCGAACGTGCCCAGAGTTGTTCTAAAAGCCAACCAATCGCTGAATAACTTTACCATGTATATACTCGTAGGTGATCCCACGTTACCCTATCTCACATAGGTTCAATAACACAATATAACTGAAATTTCATAATCCATCCTAGTCCATAAACCATAGAACCATTTTTCTGCTTCTAAAATCATCAATATGGTCAGAATCTCACATTTATACTGTGAATAAGTCCAAACAAGCTGTAACAACCATATCCGCTATCTCAGGTGAAATCACATGATATACCATATAACTCAAACACTTGTAGCGATAACTTCTATTCACAACAGCTGCCCACAACTACCGAATACCGGTAGAAAACCTCTTATCAACTAAAGTCCCATTCCAAAACTTTCATATACTGCCGACAATAAATGAAACACGCAATAAATCATAACCATTTCTCAGATCGACCATTCACGAAGCCACTTCTCCTTGGGCAAATACCATAGCAAATTTTCGAGCCGAACCTCGATATTATCCTTCCAACATGCTGAAATCAAATTCGTTCGTATTCATTAACGACCCCGACAATCTCATCTAATCCAACACAATTACTCTGGTGACATTACCCATCAATACAGACTAAAGCCACAACTTGCGCAGTCCACGCACCAATAAGAAACAATCCGAACATACTCACATTATGAAACTGACTCAAATGAAAGAGATGTACCCCAAGTTCACCAGTACCACCACAACACAAGGCTGAGAACCCGTCTCCTATCATAGGAACAGAATACACGATTCTAACCCGCAAGGTCATACCTCCACATAGCTTCGCTACAATGCGCGATCCTATCCAAACACTGCTCCACATGAAACACCTCAAATCACTATGCTCGAAATCAACAACCACGCACAATTTGATGTCTGGAACCAAAGCAAATCATTACACCCACGGTGAAACAAATAACATATACTACACAAACTCGATAGGACATAACCGATACGCCATTCACCGAGCAACACCCAGTTACTCTCCCTGCTCGACTTCCACTATGAAACCCCAATAGAACTGCACCATATGTGCCCATAACCGACAAGTCATACATCTCGCAACACAGAAAGATAACTCATAGACCTCCCCAGATTACTAATAAGCTCAATAATAATCGAATCAACACATCTCTCAACAATACAATTTGGTGCCAACCAAGCCAACTCAAGTTAGAACACGCATCCACATTGGCCTGCCAACGAAACTCCTTTTATCAAGGAAACCCTGAAGTTACTCCTTCAACCCCTTTAACTCTGTTGGTGCCATACAATACGGCGCCCGACACCAAATTAATACCGAAATCAACAACCTTGCTCGGCGACATGTCCGACCACAAGAAACACATCCGAAATGTCCCTCACCACCGGAACTCAATCAATGGTAGAAGCCTCTACACTGACATCCATCACGAAACCCCAACTAAGAAAGGCAATCCTTCCCAGTCGTCCGATGGGTCTTCGAGATATAAAACCACTCCACAAGGACATAATCCGTCAAATATCGCCACTCAATCCGTGGTATTCCCGGCATGGCCAACAGCGCCGCCCTAGCGCATTAGTCCAGAATGACATAACATGGAGACAACCAGTCTGAACCCAATATCACATCCAAAATCTAACATACCAAGCAACAAAAGATCCGCTCGGGTCTCCAAACCTTGATAGTCACTAAACAATGCCGATACACGAGACCCACAACCACAACATAGCCTGAACATGAGAACTCCCAGTCTCCAACTCCATATAGCACACGAATCACCATACCTGACCCCAATTCCGCCGTCCAATACATACCACACCTCTAATACCCAATCATTCCACGAGAGATAATCTAATTTTTCCTCTGTGCTACCAAGCAAACTCGAATACCCGTAGTCGATCTAACAAGAAAGCGCCGCAATACTACCGAAGTACCATCAACTTCAGTGCATTGCCTCTTTTGAAACATATACCCTCGTCAAATCACTCCAATTAGTAATACCTTTTCCTTTAATCATCTGAAGATCATCCCCCTAATCATCTGAAACTCGTTCTTCTAATCATCTGAAACTGCCCCCTGCCTAAGGATCTTATGATCTTCCTTTTAGAACCGAACTGCAACCTCACACACACAATTCTCAATCATTTACAACATACCGCATAACCCATACCATTCTAGGATAACCATGAGAACTCCATATCCCTTCCGAGCCACAAGCAACTATGCACTCGACCAACCAAGAACTTCCATTTGCCCTATTCAAAAGAGAATCACTACACATCCCATGATTCTCACACTTGCAAAAAATACGCATCTCTAATCGTAGTAGAAATCATCATGAACTCTCCGACTCCCTTTTGTATGAAAACCAAACCTGACATGACTGAATCCGTCTAACTCGACCAAGCTATGCAAGCCATCAATACCTAAGAGCACTGCCGCAAAATACCTGCAGAGACTCATAACCCCATAAGCATCCAAAGAGTTAATCATATCCTTACCATATCGATCCGACCCACTACCAAGCTATACCATCTATCCGAGTTTCCTTCTGATTTACCTTCAACCTGATATTCCTTCTTGCTATAACATCACAATTCCTCAACCCAAACTTACCACACGGGACCCAAGCATAAAGCCACACTGTCTGAGACCCATAAGCCATTGAATACTCTCTTAACTATTCTCAAAGGCACCACATTCAAAATACTTTACTCTAAGGAAACTTCCTGCGAATCTAAATCTGTTACCTTTACCTTCCTGATACTAATACATAGAATTCCATAATTAGTATAGAAAATACCATAAGTTTTGACATCTTCCAATGAAAACTCAGTCTCTAGCCACATATACAACTTTAAAATACCTCATTGTTACATGTAGAATCTTGAACACATTGGAACCATTATCGCAAGTCATCCACTCTACTCAAACCGCAATTAGCCCGATCGAAAGAACTGAACAACCTGTGCCTCATTAGCATTTCAGACACTGCAGAACGCAACCTCGTACCAATACAACCAAGCCACTTCCTGCTTTATGCACTGATCATCTTTTACTAACAATGACTCCAGACATTCCGAGATTCCCGTACCCTATGAAGCATAATATAGCCTATGTCAAAATTTCCCTTTACTCGAGCCATCCTCGATCTCAATCTTCGGGGGCCATAACTAATCCACCTGACCGCCTCAAACTAGAACCGACATAGCACCTAGCCGTGCAATCAACTACTCAACAGCAGACTCCCCCATTTGGCTCGAATCCATAGATCAATATACACTCAATAACTCATAACACATAAACTCTATTGATGTCGTAATACCACAGTGAGATTAAACTCCAATCCTTTGTAAGCTTGTGAAAACACAGATCATCTAGTACTTTAAACCTTCTGCAAATCTCGCATTCATCCTAGCAACAGCCAAGCCCACTCTCTTAAGCGGCCCAAATTTAAATCTTCAACACTTATATTTCACTTTGCAATTGAGATCTTCTATCAGACAACATAAAGATCGCACAAACTTCCGAACACTCCGCAAGAGATAACCCACATGCTTCGCCTCGAACTAACCTTTTCGCATACCTTCTACTGTCATAAACTTTACGTAGTCACATAGTCTTCCTGAGCCTGAACTCAAAGCGCAACATGAAATTTACTTCACTCCCAACTTGGAAACATAAAAAGATTCTTCACACACCCATAACTCGGGGCTATATCTCGAATCAAGATGGAATTCAAGCACTTAATAGTTCTTCTGTCCTCCAGTAGACCTTCTCGTTGCTTCAAATCACATGGATACATCTTGCAGTACTAACATACTCATCACATAGCCATCCAGTTGTCACTTCCACTAATAGGGACAATACCGAACATATAAGTTCAAAAACACTTGCTCATACAATCAGCACCTCGGTAATCAAGCTATAGGCAAAATCCAGCCTCAAGTCCTCCCGACTAACCCAATATCAACTCACAAATATCACATCTCGCCCCTCGATCAGGGAACCACAAGCCATCAAGGCACATCTGATACTGAGCGCCCATGTGCGCATGCGAACGTGTGGAAGGAAGTCAAGGAGTTACATTTCAAGCTGAATCAAAGAACGCACAACAAGAGTTCGAGAATGTGGAGTTTTCCTAAAGGTTCTGCAGCCTCTCGAGGATAAATACAGATATCTCTGTACTGATCTGCGAGACTCTACTAAACCTGCTCATGACTCGTGAGACCTATGTAACCTAGGCTCTGATACCAACTTGTCACGACCCTAACTCCAAACCCGGTCGTGATGGCGCCTTTCATGAAGACAATGTCACACCTCCTTTTCTGTTCCCGCGGGGGTGCGAAGGAGTTTTCTCCAATTAAAGGACAGTCGAAACGGGATTTGTTTGTTTGTTTCAGAGTCGCCACCTGGGAATTTTAAAGCGTCCCAAGTCACCGGTTTTAATCCCTGAATCGAGGAGAATATGACTCTGTTTGTTATTCTGCGAACCAGAAATCCTGAATAAGGAATTCTGTTAATTCGGGAGAAGGTGTTAGGCATTCCCGAATTCCGTAGTTTTAGCACGGTCGCTTAACCATTTTTTATATTTGGCTTAATTATTTTGATTTACTAAATACATTTTTTCTTGTTGCCCGATTTTATTACCGCTTTTGTTTAGATTGTTTTCAATTAAAGATTTTCTTTGAATCGAATCACGCGTACGTATATTCGTATTATATATTATATATTTTTAACGTGAGGAATCGTGTCACGCGTACGTGTACACAATAATATTGATAATATTATTTTTTATACATTTTATTATAAAAAAGGACTTATGTTTGCAATTGTGCTTAAAATAAAATTAAGAACGTTCGTCGCTCTTGTATAATTAAGTAGTGAACTGCACATCTCGGTTTTTTGTGAAATTAATTTAAGATACTCCGACGAATCTCTTTTTATTAAAATTCGCTCGAAGTTGCGCGAACGCATAATCCGAATTGCTTTCAGAAATATAATCAGGTTACGCGAACGTATCCCTAATCACACAAACATTCTTGATGGTAGTATAAATTTCCCACAAATCATTTATTTCAACAATTATTTTAAATATGAAAGTCATGGAAAATCTCTGATTTGTACGCCTCTAAATTTTTTGAAAAGAATTCGAAACTTTTGGACGTTGATCGCATGTTTTAATGTGGGAATTATATATACCTCAAAATTATTTAAAAATAATGGTGTGGAAAACGAAGTATCACGCAACTAAATTTACCATTTTTTTATTAGTTAATATGGTATTAGCCTAGAAAAGGGTGAATTATATGCAAGATTCGAAAAGAATTAATTGGATAAACAAAAATAATATTTTCGAAGAAAAACTCATTATTCTATTTGGAGCGATCACTATTTGTATATCCAATTTTTATTACATTTTTTATATTCTAAACTTGACCTTCTTAGCTACTAATTTTAGTCCAACGGTCGAATTATCCGATCAATTTGCTTACAACGATTGAATTTTGGATAGATAAAAATTAAATCAATTCTCTCTTGCTTATACAAGCCATCTTCAAATACTAAATCTATAATTTTTGCAAATTGTTATCATAATTTTTATGTATTATTTATAGAAAATGATCTAATTATAATCCTAGATAAGTAGGCCATTTGTTATTAAGAAAGAGAACTAATATACAAATCGATTTAATAAAATAATATTACCTATAACGTAAACATACATCTACACCCTTCGTCATATTCCAACATTGTGAACGTAACGGATTGTATCAATGCATCTTTTAACTATTGATTATACATACCATTATTACGCCATATATAACAAAATGCAACCAACATCATCTAGCTTTAAACAACAACTAACTAATTAACAAAATAGACTAATAATGTATTTTTCCTTGATATTTCCATACTATTCTGTACCTAACTAACAATACCATAAAATTTAAATAATGGCCAACTTTCTGCCATGTTCCCTATTTTGACAATTCAAATATAACTATACTAATGAGATTTCGAAATGGACAACATTATTACAAAGCTTTATACTAATTTCAAAAGAAGATGATTAACTTATAGCCATCGTATCGAACTCACTACTAATTAACCAACATGAAACAAAGCTGAAATTTAAACTAATGAACTTAAATGAATAGAAGACAGAATTATAATTCCAAACTTCATTTATTTGTCATGTTGAAAGCTTTTCATGACATGAGTTTACAGATATGTACTTGGAAATGAGGGTAGAAGAAGTAAATTTCAGCAGTGACAACAGCAACAAAATCAGCAGAATACACCAATAACGCAGCAGATTTTGAGCAAAAAACAACAAGTGCCGTGAAACCAGACCAATCAGTAACAGAAAATTAAGAAGAATTTCAGATTTAAACCAAACAATATCGACAAACAAACTCGGACAGATTCAAGAAACACTGTTTCAGATTTTCCTTCTTTCTTTTTAATTTTTTTTGATTTTGTGTGTGTGTGTGTGCTTTCTTTTCTATTTCTTTACTGGTTTCTTCCTCTCTCTCTTAATGTCCTTCTCTCTATCCGTGTCTCTATTCCTCTCTTAATTTCTGTCCAGATTTTCTCTCTGTCTCTCTCTGTGTATATGTATATCTCCCTCTCTTAATTTCTTCTTTTTTCTTTCAATCAGTCCCAACTCCCCTCTTATATAAGTTACTCCCCTAATGCTGCCCGGACCCCCTTTTGTTATCTAAGGCAGATTTTCCCTTAAAATCTGCCACTGAACTGCTTTTTCTTATTCAAACAGCACTAAGGATACCTTTCCCTTATTTTCAGCTCCTCCACTTCCTTTGGTTTCCTATTATCCTATTAGATTATAGCCATTAACAATCCACTATTACACACTAACATTATCATATTACTTTCACTATTTCATTCCCAAAATACCCCTGAAATCCTACTGTTATTACTGCCCTTAATACAAAAATCAGAATCTAGTACAAAACAGATTTAAAAATCTGTTCAAACTTAATTATCAACCTGGTTTCTGATTTAAATAGCTTATAACCACTTTTCTTAAGTTTTGGACTGAATCCTAGCTGTGAATGTAACCTTCTAATACAATTACATCTAATCAACACTTGTAAAATCACACTGAATTCAACATAACAATTTAAACAGAACTTCAACATTGAATTAAGATCAAACAAACACAGGAGCATTGTCAATATACTGACAATGCCCTGAAACTTAATGCTCAGAAATCAACATACACACAACATCTTATTGAATTACAAACAAAGATGATTTAATTGACGAGGATTAGTGAACTGACTATCTATAACATTTGCCAACAATCAATTTATAAACAGATAAACAGATCATTTCAATCAGCATTTTCAGAAACAG